>NC_048222.1:59103418-59217729 GCF_002007445.2 Ailuropoda melanoleuca
AAAAAAAAAAGAAAGAAAATTGTATAACGCCCTATAGGACAAAGAAAGCATAACCATAGAAATCAATCATTTTCTCTACAAAAAAATTATTTGCATCTCTACTGATCAAAAAAAATTTGCTCTAATTTAGTTACTGTGTAACTTTCCAGAGTCTGAGACTTAATTATTGGTAAATAGTAAATCAAAAATGTTACCTTTTTTTAGAGTGACAGATGACCTCTGGACAGGTTAGTCAAATAATACTCTGTTACTAATTTGAAAAGACGCATGGTAATCTTATTTGCCTTATTTGTAAGTTTTAGCTAACATCCTTGAAAAGGAAATCACTCAGGATGTTTTGGGATATATTCCGCAGAGTCCAAAAACAGAGAGCAGTAGCTGACTCCTGCCTGAAGAAGCTAAAGTGAACTACAGCTAGAGTCTAATCAGGGCCCTAGAAGTCCAGAAGGCAATAGTAGGGCAGACTAACATCCTTGATGATAGACTGTCTTTAGTGCTACTGCACTGAGATGGTCCTGAAACTCCAAGTGTTGTAGGACTGTTCTTCACTGAGCAGGTCTGGGCCTTTGGTTGAGAGGGTAAGTACAGAGTCTTCTTGGTCCTGATCAGTATGGTCTTCTGGAGGGGCACAGGGACCTCAGGAGAAAGCCTGGAAGTATGGTGCTGGATACCCAGGGACTGAGTTAGAAGTTACAAGAAACCAGCTGGGAGATAGATACTGCTAGTTGATCATGACAGCTGTAGGAAAGAATGGCAAGCACACAACCGTTAAAGGGCAACAAAAGCACGCACAAGAGAAAGATCTAGCTTTCGTCATTAGATAGGCCCACTCAGGATCACTAACTTAACCAATCTGCCCGGCCCAGATTGCTAACAAGTGAAATACCTCTAAGAACTGGCCTATAGACTCACTGACCACAACCCTTGTCCAGGCAGGAAAATGGAGAATGTGAGCAAGAAGAAAGCAGAGAATAGAAGAACCTTACAACCCTCCCCAAACAGGCTTTGTGCCTGAAGTAAGTTAAATCAGAGGGGTGTGTGTGTGTGTGTGTATGTGTGTGTGGTCTTTATTTTCACAACACGTACTCCAGATACACTGCAGTGATTCTTTTTAATTTTAAGTGAGCCAAATGATCTTTTTTCCTAGTTTTATTGAGACATATTTACTCATAAATATACTAATTACTCATACAACATACTATATACTATACTAATATACTGTATTAGTTTAAGGTGTACAACATAATGATTTAATGTATTTATGTATTTCAAAATGATTATCACACTAAGTTTAACTATCCATCACCTCACATAGTTACAAATTTTGTTTTCTTGTGATAAGAACTTTTAAGATCTATTCCCTTAGCAATTTTCAAATATATGATGGATACTTGATACGGTAACTATAGTGACCACACTGTGCATTTCACCCCCAGAATTAATTTATCTTACAACTAGAAGTCTATACCTTTTGACCACCTTCACCCATTTCTTCACCCTCTACCCCAACCTGAAGTAGATTAAGTTAGAGATCTACCACTAAGTTTAGAATTTTAATGCTTATGTGGGACTGGATAGTAATTTTGGGTATTGACTGGATACTGAATTTCTGAATTATGACTTTTTATGACAAAAACTATTTTTCTTTGTTTTTTATTTGAATGGGAACGGAGAAGTAATGAGCATGCCCCAGTTTTCATTGAGGAGCAGGGAAGAAATATATCTCTCTAAATAAAATAAATAAAGGGAGAATGGGAAATAGAAATAAAAACTCATTGTGGTTACCATCTACATGCCATCCTTTTTCACTAGTAGTAGAAATTTCTTCCCTTATATGAGGAAATCAAGAATAGGACTTATACACATTCCAGGACCATATCTATTCACCTTACTATGATCCCATATTACTATTTTGGGGTTCAGGAATTGAAAGTAAAACTTCACCAAGTTGATGAGAATAACCACAACTAAAGAAATCAAAATGATAGTAAGGAATACTTTGTTCCTTATTCCACTTTTAGATGTCTGTGCTAAACTTTTTAGGTATGTTATGTAAAGAGAAATGTATACCATTCCAATGGGGAAACATTTTTTGCTTTCTAATGTGACATTAAATTGGTAGCCTGGAAGATATGTGATATTCCTCATAAGTAAATTTTTACTTTTGAAGATAAAAACAAAATTTATCCATTTGAACAAAACCTTTTTGTTTTGTTTTGGTTTTGGCTTTTTTAGCTAGGGATGCTGCATGGGTTTGTAGCAAACTGCGGCTTTCAAAGTTAAATAGTTTTTGGGTTGAATGCCACCTCCATCACCTTTTAACTTTCTAATTTGAGCAAGATAGTTAATCTTTCAGAGCCTCAGTTTTCTCATCAATAAAATAGGGATAATATCCACTTCATTACATTTTAAATGTAATTTCTCATCCTTTTGTACTATAAATAGGGATTAGACAGTATACTAATAATAGCCTGACAAGGAAAAACTATTTAACTTTTTGAAAAAATACTTGTAATCTTCAAGTCTTATTATGATGTATGTGACTTGGTGAATAGTTTTTCCTTCTGAGTTTGACACGGAGACTGAATTTGAACTTCAGATCCAAATGGCTTTCCATTAGGTCCACTCTGCTGAGCTCTGCTCCAGGGACCACTGGAGGTTCATTGGTTTTCCTCAGAACTCTGAGCTGCTTGGCTGCAGCTAGTGACACTTGGGTTCTAATGCCAGGCACTTTGATTACTTTTCTGCTTCAGGTCATAATTCAAAGTATAGAAATGGTTTTGAAAATCTCTAAGCAATTTAGGTCCTGGAATAGAAATCTCAAAAGTCAGCTGGTTTGAATTCCCAAGCTCTGGAGAGACAACAATTTGAGAGCTATGTATAAACCTAGATGCTAGCTTGCTGTGAAATTTTAAGAAAAACTAAAGCTCCTTTAGAAAAGGACTATGAAACAAATGAGTACTAAAGACTCTGATGTTCTTGTCAGAACTCAGTGGGAAAGAGGTAGTGCGTGAATGAAACTCCAGAACACGGGGAATATTCCTGGGTCTCTATGACCCCACCTTGGGAACAAGAACCAAGAACTAGCTCTGTTGTTGTCAGAAAAGAAGAACTGCAAGTGTGAATCTGGAGACAGAGTCTCCAGGCGATAATGAGGTGTAAAGATCAGCTGATCATTTGGCAAAGGATCAAATAACCCTTGGTGCAGTGCAGGGTAAACTGTTTTGACACAATGTCTGAGGACTCAAAATTCAACAATACAACCAACTTTCTATGAACCTAAGAAGAAAAATCAGATCTTCCCACTGTGCATGTGAACACTTAGGTCAAGTCACCAGGCAAATGGGCTACACTCACAATTATATAGTATTTAGTAGAACGAATGATAAGTCTAAAATTCTATATGGGAATGAATCCAGTAGTTCAGCATAGTACACCTGAGGATAAACTAAAGCATTTCACCGTCAGCTCTGGACCCCATTGGATGACAGTTGTTCCTGGGGACCTGAACTCCTTACATTCCGGATTGCAAATGTCTGCTTGGTGAGTGGGTCCCACAAGGACTACAGCAGAGGAGGAGAAGTTTCCTTCTGTAAAATGAAAGCCCTCTGGAGGCAAGAAGTTTGTCATCATTGGGAGATGAGTAGCTGAAATCAGAGATGAGGCTGTGAAGATACTATTTTGGGAATAAGAGGGATACAATATAGTCACAGCTAATGGTTTAATGGGATAGTAAACATCAGATGAGCATAAATATTTTTTATGAATGGTAATAAAGATTAGAAAGGAAAATAAACAGGTTCCATAAGTAAAAAACTAGTGGGAGGAAGATCTAATTTTGATTAAGAGAGTCAGGAAAGGACTTTTTGAGAAACTGACCTATACTCTGAGATCAAATTACAAACATGGTAGAGGACCTCTAAGGACTCTTTCAGTTTATAATCCATAAGCTATGAGAGAGAACAGGATGAGGAGGGGTAAATACCATTTCTAGCTACCGGGATGAATATAGAATGCATTAAGTAGTGTCTGGGAATACTGAATGTGGTTCCTGACAAAATTAGTCCCCTCAGCGCCTGTTATAGTGTCTAGAATTCTAGTATTATTGCATTCTCTCCAGTCTTGCATTACATTCCAGGAAACTTATTTTTAAAAACAAATTGCACTGCAGTTAATTAGGACAAATCTTGTATAAGTAGGGATGTTAGTTACCATAGTCTTCTCTGTCACTATTCCTGGAGATAAGAAAGATATGAACAGGTTATACTATTTCATGACAAGAGATAATTCAGTGTCTCCTTCCCAGAAAACTGGATTTCTGCCATTTCTTCCCAAGAAACTGATACATGTTTATTTTTGCCAAGCACCAAAACAAATTTTAAATTGTTTTGCTGTTGGAAAGAACCAATATGTGGTTTTCCAAAGATATTTTTCCTCTATTACTTGAAATATGTTCATTTGTACTCAACTCAAACTGTTGCTTAATAAAAGCCATTTGATGTCCAAGCCAACTTTTGAAGATTATTGCATCTTTCCCCAAAAACCTTTTGAGAGAAAATTATCATCTGCCAGCAAGAAATAGAACTGGACTAATACTAAATTTTGTTCTGTCATAAACCAGGGGCTAACGTTTGAAGGGGCTAATAAAAAATAATAATAAAAATTTAGAAAACTAGAACTAACTGCCCTTGATCAGTGGGCACAGGAAACTGACACACTTTTAAATTCAAAACAAATGTGAAAGATTTTTGACCAGTGAAAGATGTGATTCCAGGAAAGCCAAAACCTTGGTTTTAGATAAACATATTAGAGACTGAATTCAGTTTATAAGTTTAGTTTTTTTTAGAAAAACAGGTGAAAGACTTTAGTTCCAGCCAACTGACTTGCTTCTTGTGCCCTGAGGAAGAACAGACGGATGGAATGGTCTGAAGGTGCTTCTCTAGCTAAGGAGAAAAGAGACCTTGAAATAGATCACTTAGTCGGACCTCTCATTATTTTAACTACTACTCAGCATACAATAGCACAACACGGATAATAAAGTATTATGTTCCCAAAGGAAGCTTCTTGAAAGGCTAGCTTGGCAGCTGTTCATTTCACCTGGAAACTTCAATTCAACATTACAACAAATGGAGTCTGGCGAGGAACTGTGAGAGGTCCCTAATTTATTAACATCAAGAGGCAAGTTTTAAAGGGACAGTTTTCCTTTCTGTGCATAATAGTTTAGCAAAGGTCAGAATCATTTACAATCCCCAAAATGTGCAAGTAAATAACTTTGATTACACAGTAATGTGAGGCGAGGAATGTTCTTCCTCACATTGATTTGGTGAGCCTAAGAAAATCCAAAGAGTAGGACATCACAAAACTGCACATTTTCCCTTTCAGTGCCATTCTGCCTGAGGGTCTCAGTTTATCTCTTTTCCCACCTGTCCCCAAACATTTTTCTAGATATCTCAGTAATGAGGGGCCACTCATGCTCTGAGTCTTCCGAGATTATGTTCCCCAGGGCTGTTTGTTAATAGTTATTATTAACATTGAAGCTACTTCAGTAATAATTTTTGCCAATATATAAGCCTAAGGAAAGGTTTTGTTATTTAAGGTTTAGATTTATAGCTTCAACGTCCACATTTTCTAAAAAACCACACAGAGAAATAAACCTTTAATTAAAGTGAAAGTCTAATGAATATGAAAAAGTATCTTAATTGTGAAAAGATTTATTGGATTTAGCTTTATTGGGCTTACAAAGCACAGACCTCTGGGGATCGGATATCACTGAGATTATCCTTGGCACCTTAAGAGAAACAGCTTGGTCATGATTTAGTGATCGAGAACAAGCACAATTTTCTGGAGTTAAAGCATATTGACAGTATTTTTATGAGGTTAAGCCAAGGCATCTCATAAGCTTGCATTGTATAAAGAATCATATTCCTGGATTTTCAAGGATTCTGTGGGGGCTCCAGATTGGCTAAAAGGGAATCGACTGACTCCTTAATTTCTGCTAATCTCCAGTCTAGTCTTTTTTTTCCAGTTTCTTGTCATGCATTATTTCAGTAATATTCTTGGCCATACCATAAACTCCTTTGCTCTTCTGTCTTTTCATCACACCTCATAAGCAAAACCTTATCCCTCATGCAGCCCACTTTCTTCTTTCTCTCTGTCATCACCCAAGTGGCCAAGTCCCCCCCAATACTCCTATTGGTATTATTATAAATTTGAGTTCACTAGCCTCAAAGGAGCCATCAGAACTGTTTACAATTCCTACTCAATTCTCTCATCCTCTGCTCTCTCAATTCCCACAGTCTTATTGCTGAGTTCCATATAAACACACACACACACACACACACACACACACACATTTTTATGTCTCATCTGTAAGAAGAAACTAATAATAAATAAACTCTCTAGGTTTGTTGGAAGAATTAAAAGAATTGTTATATAAGGCTCTTAAAATAATGGCCAGTGAACAATAAGGGCTACATATCATCATTGTTATTATTATTATTATCATCATTATTATTATATACAGTTGCCTAATCTATATTTCTATTTGAAGGCAGTTTAAATTCAACATATCAGGGATGAATTTATGACCCCAAACAAACATTTTATTTATTTTTTAAATGATTTTTTATTATATTATGTTAGTCACCATACAGTACATCCCAAGATTCCGATGTAAAGCTCGATGCTTCATTAGTTGTGAATAACACCCAGTGCACCATGCAATACGTGCCCTCCTTACTACCCATCACCAGTCTATCCTAATCCCCCCACCCCCCTCCCCTCTGAGGCCCTCAGTTTGTTTCTCATAGTCCATAGTCTCTCATGTTTCATTCCCCCTTCTGATTGCCCCCCCTTTCTTTATCCCTTACTTCCCCTACCGATCATCCTAGTTCTTATGTTCCATAGATGAGAGAAATCATATGATAATTGTCTTTCTCTGCTTGACTTATTTCACTTAGCATTATCTCCTCCAGTGCCGTCCATGTTGCAGCAAATGTTGTGTAATCGTTCTTTCTGATGGCTGAGTACTATTCCATTGTATATATGGACCACAGCTTCTTAATCCAGTCATCTGTTGAAGGGCATCTCGGCTCCTTCCACGATTTAGCTATTGTGGATAATGCTGCTATGAACATTGGGGTGCATGGCCCTTCTCTTCACTACATCTGTATCTTTGGGGTAAACACCCAGTAGTGCAATGGCTGGATCATAGGGTAGCTCAGTTTTTAACTTTTTAAGGGACCTCCACACTGTTTTCCGGAGTGGCTGTACCAACTTGCATTCCCGCCAACAATATGGGAGGGACCAAACAAACATTTTAGGAGCACCTATTCAATGAATTGTACCACCATCCATCCAGTTTTACAAGCCAAAGGTAAGGAGATATCCTTGACACTTTATTCTCTCTCTCATGAATCCTCACCCTGATATCCAGTCTATTAAGCACCGAACAGTGTGGTAGACACAGTATGTTGTGGGAAGCATTAGATTGCTTCTTTCCCTTTCTTTCCTATATTCTACCACATGTTCCTCCTTCCAGTTTCATGCACATGGAAAGCTTTTGCAGACACTACATCTTTTGTCCATCATGCTCTTACTCCACCTGCCCAGGTCTAATCTTGATTAACTTCTCTCTATACTCCCAACAGGATAAAATCTTTGTTCTCTCTCTAAGTCAGGTGGTTTTTTTATGTCTTCTCTTTGAATTATGTTCCTTTTTTAAATAAGACTATTATCAGTTTTAACTAAGCATCTTTTGGTCTGATAATGTGATGAATTATCCTCTGTGTAGAATACAAGATCCATAGATTGGGAACCGCATCTGGCTTTGCTTACCATTATATCCACATAACCTAGCACAGTTCCTAGGGTCCAGATAATGATAAAAATATATTTTCCAGAAAATGGAAGAAGCACTATTTTTTTTTAAATATTTTATTTTTATTTATTCGACAGAGATAGAGACAGCCAGCGAGAGAGGGAACAGAAGCAGGGGGAGTGGGAGAGGAAGAAGCAGGCTCATAGCAGAGGAGCCTGATGTGGGGCTCGATCCCATAACGCCGGGATCACGCCCTGAGCCGAAGGCAGACGCCCAACCGCTGTGCCACCCAGGTGCCCCGGAAGAAGCACTATTTGCAATAAGAAAACAGAAAGCCTTTTAGACATCAAAGGAACAAGTAAATGAATGAAATATAGGAAAAAGGTAGATAAAAATCAGTGAATCCAAAAGTCAGTTCTTTAAAGAGATCAATAAAATCAAATCATCTTTAGCTAGACTGACCAGGAAAAAGAGAGAAGACGTAATTACTAACATGAGAGATGAAAGAGAGGACATTACTCCCAACTTTATATAAATAAAAAGTATTGTAAGAAAATATTTATATGACAACAAATTAGATTACTTAGGTGAAACTTTTTTAAATTCTAGAAAGACATAAACTAATGAAATAGACTTAGGAAGAAAAGAAAATCACAATACATATAATAAGTAAAAATTCGAATTAGTAATTTAGAAAACGTCCCACAAAAGCACCCAAGCCCAGAAGCCCTTCATGAATGAATTGTAGCAAACACTTAAAGAAGAATTAATACAAATCTTTCAAAAACTCTTGCAAAATATAGAAAAGAAGAAATTACTTCCAAACTCATTTTATGAGACCATAATTATCATGAAAGCAACCAAATAAAGGCAACAAGAAAAGGGGGGGGGAATCTACAGATCAATATCCTTAGATTCAAAAATCTTCAATAAAATGCTAACACTGATTCCAGAAACATAAAAAAAGAATTACTCATAGTCAATTGTATATCATGATGTGAAAGAATTAATTTGGACCCCCACCTCATCCCATATAAAATATGTGTATGTGGATGAGTGTGTGTGTATTTCAAGCCACATATGTAATTACAAACGTTTTAGTAGTCACTTTTTAGTTTTTATTTTAAAAAGCACTTACTGATAAAAATTTGAATGCTTCTCTTCTAAAATAAGGAAACTAGCAAGAATTTCTGCTGTTACTATTTCCATTCAAGATAGTGAAGGTTCTAGCCAGCACAAGATGAGAAATAGGAATTAAATCACCCAAATTGGAAAAGAAATAAAACTTTCTGTATTCACATTTGGCATAATTGTCTATTGAGAAATTCTCATGGACTCTACAAGAAAGCTTCCAGAACCAATGAGCTTGGGAAAATTTTTGGATGCAACATAAGTATAAAAAAATCAATTGTATTTCTAAATACTAGTAAAAAACAGTTTCATATTGAAATAAAAACAACCACTTCAAGTAATAGCAAAAATATGAAAAATTAAGAATAAATCTGATAGAATATATGCAAGACCTGTTCACTGTAAACTATAAAACATTTATGAGAGGAATTAAAGATCTAAACAAACTGGGAGACATACCATACTAATTGTTGGAAGTCTTAATGTTGGTAGTGTGTCACTTCTTCCACATTGATACATAGAGTTGATGAAATGAAATCAAAATCCTACCAGGTACTTTATAGAAACTGACAACTTTAAAAATAAAGAACAAATTTGGAGCACTTCTACTACTTTTATATAGCTGTAGTATCAAGACAATATGATACTGCATAAAGATAGACAAACAGGGCAATGGAATGAATAGAAAATCCAGAAATTGTGTGTATATATTGAAGTAAATTTCTACAAAGACTCAAAGTCAATTCAATGGAGAAAGAATAGTCATTTCAATAAATTACCATGGAAAAATTAATTAGATGTCCAAATACAGAATATTTAACTTGAATCCATATTTTGCACCATATACAAAAATTAGCTAAAAATGGATCGCAGACGTAAATATAAAAGCAAAACTATAAAACACATAGAAGTAAAACATAAGAGATCTTTGTGACCTTGTATTAGGCAAAGAATTCTTACATACAATACCAAAAGCAGCCTATAACAAATTTATTTTTTTTTAAAGATTTTGTTTGTTTCCTTGTCAGAGAGAGAGCAAGAGAAAGAGAGCACAGACAGGGGGAGAGGCAGACAGAGGGAGAAGCAGGCTCCCCGCTGAAAAAGGAGCCGGATATGGGACTTGATCCCAGCACCCTGGGGTCATGACCTGCACCAAAGGCAGACACTTAACCTACTGGGCCACCCAGGCATCCCAGCCTATAACAGATTTAATAAATTAGACTTCATCAAAATTAAGAACTTACACTCTTTGAAAGGAAGAGAATGAAAACACAAATCACAGACTAGGAGAAAATATTTTCCTATCACTCATCTGATGAAGGACGTGTAGGTAATATATATCCACAAGTTAAATAACTCTCAAAACTCAATAATAAGATTACACAAAAATATATTGCAATAATAAAATAAACTGGACAAAAATTTAAAAGATGCTTCAGAAAAGGAGATATACAGATTACAAATAAGTACGTGAAAAGATTCACAATAATTAGTCCTGAGAGGAATATAAATTAAGACCACGACTTGATACCAACACATATTATTAGACTGTCTGAAATTTATAAAAAAAAAAACCATCATATTAAGTACTGGAGAAGATGTCTCATGCAACTGTATCTCTTATACACTGATGGGAAGATGGGAATACGAAATGGTACAATCACTTTAGAAACAGTTCAGCAGCCTTTAAAAAGCTAAATATACTTCTATTATATGACCTAATCATTCCACTCCTATTTCTCCAAAAGAAATGAAAGCATATGTCTACAAATGACCGGAACTCAAATTTTCATAGCAGCTTTATTTGTAATAGCCAAAAATTAAAAGAACCCAAATGGCCATCATCATGTGAATGGATAAGCAAATTGTGGTGTGTTCCTAAAATGGAATATCTTTTTTTTTTAAGATTTTATTTATTTATTCGACAGAGACAGAGACAGCCAGCGAGAGAGGGAACACAAACAGGGGAAGTGGGAGAGGCTCTGCTAGGAGCCTGATGTGGGGCTCGATCCCATAACGCCGTGATCACGCCCTGAGCCGAAGGCAGACGCTTAACCACTGTGCTGCCCAGGTGCCCCTAAAATGGAATATCTTTGAATGTAAAGGAATAAGCTATTGCTACATGCAAACACATGCATGTATTTGTAAATATTCTGAATGAAGAAGCCAGAGGGGGAAAATGCTAACTGTATGGTGCCATTTGTATGAATTCTAGGATTTTCGAATTCTCTGTAGTGAAAGAAAGCATATTAGTATTTGCCTCAAGATGAACATGGGCATGAAGCTGGGGGAGAGAGGCATCACAGGGGGCATTAGGAAGTGATTGGGGATATATTTGTTATCTTGACTATGGTGATGGCTTCACAGGTGTACGCATATGTAAAAAGTTATCAAAGTATACACTTGAAGCGTGTTCAGTTTATTAACTATCAATACCTCCACAAAGATGTTTAAAAACTATCATGAAGTCTCTACTAGACGTTTGTACTGACTATAGTTGTGTCAGACAGAATTGTCATTTCTACTCATGTATCTGTTGATTTCAAGGAGGACCAAATAGTTGCCTTGATTAAGATCACTTATTTCCTGCCTGAATTTCAGGGTTTATCTGTTCTGCTAGGTGTTGTTGACATTATTTTAATTATATAATTGGTCAAATCATTTTTATTGCCAGTGAAATTATCCTTTCCAAGTATGATCTGGGTTCCCTTCTAGGTTTCATTTGAAAGAAATCAATAGGGTAGCATTGAGAACACAAATCACAATATTTGATGAATTATTAAACATAGCACTTACATTAAACCTGGCCTTGAAAGTATGACACCAGATATCAGGAGTTAGTTCGATAGTATCTCAAATGTAAAGTTGAGAAATCTTCCCTTCCTTTCCAGGGCCAGGAAATTCCTCTGATCAAGCCTTCTGCAAGTTTTACTTGAAATGTTAATAAAATTGCTTTTGTAGGCTTTGGCTGTCACCTATTACCTGCATATTTATTTTTGCCTTCTTATGTAGATCTTGTGCCTATTAAAGAACACTGTTCAGAACGTATTCCAATAGAAATCATAGCAGGAAATGCTTTAAACCATGTTACAACCCGGGGGAATATGCCACATTCCCTAAAGTAACAGAGACTCTCTAGTGCCCAGTGTAGAGTAGAGGATGGGGAAGGAGTAGATTTTACTCTAAATATGATCAGTGAAAAAATATATATACTGAAATATTAAGAGTTATTATAACCAAGAAGAAAAATGGTGAGTTTCATTTTCTTCATGCTTGTTTATCTTCTAATTTTCTCACAATAAATATAGTATTCTGTTTTAATAAGAAGAAAATTTAAGGAAACAAGATGGAAAAACCAGAATCAACTTTCTAGCCTTTCAAATTGGTCAAGCTAAAACTATCCAGAGGATAGAAAATTTTCTCAATTGAAAAACAAAAAGAATAAAAATTAGTAAAATGCAAGCTTCTTGAAATCAGTGATGATACCTTATTTTAGTACAAATTATATTTTGTTGAGATCCATCTATTCAGTATCAGACATTGTGATATACATGAAGCCTACAAAAATTAGTAAAACACCACTGCTGCTCTTAAAATAACAGCCAAATGGGGGCACCTGGATGGCACAGCGGTTAAGCGTCTGAGTTCGGCTCAGGGCTTGATCCCGGCGTTATGGGAACGAGCCCCACATCGGGCTCTTCTGCTGGGAGCCTGCTTCTTCCTTTCCCACTCCCCCTGCTTGTGTTCCCTCTCTCGCTGGCTGTCTCTCTGTCAAATAAATAAATAAAATCTTAAAAAAAAAAAAAAAGCCAAATGGAGGAGATGGGAACATATACAAGTGTAGAAGCTATTCTATTGATATGCATATTAAGTTCTGAAAATTTCTCCTCAAATTCCACTTCTTCATTAGATCTAACCAATATAAGTTAACACTAACACCATCTGTTGTTGACTGGCTTTTAACTTGAATGTTGTTTCCTCTTTTTAAATGAAAGTTCGTAAGTATAAGCAATGTTGTACATGTAACAGTGGTGCTTCTCCAACATGTAACATGGTAGAGAGTGTACTAAGTGTCAGGAAATCACAGAAGCAAGAAAGGTGGGGTATGTGGAGACCATCAAATCTCTCTCTTTTGGGGAATCACAAGGCTAGAATATAACGTTAATAAGTGAACAACAAAATCTCATGGGAAGATTAGAAATTTATCTTTTTGGGAACTGAAAGTCTCAATTTTGCGCCTCTAAGGATCAGAACCTTTATTCAGTATTGGTAAATAGAGACATAGAAGGTAAATGGTCAGGCTGAATCTCCAGTCATTTTAGGATTGCCCAAGAAACTGCTAATCTTGCCAATTTAGTCTTTTTAGAATTCAGTTTTTGTAAATTTCTCCTCTGCAGTTAGATAAGAAAGCATACACATGCACAATCGATTCTCATTTTTTGTGGATTCTATATTGTAAATTTGCCTACTTGCTGGAATGTATTTGCAACCATAAAGCCAATGCTTGTGGGTTTTATGCTTGCTTCGGCAGCACATACACTAATTTTGGAATGATACAGAGATTAGCCTGCCCCTGCACAGGATGACACACAAATTCATGAAGTGTTCCATAAAAAGAAAATATTTGCAGGGTTTTCATGATCATTTGCAGACAACACAAAGAATAAAGAAAATTTTGAGTAACCTGATGCACATTTCCAGCTGAAGTCAGACAAGGCCACACTCTTTTTGTTTCACTTCTCATATTGTAAACAAGTATCTTTTTCATGGTCCATTAAGTGTCATCTTTTTTTGAATCTTTGTGCTTTTTGTTGATTTTGCTGTTTAAAATGACCCCCAAGTGTAGTGCTGAAATGCTTGCTATCTAGTGTTACTGAGTGCAAGAAGGCTATGATGTGCCTGACAGAGAAATACATGTGTTAGATAAGCTTCATTCAAACATGAGTTATAGTGTTGTTAGTCTTGAGTTTAATGTTAATGATTTGGCAACATATATTAAATAAGGTATCTTTAAACAGAAATACGCATAAAACAGGGCTTTGTATTGATCAGTTGACAAGAATGTTGTGACAAGAGGCTTGCAGGAACCTACCTCTGTATTTCCCCTGGGAGCAATGATTCAGTGTTTGCTAACTCAGTGTCTGCAACAACTCAATAGAATGGAACTAATGAGAATGAGAATCATCTGTATGTTTGTATATTTGCACACACATATAGTTTATTTTAAATATACATATATACATATTGCATATATATACACATATTTTAAATATGTATAAATAAGTATATTTTTAAAATATGTATAATATTTTAAGAATATGTATAATATATATATATTTTTTAAACATACATACACACACAAATATACATATTGACTAATTAGTTGACTAATATTCACCATGAAGAGTAACATTAGTCTTCCAATCCCTGAATCAAGTTACATGCTATCTGCTGTAAATTGCATTTATATGTTTATGAAAGACAATAGAACCTCTTTGAAGTTAGAATTTTCCCAGAAAATCTGGCCCTCGTGACCATTGGCCTCAGGTAGACCAATTCTGACTGTAGGAGCAGTGAGCAGTTATTACAGGAAGGATATTTGCATTAGCTTCAGCATTCTAGCCAAAGGATATTTTTCAGTGCCTGAGCAAAGGGAATTAGAAAAAGAAGAGGAAAGACAACTAAGAAAAAAAAAAATAATTCATTTATTAAAACCTCTGAGTACTATTAAATTCCCCTGACCTGAAATCAGGATATTTTTATATCCTTCTCGTTATTTTTAGTATTTGTTACTGCCCTTATGGGCCTGATCTTTCCATCTGCCAGATGAATTTAATCGAATTCCTTGGGCTAAAAAGCAAAAATCAAGAAAGATTGCAAAGATAGAAATATATATGCTCTTGAATCAAATGAAAAGGAGATCTAGGAAGAACAAAAAATAAAATTCAGTCAAGAAATATGTAACTCAGGGGCGCCTGGGTGGCACAGCGGTTAAGCGTCTGCCTTCGGCTCAGGGCGTGATCCCGGCGTTATGGGATCGAGTCCCCATGTCAGGCTCCTCAGCTATGAGCCTGCTTCTTCCTCTCCCACTCCCCCTGCTTGTGTTCCCTCTCTTGCTGGCTGTCTCTATCTCTAATAAATAAATAAAAAATCTTTAAAAAAAAAAAAGAAATATGTAACTCAGACTTTGGCCAAAAACACTAGAATAAAGTCTGGCAATTTTGAAAGCTCAGGTATGTGGTTTCACTTCTATTCAGAGGAGGATGGTAACCAAATTTGGATTTTCATTCAAACTGACCTTCACTTTTCCAGTGCCATCTTCCAGAAACAACTACCTCTTTGTGAATAGATGTGTGAGTAATGACACAAAATAATGAATCCTAGAAGGATGGAGTTCAATATGAAAATCACAGGTGTATTTTTCAGGGTGGTGTCTAATTCTTTATCTAATTAATCAAAACTTAGTCCTGTTCTGGGGCTATACTAAGGATATTAGGTGGGTTTTTAATTGTAAACTATGACTTGCCAAAACAATATTTTAAATTTATCCCCTACATCTTTAGAGAATGAGAAAAACCATCTATCTTCTTTAAATCTATATTTGGAAGTTTGATTTTAATTTCAACTGCCAAGAACATTGGCGAAATTGCAATCCTGCAATATGACCATTCTCAACTACATTAAGTGACAAGAACAAAAATATGTGCTGGTCCCATGACAAGCTCTTCATGATAACAGGGATGTCCCTGCCTTTGCAGACATAAGAGGACCCATGACAAATGATGTGCACCAAGAGACTGACAGCTAATCTTCTCCTGCACTTGCCTGCTGCATTATACTGAGTGAGGAGATGTGTAGCAAGCTGATAATACACACAGTCCCTCCCCTTCCATAACGTGTTCTCTGCCATTCCTCTTATTCCTTCTTTTGTAGCAACCAACCTTATCCAATATTTGAGGCTCTTTTAAAGCTAATGATCTTAGGCTCTGAAAATATGAAAGGTTATTATATAGGGAATGATGGCCAGCTGTTTCTCATCCAACTGAAGATAGATCTTGAGCTGCTGCCATTCATCCCAGAAGGATTGAATAAATGCTTTTTGATCATAATGATGACGGTTGTGATGATGACGATGGTGCTCAGACAGCATCAGGCATAGAGAAGACCTGGACTGCAGTCTGCAGAGCCCCCCACTCTGATAAAAGGAATGTCCTGACATTGAAAATTAGGAATTTAGTGCTGATTCAAACTTACTCTGCATTTAACATGAATTTGCTAAGCATCCATTGTGAGGCCAGTGTTGTGATTGAACCCAAGGAATGTATAAAATTATAGGTCAAAAACCTGTCTCTGTCAAGCTGATTTACAGCTTATTTTAAAACAAGGACTTTCCTCTGTGAAATTATTAAGCAGTCTTTAAAGATGACATGTAATTACCGTACTGGCTATTTTTGAGTTCAGGAAGTTTGAGTACTCAAGGGAGCCTTCATGAAGGAAGTGAGGTTTCAGCTAGCCTTGAAGAATAGATAGGATTAGGAATAACGGAAAGATAGGTACTCGTTCTATAAATATTTATACTGTATACCTAACAATGTTCTAGGCCTACCTGGAATCATAGAATGAGATAGTTAAAAGGCATGTTTGAGATTATAAAGTACCCCTATTTTACACAAATGAGGAAGGGATATCTAATCCTTATGCTCTGTGGGTGGGCAATTATAGGAAATTAGTGGTAGAGCCAGGAACAGAAAATTTCTACTGTAGGTCAGTATTTATATATGAAAAATGTATCATTTCTCCTGCCTTAATTGTCCAGTTAGTTAACCAGGACCCACATTAGAAATGGCCTGAAAATAACTAGAAAGTATCATAGAGAACAGAGAAGCATTATCATAAAATAAGGAGAAGAAATCCCTCCATCCACCGAAATCATCACCTTGAAAACAAAACAAGAAACATTTCCATTGTTAAGAAATTAATCTCTTCATATGAAACATATTCTTTTTAAAAATTTTTTCTTGTAAAAAATAATACTGTGATTGGTCAGACATTTCCTATATTTGATTAATCAATACTTTAAGGGGTTTTTTTTTGTAAATTTATTGTCTTAAGTAGAATGTCTACAACTTATCTTCATTTTAGTGGTGTCGAGTTTATATATTAGCCAGAGTTGTTAAATTCCAAGTTATTTTATTCTAACTTTCCAGATATCAATAAATCTTAGCTTATACTTTAGAGTGGATTTTGTTTTTCTTCCCAATAATGACAGCGAAGAAGCCAGGTATACATAAGGCACTTATAGAGAGGCAGTATATACAGGAATTAAAGTGTAGTCACTGAGTCAGACAGATTTGGCATCAAATTCTACTCTTGAAACTTGAATTCCTCTTCTTCCATATGAGAAGAATATGGTTCCTAACTCCCAAGATAATTGTAAAGATTAAAGTAAATAATGCATGCAAAATAATTAACAATTTCTGGCATATAGTATATCCTCAACAAATTATGGGTAAATGTTAGTTATTAAGTAGCTTGAACATGGGGATGAGTTATGTTTATGTTTGGCTACTAAATTGGTGTCAAGGTTGCTGACCAGATAATTAAAGTCACACTTATGACAAAAGTTATCAATTGTGCATGAAGTTGTAAATGCATCCAATTGAGCATGCAACTGTCAGGAAAAGGAAGATGAGTAGGAGACTACCAAAGACTGTTCTAGCTTGAACATCTGTTAATCACATATAAAGCACTTCAGGAGACTCTAGCAGCTTTTTTTTTTTTTGAAACTAATTCTCACCAATAAAAACCTTAGCAAGCACAAATATATAGTCAACAAAATCACCCGTAATAATGCCATTTGAAGTCAGCAAGTTTGATGAGTTTTTAAATTTTCATGTATAAATGTAATTTTTATTATCTATATAATTTTGTACGTATGTAATTAATAAAAGTTGCAGTTTAAAGTAAACAAAGAGTCCAACCACATGAGCTTTTTGTATTCTGCTTTTTCACATATCATATAATATTTAAAAGTATTATTTATTATATAATATTCCACTGAATGATTATTATATTGCCATTTTTAGACATCATTTATAATGATTATCTATAAATAGTGCTAAAATGAACATCCTTGGAAAGAAATCCTTCCCTCTTTGATAATTTCCTTAAGAAAATGCTTAGAGATGATTTACTGTATTAAAGTAAACTAACTTTTTATAGCTGTATATGCTATACAGGTAAACTTCCCTCTATGAAGTTTATGCCAATATATGGTCTCATTACTGTGTAGGGAAGTGTTCAACACCCAATTCAATGCCCTTAGGAGGGGTCATCATCATTCATCATAGCTGTAATAATTGCTGATAATTACTAGGCCCTTACCATGTGGCAGGTCCTGTTTTACTTTACAGATGCTCTATTTTTGAATCTTTTCAATATCTCTATAAGGCATATTATAATTATCCCCATTTTACAGATTAAAAAACTGAGGCACAAACAAATTAAGTTAAATGTCCGAAGATACACAATTAAAACTGAAGTAGGGACTCAAATTCAGGCAATGTGATTTCAAAGATCATGCTTCTAAACTGTAATACAGTATTATTTTCCCACAGCAGTCATCAGTATTGTTTTTAAAGTATTTTTGCAATTTGAAAGAAAAAAACCCACTTTTATTTTCTATATTTTATTAGTAAAGTTAATATTCTCAATATGTTTATTTGGTTTTTATCTGTTTTTTTTTTTTTAGTGTGAATTTTCTGTTCATGTTTATCACTTTATAGAATAGTTTTCCCTGGAGGCAAGATTTTGAAATTAGATTCTAATTGACTCTCTCTTTGGAGTAATAATAAATATGGATTTTCAAGATGGTGACACGATTTATTCATTTTCATGAATTTGGAGGAATTTTGCTAATTGCATTCTCTAGTGAGCTTTGGACTCCCTGCCTGCCAATATATATTGCATTTTACAGGTCCTTTTAGATGTTCGCTTTGGTTTGTAATTGATGGATTTCCTGAAAGCAAAAAGTCACGGGAGATTTAGTGAGTGTGAAATGGTAAATATTGAAAGCATTTTAAATATTGATATGAAAATAGATCTCCTAGCTGGATATCTTTTTGTTCTGCTGTTTCTGGAATGAATACATTAGTTTAAAAATTTTAAGCATAGCAGATGTGAAAGTGCTAGTGTTTGGATTGGTAATAGACTGTTCCCTGCCAGATTTGCTGGTAGCATTTCTGTATTCTGGAAATACGAGAGACATTTACAGCCATAGTGATATTTCCAAACACTTTAATAAATCTAGTACACTCACATGATTATTTGCAATTGCAGAAATACTCCTGGCCTAGAAGAAATTGCTGCACTTAATGGGGTTTGAGGATTAATTGTTGTGTTTAAAGACTACAAAAAAGAGAATGGGCATGAGATGGGATGCAATAAGAAGAGAAAGGAATTCACAAGCCAAGTGTCCTTTGCAATTTAAAAAAAAAATGGAAAATGAGAAATTAGAATAATTTGCTGAGGCCAGAGAGTGACATTACTCCTTGGAAGTTTGAGACACTTCCCCCCCGCCCCCCCCAACCAGAAGCCTGGGAATCAACAAAGTGCTGAAGTTCGGTTTGGGGCTGGGTATGCAAGAAAGTTGCACCAGCAATGAAAAGAAACCTCTCCTCATTTTCTCTTCATTCAAAATCCATATTTAAAACATCATTATAGTAATGTATTTGTCAGGGTCCTGACAAGAGATAGATAGTCTAATGAAATGAGGTCATTGAAGAGTGTTAAATAAGGATCTTTTTTTTTCATAAGAGGATGAGTATAAGTTAAGGAAATGAACAGGGGTTAGTGATGTACCCAGGGCCCATTACACTTCTAACAGAATGGAGCTGTTACCACTTCTAACATGAAGAGACAGAGCGGTAGGGAAAGGGAGAGTTTTATGGGAATTGGAGAAAGCCATAGCTAGCTATCGGCAGGGGAGCAGTCTTTGGTAAACTGACTTATCTCTTCTTCTTCCTCTCATCTCCTGTTGGTGTCCCCCCGTTGAGTAAACCCAGTCAAGGTTTAGAAGCCTTGGTATATAATCCACAAAGGTCTGCCTCCCAGGGCTCATTTCAGTATAGAAAAGAGAGGAGAAGGGACCTGAAAGGGCAAACAGCAAATAAATTACACCTCTGATCAGTGTTAATATGCTCTCTGGGGCATGTCTAAGTTCTAATGCCCTTCCATCCCTGATTTCACATCTGAAAACAATATGCCCTGAACATCCATGGTACTAGAGAGACACCTCCCCTACCTAAAAGTAAAAATTATCCAAAAGAAGGAAGGTTATAAGTACAAATGTCTTCCTATGCCACACCCCAGTTCTCTCTCAGTGCCTGTCAGCAGCCAGCACAGTGTCCTATACATCACAGTCCATCATTCTTCAGTCCAAAATACTGAAAGTTTGCAGGAAAATATAGTGAAAGCAAACAAAAAAACTCACCCTAACCCTCATGCACTGTTGGTGGGAATACAAACTGATACAGCCACTGTGGAAAACAGTATGGAGGTTCCTTCAAAAATTAGAAATAGAGCTACCCTACAATCCAGTCATCACACTACTGGGTATTTACCTAAAGAATACAAAAAGAGTAATTTGAAAGGACATATGCATCCCTATGTTTACTGCCGCATTATTTACAATGGCCAAATCAGGGAAATAGCCCAAGTGTCCATCAATAGATTAATGCATAAAGAAGATGTGGTGTGTATATATGGAATATATATGGAATGAAATATTATTCAGCCATGAAAAGGAATGAAAGCTTGCCATTTGCAACAACATGGATAGAGCTAGAGAGTATAATGCTAAGTGAAATAAAATAGAGAAAGACAAATATCATATGATTTCACTCATGTGGAATTTAAGAAACAAAACCAATGAACAAAGAAAGAAATGAGAGAGACAAACCGAGAAACAGACTTCTAACTAAAGAGAACAAACTGGTGGTTGCCAGAGCAGAGATGGGTAGGAGATAGACAAAGTAGGTAAAGAAGATTAAAAGTACACTTATGATGAGCACTGAGTAATGTGTACAATTGTTGCATCAGTATAGTGTGCACGTGAAACTAATATGACACTGCATGTCAACAATACTGGAATAAAATTAAAAACTTAATAAAATTAATAAAAAATCCCCATCCTGATTGACTCAGAGTAACTCAGCTGGTTGCTATAGATGCAGTAAAATAGGGAAACAATTGTGAAGAGTAAGCCAAAATGATACAAAAAAGAGCAGATATAGACTCAGAATTTTTACACACTAATATGAAAGCTATAAATTCCCTGACACCCTGGAGGACTAGCAATTCCATGGTTAGGGGGAGGAAAATTCAAAAATTGGTAAATTTTACGGAAACTGGAAATTTCAAATTACCCAAGGAGGGTAAATCCTCACATTGAGACTTTGGAGAAAGTCTGTCTCCTAGAACCTTGGTAACTTACTTAGGGAATTTCTGTATGCAGGGGCTGTGGTGTGCTGCTCAAAGTGTAAAAACAAACTCTCTGGGTGAAGCAAATGATCTGTAGAGTTTGCTGATTTCTATGGTATAAATTCTCATACATGGCCAATTTCAGGCTACCGACATGGTGTCACTGAACTGAAATTGGGAAGCGATGCAGGCAGTTGGCTCTTGTCCATACAAACTGGTTCCAGCACATCACTGGGCAGAGGCCTCTGTGAAATAGACAGCAGACACAGGAGAGCCCACTCAGAAAGTACACCAATTCTTTCCATCAGCTACTTACTGTGGGTGGTTCCTTGAGGAAACATTCATATCTAGTGTTCATTTCACCCAGTGAGAGCCACTTACCCTACTGAATCACAAATCGCAAAATAGCAAAAATGATGACTTGAGATTTTGGATCCAGAGCAGCCCTAGTACCAATTTTTGGTTAGGGCCTTGCTGGGGCAATTTACAGTTCATTGCTACTTGCCTGTTTGGAATGAATCAACAAAAACAATTCTCTAAGGCCTGGCATCTTGTACGCTGCATACACACACACACACACACACACACACACACACACACACACACACACACCAGAAAGAAACACATAAACCAACATCCACAGGTTCTGTGCCAACCCCATGGATGTTTGTTTGCTGTCCTCCATATATACCCCCAAAGCCAGTCCACCCTGCTTTATGCCCTTGGAGTCTGACCTGTCGGAAGTTTATCAGTGGCTCCGCTGCCCTCTGACTTAAAGTTGGGTTTGAACAGAGGGAAAGTGAACAGGTTCTCAAAGGGAAAATAGTGACATCAGAGTATTCTCCTGACTCCCTCTGAGAGGCTCCCTTAGGCTGATTTCGTCCCTCCTCCAGAGGTCACAGGTGCTGTTAAGTGCCCCCTCTTTACACAGCTGCTCTGCTGCAAGTTCTCTCTCTCTCTCTCTTTTTAACTTAAACTAAACAAAAGCAGTTCACCCTTTTCTTCTACCCTCTACCCTCTGCCTGTGGCAACTGCCACTCTGGGACAACCACAACTCTGTATCTATGAGTGTATACACACACACATACACACACACACACTATCATGGGTGCATATACTGTTTTATATATATAATATTTTATATATGTATATATATTTAGTTATAAATTATATATGTAATTCAGATACATATATATATATATATATATGTATATGTATGGAGAGAGATAGAGAGATTCCATATATAAGAGAGATCACACAGTATTTATCTATCTCTGTCTGATGCCCTCAAGGTCCATCCATGCTGTCACAAATGGCAAGATTTCATACTTTTATGGCTGAATAATATTCCATTGTGTATAAATACCACAATTTCTTTATTAATTTATCCACTGATGGATACTTAGGTTGTGTCCATATCTTGGCTCCTGTAAATACTGCCATAGTGAACATGGGAGTGCATATATATTTTCAAGTTAGTGTATTTATTTTCCTGGATAAATACCGAGAAGTGGAATTCCTGAACCATGTTATAGTTGTACTTTTAATTTTTGAGGAACCTCCATACTGTTTTTCATAGTGACTGTACCAATTTACAATCCCACCAGTAGTACACAAGGGTTCCCTTTTCTCCACATCCATGCCAACACTTGTTACTTAGTCTTTTTGATATATCCATTCCAACAGGAATAAGATGATATATCATTGTGGTTTCAATGATTAATGATGTAGAGCATATTTTCATGTACTTGTTGGCTGTCTGTATATTTTCCTTAGAAAAATGTCTACTCAGATCTGCCAATTTGTAAATGAATTATTTGTTTTGTTTGTTTGCTATTGAGTTGTAAGAGTTCTTTATATATTTTGGATATTAGCTCCTTATCAGATATATAATTTGCAAATATTTTTCCCATTCACTATGTTGTCTTTTTATTTTGTTGCGTTTCCATTGCTATACAAAAAGTTGGATTTGATTTAGTCCCACTTGTTTATTTTTGGTTTTGTTGCTTTTGCTTTTGGTGTTATATCAAAAAAATCATTGCCAAGACCTATATAAAAGAACTTACCACTTATATCCTCTTCCAGGTGTTTGATGGTCTTAGGTTTTGTTCAAGTTTTTAATCCATTTGGAGTTAATTTTTGTGTATATTGTAAGGTAGTGGTCCAGTTTCATTATTTGGCAAGTGCCTGTCCAGTTTTCCCAATACATTTGTCGAATAGACTGTCCTTTTCCCCATTGTATCTTCTTGGCTTCTTTGTCATAAATTAATTGACCATATATGCATGGGTTTATTTCTGGTTCTCTGGTTACGTTGATCTATGTGTCACAATACACAATACTATTTTAATTACTCTAGCTTTCTAGTATATAGTATTGTATAGTATAATTTGAAATTGGGGGAGCATGATGCTTCTAGCTTTGTTCTTGTTTCTCAACAATGCTTTGGCTACTTGGGGTCTTTTATGGTTCCATGCTAATATTAGTCGTGTTCTGTTTCTGTGAAAAATGCCGTGGGAGTTTTGATAGGGACTGCATTGAATCTGCAGATTGCTTTGGGTAGTATGGACATTTTAATAATATTAATTCTTCCAATCCATGAGCAAGGAATATCTTTCCATTTACTTTTGTCTTCTTCAATTTCTTTTATTAATGTCTTATACTTTTCAGCGCGCAGGTCTTTCACCTCCTTGGTTAAATTTATTCCAAGGTATTTTATTCTTTTTGGTGTAAGTGTAAGTATGATTGTTGTCTTAATTTCTCTTTGGTAGTCCATAATTAGTGTATAGAAATGCAACTGATTTTTGTGTATTGATTTTATATCCTGCAACTTTACTTAATTCATTTGTTAGTTCTAACAGTTTTTTGATAGAGTCTTTAGGGTTTTCTATATATAGTATCATGTCATCTACAAATAAGGATGGTTTTACTTCTTTTTCAATTTGGATGCCTTCTATTTCTATTTCTTTCTGAATACTTCCAGTACTATATTAAATAAAAGTGGCAAGAGTGGGCATCCTTGTCTTGTTCCTGATCTTAAAGGAAAATTTTCAGCTTTTCACCGTTGAGTATAGTGTTATCCAAAGGCTTGACATACAAGGCCTTTATTTTGTTGATGTACATTCCATCTATACCCACTTTATTGAGAGGGTTTTTTTTTTAATTAGAAATGGACATTACATTTTGCCAAATGCTTTTTCTATATCTATTGAGATGATCATATGATTCTTATCCTTCATTTTGTTAATGTGGTTTATTAACATTGATTTGTAAATGTTGAGCTATTCTTGCATCCCTGGAATAAATCCCATTTGATCATGGTGTATGATCCTTTTAATATATTATTGAATTCAGTTTGCTAACATTTTGTTGAGGATTTTTACAACTGTGTTCATCAGGGATATTGGCCTGTAATTTTCTTTCCTTGTGTGTCCTTGTCTGATTTTGTTATCAGGGTAGTGCTGCCTCCATAAAAAGTGTTTGAAAGAGTTCCCTCTTCTATTTTTTTTGAACAGTTTAAGAACGATTAGTATTAATCTTTTTTTAATGCTTGGTAGAATTCATCAGTGATGCTTGTCTGGTCCTGAACTTGTGTTTGTTGGGGTTTTTGGTTACTAATTAAATCTCCTTACTAGTAATAACCTATTCAAACCTTCTAGTTCATCATTATTCAGTTTTGGAAGGTTTTATATTTAAAAGGAATTTATTCATTTCTTCTATGTTGTTCACTTTCTTCTCATATAATTATTCATAGCAGTCTCTTATGATCCTTTGTGTTTCTGTGGTATCAGTTGTAACATCTCTTTCATTTCTAACTTTATTTGAGTCCTCTCTCTCTCTTTCTCTCTCTCTCTCTCTCTTTTTTTTTTTTTTTTTTTTTTTTTTTTTTTTTTTTTAGTGAGTCTAGCTAAAGGTTTGTCAATTTTGTTTACCTTTCCAAGAACCAGCTCTTGGTTTTGTTGATCTTTTCTACTGACTTTTTTACCTCCATTTCATTTATTTCTGATCTAATCTTTGTTATTTCCTTTTTGCTGCTAACTTTGGGCTTTGTTTTTCTAGTTCCTTGAGGTGTGAAGTTAGGTTGCTTATTTGAGACTTTTCTTGTTTGTTGTAGTAGGTGTTTATCACTATGAACTTCCCTTTTAGTACTACTTTTGCTGCATCCCAAATTTTGGGTTATTCTCTTTCCCTTTTCATTTGCTTCAAGGTATCTTTCATATTTGATTTCTTCTTTAACCCATTGCTTGTTCAGTAGCACACTGTTTAATTTCCACATATTTGCAAATTTTCCAGTAGTCTTCATTTAATTAATTTCTAATTTCTTTTCATTGTTATCAGAAAATATGCCTGATACGATTTCAGTCCTCTTAAATTTATTTGTGGACTAACATAATCTAACTTGGACAATGTTCTGTGTGCACTTGAGAAAAATGTATATTTTTCATTTCAAATTCAATTCATTTCATTACAAATCAATGTTAATAAACCACATTAACAAAATGAAGAATAAGAATCATATGATAAGTGAAATAAGTCAAGCAGAGAAAGACAATTATCATATGATTTCTCTCATCTATGGAACATAAGAACTAGGAAGATCGGTAGGGGAAGAAAGGGATAAAGAAAGGGGGGGGGTAATCAGAAGGGGGAAGGAAGCATGAGAGACTATGGACTATGAGAAACAAACTGAGGGCTTCAGAGGGGAGGGGGGATGGGGAATGGGATAGACTGGTGATGGGTAGTAAGGAGGGCACGTATTGCATGGTGCACTGGGTGTTATACGCAACTAATGAACCATCGAACTTTACATCGGAAACCGGGGATGTACTGTATGGTGACTAACATAATATAATAAAAAAACATTAAAATAAAAAGAATCATATGATCATCTCAACAGATATAGAAAAAGTATTTGGCAAAATGTAATATCCATTTCTGATTAAAAAAAAAAACCCTCTCAATAAAGTGGGTATAGATGGAATATACATCCACAAAATAAAGGCCTTGTATGTCAAATGTGTTCCTTCTGGATAGAATGTTTTATAAATATCTGTTAAGTCCATCTGGTTTAATGTGTTGTTTAAGGTCAATGTTTCCTTATTGATTTTCTGTCTGGATGATTTATCCATTAATGTAGGTAGGGTATTAAAGTCCCTTACTATTACTGTATTACTATGTATTTTTCCCTTTAGGTCTGTTAATATTTTCCATATATATTTAGGTGCTTCTATGTTTGGTGCATAAATATCTACAAATGTTATATCTTCACATTGGATTGATTTCTTTATCATAATGTAACACCTTTCTTTGTCTCTCGTTACAGTCTTGTTTTAAAGTTTGTTTTGTCTGACATAATTATAGCTACTCCAGCTTTGTTTTGGTTTGCACTTGCATGAAATATCTTCTTTCATCTCTTTACTTTCAGTCTGTGTGTGTCCTTACATCTTAAGTGAGTGTCTTGTACACATCATATGCATGGGTCTTGGGGGCATTTGGGGGGTTTTGTTTGTTTGTTTGTTTTGTTTTAATCCATTCAGCCACTCTGTCTTTTGATTGGAGAAATTAGTCCTTTTGCACTTAAAGTATTTACTGATAGGTATGTACTTATTGCCGTTTTGTTCCTTGTTTTCTGGTTGTCTGTGTAGTACCTCTTTATTCCTATCTTCTCTTGCTCTCTTCTTTTGTGGTTTGATAACTTTCTTTAGTAGTATGCTTATATTCTGTTATCTTTTGTGTATTTACTATAGGTTTTGGTTTTTGGTTTGTATGAGGCTTACATATATCTATAGCAGTCTATTTTAAGTTGACAACACCTAAATTTGATCACATTGTAAAGCTCAACATTATTACTAGTCCCCCACCATATTTTATGATGTCACATTTTATATATTTTTGTTTTGTGCTTCCTTTAACTAATTGTTGTAATCGTAGTTACTTTTTACTACTTTTGACTTTTAACCTTTATACTAGCTTTGTAATCTACTATCTTTACTATGAATTTACCTTTCCAATGGGATTTATTCTTTCATATATGTTCTTGTCATTAATTAGCACCTTTTCTTTTCAGCTTAAGGATGCTCCTTTAACATTTCTTGTAAGGCCAATTGAGTGATGATGAACTTTGGCTTGTGTAGAATGTTCTGATAATAAATCCCTTCACTATCTTCTTCAGGCTAAAATTAGTAAGGGCTCTCCACTATTATTTATTTGCACTTTTTTTTTAAGTTTCTATTCACCATGTCCTAAATTCTGATTAAAAAAAAAAAATAGCGATTTTTCCCTTCCAGGATCCTGGCTGCTACTGGTACTAAGTGTGGTAAAGACATAACTTATTATGTTTGTAGTAAGTAATAGTGTATATAGTAGGTACAACAGCATAAGAAAGATAATCTTTCTTATAGAGTTCTTGGTACTGGATACTTCTTTTGTAATCTTAATTCAATTTATTCCCATTGATAAGCTGGCAGATGTTCAGAAAGTAGCATTTAAGCAGGGGAAAAAAAACTGTCTTCCTTGTTTTACCTCCCTTGTTTTTTCTTCAAGTCTGAGATGGATTATCTGAGGATAAACAAATCAAAGCTTCATCTACCATAATTCCCCAAGTGTGTAGTAGGCTAAGTTATGACTTCCTCTCTTACATTAACTCTTTACTGCCTCTGACTATACTCTTTTGGTCACTGGGATGTCTGAGATACTATCTCTCCTTTGAGCACCAGATACACACACTTTATAAATTGAGAGCATGGAAATACGACAATTAACCCTAAAATGTGGCGGGTAATTTGGCATTTGCAGAAGATTACAACAAAAAGGTCTTGCACACTCAGGCATATGCAATGGGGAAATTTTAGCTGCAGCCAGTAATAGTTCCTTTATGAAACAAATCTCAGAGAAGAGGCAAGCCCAAAGCAACTTCTCCCCTTTTCCTGAACAAGAGTTTGGCATCCTCCTGAGGGGAAAGAAATGAGAAAAGCATACCCTATGGTTCATTTCACAAAGGACTTGGGAGTATAAAGCCTGGCATTTAAAGTATAGTTTGAGACACTTCCCTCCACGTCTCCCCCATATAATGTGTTCTACAGTCCTGGAGGCTGCAATACAGCATAGGGTCTCTAGGGGATTGTGGAGTCAGGGTCACAGAAGGCCTAGGAGATATTCATTAAATCCTTAAGAGTAAGAAAATAATAGGCTATTTAGTTCACAATGGAGACAATAAGCCTGAATGTTATGAGGAAATGATGTTTATTGTTCTCACAATCCTTTCATAATAGTAATATAACTGAACTCATCCTAGAGAAATTTGTTATTTCTTTTACAGGTTAAAATTTCTCTAGTTGCATCAGTTTTGAAAATCCTCGTGGTTAAAAACTGAAATGGCAAATACTCTGATCCACACCTTCATTTTACTTTTTCTAGTGGGTTCCATGTGATTCAGGATTCTATAAAGACAAACCATTGTTTTGGGGAAAAGATCAAATCTAAAATCAATTTGATCTAAAATACTAAACACTAAGGGAGAAACCTAAGGCAGCTCCTACTCTCTACTAAGTAGAGATTAATGAAGAAACAAACTGCAACCTGGTGAGATCAGTACACCAGTGAATTCACATGGAACGAACATGTAATACAGAGAAAGGAAAAGAGACATTTGAGCTGGGCTTTCAGAGAAAGAATAGGAGTTCTTCAGATCAGTAAAGGAAGAAAGAGAGCTCCAAAGGAATGGAAAAGTATTTACGAAGGAGAGGAGCTGTGAAGTAACAAGATGTATGTGATGAGTTAATAGTTTGGTATTGTAAGCCTGTAAATACAAGGTCATGAGGCTAGAGAGAAAGGAATAAACAGATGAGGACTTTGTGTCTTGTGGATCAGTGCTTAAAACTGTAATTCATAACCTCCAGTAGGGACACAGGATGATCCACTGAGTGTTTTAACTTCAAGTCCTATTTTTTTAAGTCTGTTACAGAAGGTCATAGGTTAGGTGTTACCTGAAATATATAAGGTGATCTTGAATGAAGAGAGAGTTCCTCAGCATAAAGGTGGGGGGAGAGAAATAGAACTCTTAATCATTCTTTTATATTAAACAGTTTATGTAACATACATTTGCCTGCTTAGGTAGATTTACTGCACAAAAACTAGTTTTAATTAAATACTCCAAACAAAAGTTTTGAAGATAATACATTACTGCATGCACTAATATAAAACAATAACAGGAGGTAACTGACATATTTGCTTTCTTTTTTTTTTAAGATTTATTTATTTTAGACAGGAAAAGAGTGCGACTGGGGAAGGGACAGAGAGAGAAAGGGAGCGATTCTCAAGCAGACTCCCCACTGAGTGCAGAGACCTATGCAGGGCTGATCCCAGGACCCTGGGGTCATGAAGAGTTGCATGCTTAACCCTCTGAGCCACCCAGGCACCCCACACATTTTCTAATTCTTGGAAAACTGTCATCCACATATCAAACTTTTAAAAATGATCTAATCAGATTACACAAAATGTCAGCCTAGAAACAAAGATTATCAATAAAACTATTTGAAACATGATTTATATCCATTATAATAAATAAAGAACCTTGCTGCAAACACAGATCTTTTGATAAGGTATTGGATACTATGAAGGCATCATGATAGGCAGCAAAATAGTCACAAACTAAGCAGCCAGATCATGACACATACCTTAATTATTTGTTCAGTATTACTTCAGGTCATTTTATATGCAGGCTGGTGTTTGCAAAATTTCACTCAACTTTCATAATGAATAAGGCCTGCAGATTGTACCAATGAGATATATATATATATATATATAATTCTAGGGTTATTTTTAAAAAGTAAAAAGAAAGGCTTTAGATATACTAGAATCCTTTGAATCCATTTGATATGCTGACAAGCCTGTCTGACATGTCCTGATATCAAAATGACCATTGTCCTACATCCACCACTATACACCTGCATAGTCACCACAGAGCTTATAATAGGTATAAGCATGCCATACTCAAAAAGACTTGAGCCATAGCACTGAGGAAAATAGTCACAATATGAGAATCAATGTGATTTTAGCAAAACAGGTTTAATTGTCACATTAAATTAATGTTGTTAATTTGACTTTTATTGGTTTTGTAGTTGCCTTTGTATTTAATGTGTAAATTTGTCTTGGTTGTATTCATGTACAATAGCTATAAGCAGATGGAGCTTATACCAAGCTTTATGTTTAGAAATAATTAAGTAATGTTATAATAAAAATCATTTCAGCTCATATTCAAGATCCAGGACTACTTTTTTATTCAAAGATGATGAGACACCTGGGTGGCTCAACCGGTTAAGTGTCTCCCTTCGGCTCAGGTCATGATTTTAGGGACCTGAGTTTGAGCCCCATGTTGGGTTCCCTGCTCAGCAGGGAGCTTGCTTGTTCTTCTCTCTCTACTGCTCCCTGTGCTTGGCTCTCTCTCTCAAATAAATAAAATTTTTTTAAAAAAGATGATATATATCAATTAAGTCTGAGAATCATAGTCTAGATCCCTATGAACTTTCTTAAGCCACAAGTAAGGTTTCCTTGGAATAAACCAACAAACAGCTTCTGTGGGAGAGTAAAGGTAAATAAGGGTGAGGGAGGAATGAGTCTCTTAAAAGCAGAAGCAGCCCTAAAAAGGTGAGATGATACTAAGGGAAAATTTTACCAACCACACACTATAGTCTTGTTCCATTGCTGAAGATATGATGTTACTGACTCCTGTGGCTGCATCAGTTACGTGGATACTTGAACAGTACACAAAGACAGACAAACTGTGACTCTTCTGTTTAATCTGGCGCAATTCCATCAGAGGTCCACCATGTCTGAAAACTTCTCAGAGAACCGTATTGTATTCCTAAGAAGTAAGATAATCTCATTTTGTGGCAGATGAGATGGCCACATCGCTGAGAACGAAGGCTGCCAGCATTTCTAACACCAACTGTGTAAAAATCACACTTCAGTCAGTCTCTAAATAAAGATCATAATTACTTCAGGAGGGTAACTGCAGTGAAGATTTGTTATAGCCTGAGATGAGGTCAGGATTAGGATGTCCTGTAGCAGCGACTTCTTCCCTTATGTTCCCACTCTAAAAAAAGAGGGGTACACAAATATTATCATAAGGAGATATTTATACCCATAAAGACTGTAATATCAACCACTACAAAATGCCTGGGAAATATTGTATTTCCTATAATTTCCAAAAGCAAAAATCATATCAAATTGCCTGAGAGGCAATAGGAGAATTCCTTTTGATTTGTCAGAGCTTTGACGTATATCTTTTGCTTTGTTAGTGCTCTTTTTATGGAGTCTCTGTCTTTCTCATGCTCAGTATGCTCCCAGTTTTGGGTTTTTTTTTCCCCCAAAGCAGGTTTCAGGTTTTTTCCAAATGGCATTCCAACATGCTTTCCCGAGTTCCTATCTGCCTTCCAATGACTGGCACCTGGGCAGCAGATGGTGCAAATGGCCTACTATATATTTCCTGGATTGATGAAGAGAACTGTCAGGAACCTGACTGCATTGGCCTCATGCCTCATGGCAGAAAAGGCTGCTCAAAAGTGACAGTGACTGGAAATAATTTTGATTAAAATTATCTGGAACTTGTTGAGTTTCAAATGTTGTTTTCATCCCTCTTCTTCTTTACACTTACACAAACTTGGATTTTTGCCTTGAAAACATATTGTGAATAAATTGGACACCACAGTGTCTTAAACCTTGGACATAATCTACTTTTTCTGGGAGTACATTTTTTGTGGGACAGAGGCACTTCCTAGCTCACCATGTCCTGCTGCATATCAGACTTGTCGATCATATTGGATGTGGATTGGCACAGCTCTGTCACGGACTTGATTGTTCTGAAATGGCAAAGACTACCAATCTGAGATCTTAGATATAGAAAATGGTCACAAAGTCTTACCCTCATGTTTAATGAAGCATGAGAGACTATGGACTCTGAGAAACAAACTGAGGGCTTCAGAGGGGAGGGGGGTGGGGGAATGGGATAGGCTGGTGATGGGTAGTAAGGAGGGCACGTATTGCATGGTGCAGTGGGTGTTATACGCAAGTAATGAATCATCAAACTTTACATCAAAAACCAGGGATGTACTGTGTGGTGACTAACATAATATAATATAATAAAAAAACATTAAAAAATAAAATAAAAAAATAAAATAGAAAAATATGGAGTTTAAAAACAGGATTTAATTTAAAAACTGTATAATTCACAAATGCAGAATTAACTAATTATTCAATCAAATGAATCTACTGTAAGACCCATCAAGGAAATTGTGCTCATTTATTCAGTCAATAACATTTATCACATTGCCTACTGAATGCCAGGGACATTGCTAGAGTCTGGATATTGCCTTCCTCAGGGGCTCTCTATGCCCTTTCCTTTGACCTCTCCCTCCTAGTACTCCAGGGAATTCTTAATTTCTGAAATTGATGTTATGCCTTTGCCATGTTCTCTTTGCTCTGTCACTTCAGAAGCTCGCATTACCCAAGAGAAGTTGATGTTGTCTACACCATGAAGCTATTGAGGCTTAAGCTTCCCAGCTCTGCCTTCCCATGGGCCTCTTTCTAAGACCTGGGAGGAGCCTTGCCAGTGTGTTCATGTTGTTCACACGTAAGGTGTTTTTGTATTACATTTTCTAAAGAGGAGTCAGGAAATTGTATGACATTTAGGCTCCACAAAATCCGGGTTAACCCTATGAAACAGAGAATGAGTATGAAAAAGTGAAACATCCACCTCTTACCCCGAGCTGCTATAGCTAGAACAATGGAAATACCAGAAAGAGGAGCAGCTTTTAGTGCAATGGGCATGTCTTCCTTTCAGCCTACTTAACGTCTCTGGTACTTCAAAGAGGAAAATGATAAGTTCCACAAGGATGAAACCAAAAAGCATTCCTAGATAAGCAGTTGGACTGTTGCTCACACTTCCGACTTCTTTTCCAACACTACCTCTCCAATTCTCTGACACCAGCTAGGTGTGCTACAATTCAACTCAGTTCTGTCAATAACTACCCAGAGTAAGCTCAGACCCTACTAGTTATGGGCTCAAGTCCACAAGACGGCCTCCTCTCAGATGCCAGTCACAAATCGGGTGCCCAAGCTACCCAACTTCTACCTGGTCTATTGCAAATTCAGGGGTTTCTCCAACCCTCCCTCCAAGCTGCCTCAGGTTCGATAATTTCCTAGAATGACTCACAGAACTCAGGAAGACATGTTACTCACATTCATTGGTTTATTATAAAAGACACGACTCAGGAATAGCCAGTTGGAAGAGGTACACAGGGCAAGGGATGGGGGAGGGGGCACAGAGCTCCCACGCTCTCTCTAGGCACAACACCTGCCCAGCACATCCATGTGTTCAACAACCCAGAAGCTCTCTACACTTCATTGTTGAGAGGTTTTTATGGAGGTAGCACTATGTAAGCAAGATTGATGAAATCATTGGCCACTGGTGATTAACTCAATATGCACTGTGTGACCTGGCTGTGGTCAGACCTCCTCTCAGTACCAGGGTGTACCTGTGCTGCATTGCAGGTGGACTAAAGTCTAGGTCTCACTATGTGCCGTTCTGTGAAGAAGTGGCTGCTGACTTGATAAAATTTCTCTTTCCAATTGAAATGTTATTAAAAACCCAAAAACATAAAACAAAATCAGATGTTTTTAAACTTTTTATTTTGAAATAATTTTAGATTCACAGGAATTTTCAATAATAGTACAGAGTGGTTGCATGTAACTTTCACCCAACTTCCTTCAAAGGTATCATCTTGTATAACTCTAATATAACCTCAAATATCAAAACCAGGAAATTGGCATCAGTACAATCTATAGGACTTATTCATTACTAAGGTTTAGTGAAACCTTGTAAATACTGGCTTGAGTAACAGAAAAGATCTCAAACACTACTGAAAAAATAATTAAGGTGTGTATCATATTCTGGTTTCTTAGTTTTGAAATGTTTTGATGCCTACCCTGATGCTTTCCTGCTATTCCTTAGTTAATAATCAACTGAGGGGAAAATGCTCTTGGAACAAGGTTCTTTGTTTATAATAATGGATATAAGTTCACGTTTCAAAGAATATTATTGGTAGTTTTGTGTTTGTAGGCTGACATCTTGTACAATCTGATTAGATAAACGGTTTTTTTTTTAATTTATTATCCGACAGCTTTCCTAGAATTAGAAAACATCCCAGTCCTCTCCTTCTAGTGTTTTACATGAGTGCATGCATCATTAGTACTACCTTCAACCAGCCAGTCACTTTCACCGAATCCTAGAGGGGAGCTCTTAGGGGCACTGCTGTGTGGCACACTAGACAGGGTGCTCAGCCATGGACCAGAACTGTCACGACAAATACTTTCCTCCACACTGTTCAGTTTCCTCTCTTTATAAATACCTGGAGGGGTGCTTTTATCTCAGGCTTTTATAAAACATTTTTAAAAAATTGTTAACATGAATTAATCCTTCACACTATGGTGTATATTTAGTATGTATAATTCTACGTAAAGTCAACTTCAGCATAAATGTATTCAGCAAGTTACAGGGACCATGCAGATAGCTGGCTCTATTATGAGAGATGGAGCCTTAAAAATGTCATAATAAACACTCCTTAGGTATTTGCTATGTGCTGCACATGACCACATTTAGTCTTCCAGCCTTTCTATGGGTAGGTATTATAACTTTTCTTTTATAAATGAGGAAATGGAGGCTTTAAGAGATTAAGTTGTCCTACATCACAGAGCTAATAAATGGAAGATCCAAGATTTGAACTTAAGTTGAATTTTTGTAAAAAATCAATGCTTAATTTTAGCTGATATATAATAAATCCCCACAGGATATTGGGGAACCCCTTTTTCTGGAGGGGCTAGATAGTTTCCATGAGGTGCAAACAGATTCCTCTTTATCAGGGGACATCTGAGCGCACATACCGATCTGAGTGCATGTACTGTTCTGAGTGTCTCAAAGTCTCAAATTCTCTTCTTGCAAAAGCTATACAAAAGTCAGACTTTAGGGGCACCTGGGTGGCTCAGTCGTTAATCGTCTGCCTTCAGCTCAGGTCATGATCCCAGGGTCCTGGGAAGTCAGACTTTAATATCAGAGTCTTCTCCCCAGCTGTCACTAACCCACCCATATCTCTTAGTCTGTTCATAAANTGCTTGTATTCCCTCTCTCACTGTGTCTCTCTCTGTCAAATAAATAAAATCTTTAAAAAAAAAAAAAGAAGTCAGACTTTAATATCAGAGTCTTCTCCCCAGCTGTCACTAACCCACCCATATTTCTTAGTCTGTTCATAAATGCTACTGCCCATAACAAAGGAAAACAAGAGTTCTGGAAAATACGATTTCTTTCNAGTCAGACTTTAATATCAGAGTCTTCTCCCCAGCTGTCACTAACCCACCCATATCTCTTAGTCTGTTCATAAATGCTACTGCCCATAACAAAGGAAAACAAGAGTTCTGGAAAATACGATTTCTTTCATTTTTTTTTTCAAACTGGACTGCCCGCTNCATTTTTTTTTTCAAACTGGACTGCCCGCTGCAAATATTATTGGGGCATCATAGAAACATATTTGATTTTTGTCAGCAAGTTACTGTCACAGAGCTCCTAAAATCCTTGGGTCTTCCTGAGTGATAAGGGAGATAGAAGTATTTTTTTATCTGATGAGGTGTTTTTTGGCAGCTCTAGATATCTTCAGGATGGGGGCTGGCCACCAGCAAGACTAAGCCTTGATTAGAAGTTTGGAAATTTCAGCCTTATGTCCCAATATCTGGGGAGGGGAGAGGACTGGGAAAGTTAATCACCAGTGGCCAATGATTTCATCAATCTTGCTTACATAGTGCTACCTCCATAAAAACCTCTCAACAATGAAGTGTAGAGAGCTTCTGGGTTGTTGAACACATGGATGTGCTGGGCAGGTGTTGTGCCTAGAGAGAGCGTGGGAGCTCTGTGCCCCCTCCCCCATCCCTTGCCCTGTGTACCTCTTCCAACTGGCTATTCCTGAGTCGTGTCTTTTATAATAAACCAATGAATGTGAGTAACATGTCTTCCTGAGTTCTGTGAGTCATTCTAGGAAATTATCGAACCTGAGGCAGCTTGGAGGGAGGGTTGGAGAAACCCCTGAATTTGCAATAGACCAGGTAGAAGTTGGGTAGCTTGGGCACCCGATTTGTGACTGGCATCTGAGAGGAGGCCGTCTTGTGGACTTGAGCCCATAACTAGTAGGGNGTAACTAGTAGGGTCTGAGCTAACTCTGGGTAGTTATTGACAGAACTGAGTTGAATTGTAGCACACCTAGCTGGTGTCAGAGAACTGGAGAGGTAGTGTTGGAAAAGAAGTCGGAAGTGTGAGTAAAACTCCAGCTGCCTATCCAGGAATGCTTTTTCGTTTTGGCTTCATAGGACTTATAGTCTTCCTATTGACATATAAACAGGCGATTATGTTTGGGACTCTATGTTTTCAGATACTGTCTTAGTTCAGACCACTATAACAAAAATACAACAGACTGGATGGCTTATAAACAACAGAAATTTGTTTCTCAAAGTTCTGGAGTTACGAAGCCAGAGATCAGAGTCTAACATGGTCAGGTTTTGGTGAGAACCCTCTTGTGGGCTGCAGACTTCCAGCTTCTCCTGTAACCTCACAATATGGAGAGTGCAAAAATAGGGCAAGTTCTCTGGTTACTCTTTTTTTTTTTAGTTTTATTGTTTTTAATGTTTTTTTTTATTATATTATGTTAGTCACCATTCTGGTTACTCTTGTAGGGACACTAATCATGAGGGCATTACCTTCATGGCCTCGTCTAAGCCTAACCACCTCCCACAGGCCCCACCTCCTAATACCATCACATTGGGGAGGAGGGTTTCAACATATGAATTTGGGGGTGAGAGGAGACATACACCTTCAGTCCATTAAAGATACCATTTCTTTAGGAAAGCACAGCTACTTCTCTGATGTGTATAGAGTTTTTGTTTTATTCTTGTCACTAAGATAAAGCGTTCTGCTGTAGCCAAATAACCTCTTACTCCAGGACTATGATACTGGCCACATGCAAAATTATGAGGTAATTAAACCTCCCCTTAAGGCCCCCATCCTTCCCCAGATACACTATGCTTGCTTGACCTTAAGTATATGCTGTTGCAGAAGAAGGAAGAAACAAAGGACATCTGACAAACCACCATATTCTGTGGCAAAGCTTCAGATGCTCTGTGGCTGGGTGGCAGAGCTTTCTCCCAGTGCAGCGGATTCGGAGTATGGCAGGAATCGCTGCCCTATTTGCTGTCAGTGAAGTTACTAGGATAGATGTATTTGAAGTGCGGGGGTGGGGATGAACTCCAGTGACTCTCATGTCTTTGACAATCACTGCAAATCAAGGCATCGTAACCTGACAGAAAGAATTAGCCTGTAGGATGTTAGTTCTGCATCATGCTCTCTGCTCTGTGTTTCCTTAAGAAGCTCACAGAACATTTTCCACATGGCATCCTTCTGTGTGGCTTCCTTTCCTGCTGTATCTATAACTGGTTGATACAGCTCATGCCTTTCAATTTTCAGTTGCTCTTTGCTTTATGATAAAGATTGTTGCTTTCTGCTTGGTTAGGCTCCTGATCTTATGTTATTCCCACAGGCTTCTGGCATCCCTTGGTTAAAGCCCACATTTCTTAGATTCTTCCTAGTTATTTCTGCTCCAGATTCACAGCTAAATAGGTGCTAAACCCCTTCATGTAGAGACAGGCTGCTCCTTTATTAGCAGTACAAAACCACGCGGGAAGGACAGGACTGCTTTGCTGGGATTCAGCAACTATTGCCAGCATATATCACCCACCCACACTGCAGCCTAGGATCCGAGAAGTCACTTCTGCAGCTTGTCTACACAAGCCTGCCTTTTGGAGTTCAGGACTATATTTTTGCAGACTCATGCTCAGTTCAGTGTTTCCCAAACAGATTTTTTCCTAACATTTCAACAAGGCAAATAGACATGTCAATTCTTATTAAGATTTTGGTGGGTGATTTTGAGGAAATAAGCTATCAGCACTGCAACAGGTGCCTCCCAAGTTTTCTTACTTTTTCTCTTTCCTCTGGACTCATTTCACATACTCGCTGAGACTGGCATAATTGATTGTCTTAGTCAATGAGATGTTTTCTGGAATCGTTCCAGTAGTATGCCTTGTTCCTTATTAGTGTGGTCCTTTCCCCCAAACAACCATGTAATAGCATAAAACCAGAAAACCTAGCACTGAGAAGAGAAGACAGCACCACGCAGTCAACCATGACATTGGTCTCACTTGTGGAATCTGCATTCCTGGAGGCTAGCAAGTGGGAAAGAACTACACACACAAGATTTCTTGTATGGTTAGATTTACTTCACCATTTAATTCCTCACAGGTGAAATATTTTAATGGGAGTGAGGTGATACATGGGGCTGGAACAAAAACAACACATTTTAGCAGAGCTTTCTCCCACTCCAGAGTCCCCATTGGGGAAGCAAGGCTGCAGTGGCATTGTCCACACAAAGTAGGTTCTTACCAGATGTGAGACTATTCTTGCTACATCGATGTCTTTTATGCTTGAGGCTTACATCTCCATCTAGAAGATATTACACTGAATGTATTTACTGCAACTTGAATGTTTTTAAGCATTGGGCTCTTGCAGTTCTTCAAACAAGTTCAAAGACAATGAAGCCATATCTACAGCTGACGTGTGAAAGTATATTCAGTGTCTGAATATTTCTGAATGTATCTCTACCTCTAGTTCTTCATCATTCCAGAAAATCTATTTCCCCCAAGAGAGAAAAACTTCCCCACGTCCAAATGGCGACCATGTTACTTTGTTCTCCATCACCACTGTACTTGCTGAGTTCTCAGAGAATTATACATTCAATCCTTTACTTATCTTTACAAAACTGAAAAAAAAAAGGGGGGGGCTATACCAGTAGTCACTCTATAATCCTCTCAGCGATGCCAGTGCTAAGGGACTCAGATTAAAATTTAATACTTAGAAGCAGCAAGTGGAATGGATGAATAATTCCACAGAAGTGAAATATAAAGTAGAATGGATGATGAATTCTACAGAGAAATATAAATTTGAACTGTGGACCCACCAGAGTCTCAGTTCCATTACTTCTCCATAGATACTCTTGCTTTTTTATCGCTTTCCTCTTTCTCTTCCTGCTCCTATACATTGAAGAGACTTTTGATCAGCACTTGCTAGTAAATCTCTACAAAAACTTAATAACTTTTTTTTTTTTCAGTGAACTTCTTTCAAAAATGATTCTCTACTTCCTTGAGAGGTATAGCAGATCCAATAGGGATTGCCTCCTCCAGAGCCATTCCGCATTTTCCTTGAGAGAAACATCCAGTCAGTTCAGAAAAGCAATATTCACAGCCTCAGGCAATGGCTTATGGATGAATCCTCTTCTCCTCCTTTCTAGCCTCCATTGCAGTTATGCATGACCATAGGATCCAGTTCTGTTCAGTGATGTCTGCTGAGGTGGAAGTGGGGTAGTGTTCAGGGAAAGTCTCCTTATGCTTTCTTCACTAAAGGAAACAAAATTCCTGACATAATCTTTTTTTTTTTTCCCAGTCCCCTTCTTTCTGCTTGAATGCAGAGATAAAATTAACACTGTAATGCCCAAATCAATCACAGAGTTGCCAGCTTTGATGTAATAAGCCCCCAAAACAATGCAATCAGCTATCTCCCCAGAGATATTTTGCATGTACAGAGAGCCCTCCTTATTTAATGTTAGTAGCCAAATGATACAGGATGCCTTCTGTTTAAGGGCTATAGTTGGAATACCAGTCTGGATAATTCAATAATATATACCCATTAGTGGACACCCAGCCTGTCTAAGGATAAACTTGATCAGAAGCTGACAAACTCAAGATGCTCTCAAGAAGTTGGAATTTAAATAAATGTAAGGAATGATTATATTACCTGTCTAGAGTTCTCTAGCTCATAAATAACTTGTCTTAGAATGGGCTGTTAAGGGCAATTATTGCCTAAAGTAGGCACTTAAATATTCCATTGTTTTGGAATTAACCCATGGAGGTCCCATAGTTTTCTAGTATTTAGGAGAAATAATGGGCAGTATGTGTGACCCCCTGCATTTTGATGAACTGAATATGGGAGAAGAGAGAACGGGTTGTTACTGAGAAGTATATTCTTTTATTTCTTCTGTGTCTCTCTCAGACTACGGGTGAGGAACTGAGGCACTCTTTTCACACTACTTACCATGACTTCCTTGAATTATTATTCCTGCCTTTTCATAGTTATTTGCAAAAAAACCATCAGTCGGAGATGAATGTGGCAATAATGTGAACATTCACTGTCTTCCTCCCTGCCTTTTATACTTTTTGCCTAAGAACTGAAAAGGGACAGAGTATGAGAATAAGGGGAAGAAAATAATGAGAACAGAAGATAAACTATACTTTCCAGGAGGCTGAGAGTGAGGAAAAATCTACATAAAACAGGAAAGAAGAGGAAATGAAGGGAAGAATAGGAGGTAGGGGATTATAGGGCTTTCTGCATTTGGGGGAGGGAGAGTCTCCAGAGAGTTTTATGAATATATGAAGAAAAGACAGGGGATGTTAAGAAATATTCTGTCAACTATTTGTTTAGAGAATCTCTTCGTCTTGAGGATTTCAAGAAAATATTTGGATTACTTTTAAATTCATTTTGGAAGCCAGTCTATGTTTGCCTAATGCAGCACCATGTGAAATTGGATTACATAGGCTTATGATGACCCATCCACATTTTTAAATCCAAAATGTAGATGGATACATGAAATGGTAATTAATGACCCAAGTCAATAATTAAGTATACATGTAAGGAAAATCTATAAACAACTCAGGAAATAATGTACAAACTAACCATTAATAGAAACATCAAGAAGAGCTAGAATCTTAGACTGCCACAGATGGAGAGGTGATGTAGGTTAACATGTGCATTTTACCAATAAAGAAGCTCAGGCCAAAACAAGTTAATGGATCTGTCCAAGGTTATTCCCAAGTTTTGCCCCCAGTTCTATGTCACAGTCCCCTTGATCTTCAGCTTGCTATAACCTCAGATCAGTCAGCAATTCAGGACTCATGCTTGCATTTTATACACTTTAGGCCAATGGGAGCTACAGAAACCATGAGTGACATTTACTTCAAGAAGAACAGAAGAAGTAAATTGCAGGGAAAACACAGGTGAATGTGGTTAATGATACCTGCCAACAGCAAAGGGAACATGCACTCATCTGCCATGACACCAGGAAATGAAACTAAAATGAAAGACAAAAGTGTTTTCCAGGTGCTATCATCCAACCTAATTCTCCAGGGCACATAAGCCCTGACTCCTAGAAGTCTGTGAATCCAATAGTGGTGCAGAGTGGGCCTCCATCTCTAGCCCTTACAGACTCCCAACCTTGCACCCGGTATAAATCTCTAGCTGTAGTGAAATGCTGGAATGGACTAACAGGAAAATAATGGCATTTGTCTGCGGAGAAAAGATATTGGCAAATGAGAAGGAAATTTTAGTTCCTTATGGTCTGGACATAGGGTACCAATCTCCACGTGCCTTAATCCTCAAATGAAGAGCAAGTCCAGAAGGAGAACTGAAGACACACAAGCGTTAAAACCATATTCCTATAATGCTAGGCAAGATGAATAAGACAAAGCCCCCTCATTCATAATGATCATGTTATGAAATTTTCACATTAAAGAAGGGTAAGGTCTCTCTAGCACTGATGACATGATGGAAGCAGATAAATACACTGAGTGCAAGTATCTCAACTGCAGCAAGCACATAAAATAATATGTGCAAAAGTGCTGATTGATCATTCAAGAGGAAAGGCAGAGCGGTAGACTTCTAAATACGATGGTGTAACAGGGAATAGATTGACCTTCCTAATTTAAGCCATTAGAAAGCTGGACAAAATAGATGAAACAGTGTTTTTCAGACACTGCACAGAGACTGAGAGGCAGCACAGGACTGTAGTCCTTGAGAGAAGAGAACCCAATGAGAAGAGCCCCAAAACCGCCAACACTCTGCCTAGAGGCAGTTTCTAAACCACAGTGCAGGGAGGAAGAAGTGGCCTCAAACAGAGCCTGGCAGTGTTTTTGACGCTAAGAGTCGGTTTGGAGAGGCCGAGGAAACTTCTATTGAAGGAAGGTTGCTGGAGAAGAGAGAGCTCCACAAACAGCAGTAAGCCCTGGAGGACCTACAGGGATGACCCTTTGAGTCTTCGAGTACAGCTGTGCACATTCACAAGAGGAAACTACCTGAGTCCAGGAAAGGAACCACCAATTGTTTAGCTAAACGATACTCCAAGTTCTTAGATGACCAGCCAGCAAGAAAAGACTCCTCAGTACGGGGGCATCAGAAAGAATGTTCCTAAAGGCATCACTTTACTAGAGGGACTTAATTAAACGGAAAAAAAAGTTGCACTTGAACAACCCTAACAGAGCTTAAAGGCAAATCTAGGAATGACCCAAAGATTCCAAGCAGTATGCCAGAACACCAATACTGTTTAAAGGAAGACAACAAAGTCTAACATCTAACGTGTAAAACTTAAAATGTGGAATATCCAATGAAAAATTACAAGGCAAGCAAAAAAGAAGAATATGTGGATCAAAAGCAGGAAAAAGTAATCAAAATAAAAGCTTCCCAAATGGTAGCAGCAATGGATTTATTGACTAAAACACTGAGAGATTCTAAATATGGTCCACAAGTTCAACAATGTAGAAGATAATGTGAAATTAATGAAAAAAGAAACGAGATATAAAAAAACTTGTACAAGTGAAAATTCATTTTTAATTTCTTGAAAAGATGATTATACTAAAGCAAAATTAATAACAATGTATTACAAGGTATATCCACAATTAATCTGGCAAAAATAAAGCTGTGTGTACAAAGTTATTCATTGCAACTGGACTGTACAATGAGTGGATCTCTAGGAGTCAAAACTTAGGAAAAAAAAAGTCAGAGCTTTTTTGCTTAAGGCTCAAAATAGGAATTGACTCAATTGACGTAGTCCATGATCCCTTTTTTCATTAAGTCTATCCACGTCCTACTTTTCCCTGTATGTTTTGCCTCTGTAGTGGTTAGCAGAGGAAGAGAGGGTCATTTCCTCCAAAGTTATTAACAGCTGTAATTTATCGGATGTTTAGAGTGTGCCAGTCAAGGGTTTTGCATGGATTATCTCATTTAATCCTCCCTATCATCCTATCCTCATTTAGGATGCCAAAGCTAAGAGGTGTTAAGGCATTTACTCAAGATTTCACATGTGGTCAGTAAAATATAGGCCTCTCTGGGTCCAGAGCCATGCTCTTCTAACCAGTGTGCTGTACACCCTTTAAGAGCAGAACGGGCCTAAGCCATTCACTGCATCCCCCTTCCCTCTACCTCAACTTTTACCTGGCCTTCCAGGAGTTAGGAAATATCCAAGAAGCAAGTTTGTCATATCTGCCCATGCTATATTGTCCACAGAGAATGAAAGGAAAGAATGAACCATAAAAAGGAAGAAAACTTTGCACTCTTCCTGGATCCCTCTTTAGAAGTCAGTACCTATAATAAAACCAGGTTGTTCATCAGTTAGGGTTTCCTGTGGTCCTTGACCCAAATTGGAGTTGTCTAGGTATGAAGTAAGGAGAGAGGCCATGAATTCAAACTGTGGGACTAACTTTTTTCTGTTTGAAATTTGTTTTCCCATCTATGTTTTATATTCCATGGAAGCAGTCTGTATCTTGTATTATTTTGAATCATCCATTATGTGCAATATAGAACTAGGCATATATCACAGAAAAGTCATATAAATTTTTAAAAATGTGAATACTTTCTGTAAACTATTCAGAGTATTATAAAAGTAGGGCAAAAAAAGATCACTATTAAGACTAGGCGTGAGGAAAGTATACTGGCCGATTGAGGTAGACTGTAATTGTGGTAATAACGACCTGACACATTTTCATAGCACTTTCTAGCTAATGAGATCTGTGACCTAGCTCACCCGCCCTTACAATATGCTGGCGAAGTAGATACAAGATATTAATATCTCTATTGCATAGATGCGGAAACTAAGACACAAAAAGATCAAGTGACTTGTCCAAAGTCACAAAACTATAGTTGTCTGACGCGTTGAAATCCAAGTCTCTGATTCCACATCCAAGTTTCTCCCACAATACTGCACTGCTCTCGTGATAGCTAAGCTAACATTGGCTTATGAGCTTGTTTAGATTTTCTGATGGTTTGATTTGCATTCACATTGGCTAGGCCTCTCACTTTCAACCCTGTTAAATGGCTTTTCCTTTGTTGGTAGTGTGTTCATTTTCAAAAACTTCTTTATGACCCTCAAAAATATTTTACATTGCTCTCTGCAAGCAATTTCAAAGTAACCAAAATATCTTTAAGGGGCAGTCATAGAAAATGAGGGAAAACTAGTATATTCTAGATAACCTTTTATGTGTTAGTAAAAGGTAATTAATGTATCCACCCCACCAGCCCTGGGAGATGGGTGTTCCTATCCCCACCTCACAGGTGAGATCTTGGAAATCCAGAGCCCTTCAGTAAGTGCCCAGGATAATCTCCTTTGTAACCTAGGTCTGGAGTTAAACATAACTTGCCTTATTCCTAAACCCATGTTCTTTTCGGTCTACTACTAGAGGGGTTAGGATTTAATTTCTGGTTGACGGATTTGATATTTTGTGGCTATGATGTTCATTTTTTTTAATAAAAATTTTATATTATGTTATGTCACCATACAGTACATCCCTAGTTTTTGATGTAAAGATCCATGATTCATTACTTGCATATAACACCCAGTGCACCATGCAATACGTGCCCTCTTTAATACCCATCACCAGCCTATCCCAATCTCCCACCCCCCTCCCCTCTAAAGCCCTCAGTTTGTTTCCCAGAGTCCGAGATGCCCTTCAACAGATGACTGGATAAAGAAGATGTGGTCCATATATGATGTTCATTTTTTTAAGATAAACATTTTACAGGAGCGCCTGGCTGGCTCAGTCAGTAAGCATTCAACTCTTGCTCTCGGGATTGTAAGTTCGAGGCCCAGTTGGGTGTAGAGATTACTTAATAAAATCTTTAAAAAAAAAGAGGAATGTTATACATAGTCTTTGAATCTTTTAATATTTTTGGGCTTTAGTTCTATTTGAAATGAAACTAGTCAGGTTGAATTAGTCTGCTTATGTGCAGAGTGTTGCAATATTTTAATATAACACTATGCTTATTTGACAACTTCAATTATCTGAAATGTTTTTGAGAACAAATAAATTAGCAAAAATGGTACCAAATGACACTTACTTTATGCATACTTTTAAGAAGTACAGTGAGGGGCACCTGGGTGACGCAGTCGTTAAGCGTCTGTCTTCAGCTCAGGGCGTGATCCCAGCATTCTGGGATCGAGCCCCACATCAGGCTCCTCTGCTAGGAGCCTGTTTCTTCCTCTCCCACTCCCTCTGCTTGTGTTCCCTCTCTCGCTGGCTGTCTCTGTCAAATAAATAAATAAAATCTTTAAAAAAAATAAAAATAAAATAAAAAAAAGAAGTACAATGAGCTTTGACTTCCCAACTCATGGTAGATTAAAAACCTCATATTAGACAGTAGAGAAAAGAGCTATTAGAGGTGGATTGAGAATCATATAAAGATATAAATGATTTCTGCATAAGAAGGTAAAAAAAGACCAAGATAGTTAGAAGTATTTTACGAAGGCTACCATGCTGGTTGCACATGATGGAAAAATGTGTACTCGTTTATTCCTTCATTGAAAAGGTTTATTTATTCCATAAACTCTATACCTAAATGTATCACTACAATAGTAACTGAAATAACAACAGATGTGGTGGCCAGATAGGGCTAGATCCAGAGCTGCCTACTGTGAACACCCCGGGAGGACGTTGTCAGCTGTCTGGTGCTGACCTCAGATATCCCCAAGATGATTTCCATGTTCCATTCCTGACATTGTGAGCACCTCCGGGGGTGGGGAGGGGGGGACTATTATAATAGTAAGTGAGGTTCATAATAACAAAAAGGTCAAAATTAAATCACAGAATATCAGAGCCAGAAGAGCTTGTAGAAACGGATCAAGTTAAAGCTCTCATTTTTTAGATGAAACCAACCAGTCTCAGAGATCTTAAGTAACTGCCCAGAGCTGCACAACTTCGCCTGAAGAGGCTGTAAGAGCAGAGAAAATAACTCGGGCAGGCGGAGTGCTCATCACCTCTGCCTTCCTTTTCCAGCTGCCTTATGCATTGATGCTGCTGTTTAGTAAGTGCATTACACAATAGTCAGTCTCATAAAGATGCCATTTGAAAAGAAAAAGTTATTTCTTTTAAATCCTGGAGCTTGAGACATAGTAACTTCCTTTTATCTTTAAAGCTCACTTCTGCGAAACACCTCATACCCTTAGGAAATGAGGTAAATGTGCTCTTGCCATATGCAAAATTTTAACCATCGTGGACTAACCGGTCACCCTACCCATTCCTTGCTTCCTTCGACTGATCTCGATGGGCCTCTGTTATGAAAGAAAATGAGATGGAGAAATTTGTGACTGAGCAGTACACACTTTGGTCCTCTGAAATGGACGGAGGTGACTTAATTTTCTATAGCAGTCTGGGGGTGTCAATTAGAAATGAAGGAAAGGTCAAAATGAGAAAGCAGAAATGATTAAAACACAGGGGAAATTAGCCTGAGTGCCAGAGACTCATCACTGAAGCTGAAGAGAAAAGTAGGCGAAGTGGAGGAGAAGCAGAACGGGAATCACATTAATATTAAATAGGAAGAAAATACAGGAGGAGAAGAAACACATCCGTGAGCTAACTCCTCTTTCACTTCTCAAGCCTTAACAGTTGGGTTTCAGCCCCATCACTCAACTGCAACTGCTTTTGCTTCAGATCAGTCTCTTTTCAGACCCTATCCCACCAGCCCCTTTAACGGTATAATAAGGGAGAAGAAACAAATTCCAAGAAATGCACAAATTTAGGAAAGGTTAGATTCTATTCTAAATATCTCTAAGTAGTATAAAGGCATTAGTAATTTAAAAAGATTGATTTTAAAAAGGGAGGGAGGGAGGGAAAAGTACATACTGTTTTCTCTTTTGACAGTACATTTTCTAGACTCTCTTCTGAGCATCCTCCCCAGGGAATTCTGTTCTCTTATCTGCTTCTTGCCAAGCCCCCAAACCACTTGCCTTACTTCAACATCTAGATTTCAGGTGTTAGTGAATTGAACCCTAGCCAGAAATGTCATCAGAAGTGGGAGTACCCAAATGCTCCGACTCTGATCAGGGCTCCTGCTTTTTGCCACAAGGCTTATTTTACTAGAGTCACTTAACCTACAACTCAAACGGGAGCCAGAGCCACAAACAGCCTTGACAGTGATGAAGCTGAGTTAGAGTGTAAAAGCCCTAAAGGAAAGTGACACTGTACTAGTGATGGGGGATTTAGGAGACAGAGATCGAGGGAGAGAATATATGCAGGAGTAGAAACCCAAATCCTATACCACTTTTGGCCATAGGTAGGATGTTCAAATATAGGAGGTAGACTTGATTAATATCCATCAGCTGTTCAAAAATAGCCTAATTGTTCAAACTGATGGAAGCTCTATGATACCAACCATATATTCTTTTGCTTTCGATTACAGTCTCTTCTCAGACCTTACCCAGCTGGCCCCTTAACAGTGTAATACTGGCCACGCCCTTTTTCTTGAAGCTTTTTTTTTCTTAATTTGTATAATTGTTCTTTCTTCTGGTTCATCTCCTGTGTCTTTGATATTTCTTTATCACTAGATAAAGAGAATCCGGTCCTTTGCTTTCTGTTTCTCTCATTTCATTCTCAAAATGATGAACAAATTCTTTGGGGTAACTTTTTCCATATGATGATAGTAAGATGATTCAGAAATTTCAAGATCCACGTTCAGTTAAGACAGTGTGGAAAGGAAAAAGTGAACCATCTTTTCCTGTGATTCCTTGTAATGAGTGGATAAACTTTTCCCCAGAAGCTAATTAGTAGATTCTTTGTTCCATTTAATTGGCCAGAATTGGATCACATGTCAACAAATATTTGTTGGACAAATGACAGACAAGAAGGGTAGAATTTCTGTGGTGGCTGATACTAAGCATCTTGAGAAGGGATGATATTTGTCAGGGTCCTAGCAGGAGAGTTTTATAAAGGACGTTTTGCTTAAGTGTGGCTAAAATGTAGAAAAACCACAAGGAATAGTATAGTTCCCTGTGTCTAGTTACAGGGTGCCCAGGAAGAAGGTAGGGAGGTTTGCCACTCTTAGATGTGAAGGAGAAAAGGGGAGAGAGCTCTGTGGGGAGAATCTCGGAGTACATACATGGTCTTTGGCAGAATTATTTTTGATGTAATTTGTTGATCTTTTGTGTGTTGATTTTTAATGTGATCTTGTGTCCAGCATATAAATGGACTCTATTTTTACTTTGAATAATTTGTGGATTTTCCTGTGTGTGTGTGTGTGTATGTGTGTTTGTGTATCTCATTACATCATCTGTAATCACACACCGTCTCATCCCTTCTAATCTATATACGTTTTAGCTCCTTTTCTAAAATTACTGAATTCACTAGAATCTCTGTGTTGTATTGAAAAGTAGTAGTGATATCAGGTACACATGGCTTATTCCAACTTTAGACAGAATGCATCTAAATTTTCTCCATTATGTTTGCTATTTTCTGAAGGTTTTTATTGTATAACCTCATCATCTCCTTTCCATTCCCAGTGGCTCCTCTTAGTTTAATCCCTCATTATCTCTCCCCAGGAATATTGCAATAGCCGCCTAACTAATTCATCTGCCTCCAGCCTCATCCCCCACAAATTCGTCTTCTGCATTGTGATCAAGGTAATATTTATGAAATGCAAATCTGATCATAACTCTACATTCTTACAATTCTTCATTAGCCCTGCAAAATGTATGAACACACATGTCCAGGTTCCTGATGGAAAAAAAGTCAGCTCTATTATATTAAACAGAACTTCATCTTACATAACTTCCTGTTCGTTAGAAGAGTATATGCTTCAGGCAAAATGAGAATGCCTTAACATTTACTATTCAAGCCCTGCCTTTTTAAGTCTAACTTTTCACTACCCTTCATGAATAAGCTGCTGAGGAGGGCTTTTCATAGGATTTCTTTCCTGTGTTTATCCCAAGAATCCTCCTGCCCCCACATTACAAGTAATACCCCTATCACCTGTGTATCACACAATCTCCATTCCACTGCTGACAAAATCCAATGCTTAAATGGATCTTAGGTTGTACTCTTATATAAAGAAAGTCCGGGATGTGAGGGCAATCTGGCTGTGTCATCTATCACCTCATTGATCGCCAGGGTTGACTCCGCTGATCTGGCTGGCTAGGTGGGTATCCCTGTCCTCCGTCACCATGCCATTTGTGTCCCTCCCAAGGCTGGGAAGCTGTGTGCTCTGTCAGTGGAAGAGGAAGGACCTTCCCTGATAGAGAAAGACCATTCTTCTATCAGGACTAGCTGTGCTCCCCTGCTAGAACCTCCAAACGAGCTCTCAAGGTCCACTTGTAGGAGAATGTAGGATAGTAAAGCTTCCAAGACTCCAGACACATCCAAATGAGGCATTTGCATATGGCACTCTGCCTTTCTTTAAAAAAAAAAAAAAGGGAAGTCTGTGATTTTTTTCCAGTTTTATTGAGATATAATTGACATACATCACTGTATACATTTAAGGAGTGGTTTGCACAATGGGTTGACTTACATATATTGTGAGGTGGTTATCACAATAAGTTTTTCTTTTTTTCAAAATAGTACAAATTCATTATCTCACAGTTTCCATGGTTCAGGGGTCTGGTAAGTCATGACTGCGTTCTGTGTTTTGGGTCTCATATGGTTGAAACTGAGGTGTCATCTGGGCTTATGTTTCATCTGAAGCTCAAGATCCTCTTCCAAGCTCTTTCACGGGGTTGGTATAATTCAATTCCTTACAGCTATAGGACTGAGGTCCGTATTTCCTTTTCTTTTTTTTTAAATTTTATTTATTTAGTTAGTTAGTTTCCAGTTGTTATTTAAATTCCAGTTAGAATGTACTACACCTTGGCTAATTGAATTTAAATTAAAATAAATATAAATAATATAAATATAAATAAATATAAATAAAATACATATTTTTAACTGGAATTTAAATAACAACATTGCTGGATTCCAAGCTATACTACAAAGCTGGGATCACAAAGACAGAATGGTACTGGCACAAAAATAGACACATAGACCAATGGAACAGAATAGAGAACCCAGAAATGGACCCTCGGCTCTTTGGGCGACTAATCTTTGACAAAGCAGGAAAAACATCCAGTGGAAAAAAGACAGTCTCTTCAATAAATGGTGCTGGGAAAATTAGACAGCTGTATGCAGAAAAATGAAACTTGACCATGCACTCACACCATACACAAAGATAAACTCCAAATGGATGAAAGACCTCGATGTGGGACAGGAATCCATCAAAATCCTAGAGGAGAACATAGGCAGCAACCTATACGACATCGGCCACCACAACTTTTTTCATGACACATCTCCAAAGGCAAGAGAAACAAAAGAAAAAATGAACTTGTGGGACTTCATCAAGATAAAAACTTCTGCACACCCAAGGAAGCAGTCAAAAGAACTAAGAGGCAGCCCATGGAATGGGAGAATATATTTGCAAATGACACTACAGATAAAAGACTTGTATCCAAGATCTACAAAGAACTTCTCAAACTCAATACACGGGAAACAAATAATCAAATCAAAAAATGAGCAGAAGATATGAACAGACACTTTTCCAATGAAGACATACAAATGGCTAACAGGCACATGAAAAAATGTTCAAAATCATTAGCCATCAGGGAAATCCAAATCAAAACCACCTTGAGATACCACCTTACGCCAGTTACAATGGCAAAAATTGACAAGGCAAGAAACAAATGTTGGAGAGGATGTGAAGAAAGGGGATCCCTCTTATACTGTTGGTGGGAATGCAGGTTGGTACAGCCACTGTGGAAAACAGTGTGGAGGTCCCTTAAAAAGTTAAAAATAGAGCTACCCTACGATCCAGCAATTGCTCTACTGGGTATTTACCCCAAAGATACAGATGTAGTGAAGAGAAGGGCCATATGCACCCCAATGTTCATAGCAGCATTGTCCACAACAGCTAAATTGTGGAAGGAGCCATGATGCCCTTCAACAGATGACTGGATTAAGAAGATGTGGTCTCTATATACAATGGAATATTACTCAGCCATCAGAAAGAATGATTACCCAACATTTGCAGCAACATAGACAGGACTGGGGAGATAATGCTAAGTGAAATAAGCAGAGAAAGACAATCATCACACGGTTTCACTCATTTATGGAACATAAGAAATAGCAGGAAGATCGGTAGGAGAAGGAAGGGAAGAATGAAGGGGGGGTAAACAGAAGGGGGAATGAACCATGAGAGACTGGACTCTGGGAAAGAAACTGAGGGCTTCAGAGGGGAAGGGGGTGGGGGACTGGGATAGGCCAGTGATGGGTATTAAGGAGAACACACATTGCATGGTGCACTGGGTGTTATACGCAAATAATGAATCATGGAACATTATATCAAAAACTAAGGATATACTGTATCGTGACTAACATAACATAATAAAAATTATTATAAAATTAGGGGTGCCTGGGTGGCACAGCGGTTGGGCGTCTGCCTTCGGCTCAGGGCGTGATCCCGGCATTATGGGATCGAGCCCCACATCAGGGTCCTCTGCTATGAGCCTGCTTCTTCCTCTCCCACTCCCTGCTGTGTTCCCTCTCTCGCTGGCTGTCTCTATCTCTGTCAAATAAATAAATAAAATCTTTAAAAAAAATTATTATAAAATTAATTAATTAAAATAAATAAATAAATAATTCCAGTTAGTTAACATACAGTGTAATATTAGTTTCAGGTGTAGAATTTATAAACACCCATCATCTTATTTAGATACAACAAAAAGAAAAAAAGCAGGAAAAAGAGAACAAAGTTTTTTCTCCTTGTGATGAGAACTCTTAGGATTTACATTTCTTAGCATCTCTCATATATCCCATAGAGCAGTGTTAACTATAGCTATCATGTTGTACATTACTTATTTATTTTATAACTTTCTTTTGACCAGGAAGCCTGTGATTTCAATGTGCAAAGGAATTGAAATGTGAGGAGGAGCCCAGCCACCATCTGATGAGATTTCCCTCTTTCCTTCCTTGGTAAGCAACATAGTTTTAGATTAAATTCTGTGTCTTTGGTCTTATTTTACACAACATCCTCTTCCTAGCTTAAGCTATTTTCACAATCCTTATTACATTTCAAGCTTTTGTAATATCTACATGTGGACATGTCTATAACAAGCTATGCCAGACGAGGCCTCCTGTATTTACATATGTATGTTTCCCATGCCTGAACTATTCCCTCGGAAAGTCTTTTCTTTTTCAAACCTCAGTTCTTGTGTCATTTCTTCCAGGATCTTCCAACCCTAGAGAGCAGAGATTCCTTTCTCTGTATAATTTCTCTGTATTTTATACGTTTTATTGTGCTTTTTACTATATTGTAAATTCTTCCCTGAAATTGTCACACACAACTTGGCCCACAGGTGGCTTGCAATAGTTGTTGATGAATAAATGAATGAGTGCATGGGTGAATACATCAGTATCTCAGTGAGTGTTTTTGAGGCACAGGCCTGGCACAGTTCTTGGCACGGTTCTTGGCACACGATCACTAATCTGTACGTGTTTCTTTCCTCTTGCTTCACTGGGCAATTGTATTAGGCCTCTGTCATCCAAAGCCATCCCAAGAAGACCACCAAGAGAACTGTTAGAGGCAAAGCAGCCTCAATTCCTCGGGAACATACCAAGCTGGGCCATGGAAACATCTAATTCCTCATCAGTCTGTGAATTACTGGCACCTTTATCATTCTGAGGGATGATAATAAGGCAGCCCAGTTCATGCCTGATGCTTCACCAATGCTGAGGACTCATTTCAGAATCATCCGATTGGAGAAGGTAAGAGCTCAGAGCAAACAATGCTGCCTGGTATGAATGCCTGCATGTGGGGATGGAGAGTATTCTAAGCAGCAGTACTGTTTGGGAGGGTGCAGGGGCCCAAGAAAGCTATCAAGAGCTAAGAGGTAAAGTTTCTAACTCTGAACTGGCTTTGACACAAGAGAAGCAACAGCTAGGCATTTACTAGATGAAGTGTGCTAACGTGCCTCATCTTAATTATCACACAGGCCTGCAAAGTCAATATTATTCCCATTTTATAGATGAAGACCCTAGGGCTGAGTGAAATTAACTCATTTAATGAAGGTTATGTAGATAGTAACTTTCTAGGCTGCTGTTACAAAATTAGGTCTGGTCCTCCTCCAAAGAATTCACTGTTTTATAGTTGTTATTTTCTTAACCCTGTATTACAACAAGCTTTTGAAAGCAAAAGTAACTTCAGCTCACCATCCTTGAAGCAACTCCACTTGCCAGTATCCCTCAACTAACAGCATATTACAGTGCAATATATCAAGCTATTTCTGTAAAAGAGGGAACTCAGCAAGTATTTAATGCCAGATGTCATACAAACTGACCCACCCACCTTTCACACACCAAGAAGCAAACAATGAGAGCAATTAGACTGGTGATTGATGTCAGGCTAAAGAAAAGAGGCAAGAAGGTGGTATGATACTCTTAAAAAAGGGTAGCTTTAGTTTAAAAACAACATGAATCAGAATTTAAGCTAAACTGTAATTTCTGTAATTTGGTGAATAAAGAAGAAATTAAATTTCTATTCACATCTAGTTCAAAAAGGTTTTGATTGTCATATTATATTTTTATGTAGCATAGAAATACAAAATTGGGAATTCATTCCGGAGTTGCAATAGTAATTCAGGACTGTCATGTGAAAGAGATACTTGTGCTTCGTTTGACCCCAGTGGCAGAACGAAGACCAATGAATGGAAGCTTCGGGGAGGATAATAAAAGAAAACATTCTGCAATAGATAACAAGTTGTCCAAAGATAGAATTAGTTGCTTCCAGCCTCCTCAGAGATATTCAAGAGTAAGTGGTACAGCTAGGGTGTTTCAAGATCAGAATTCCAGTGAGATTAAATCCAATGATCTCTGCAGGCCTTTCTCAACCTGTACTTCTTTGGTTCCAGATCAGTTGAAAGGATTCCTACTTCCTCTGGCATTGGCTAAACATCTTACATTTATTTGGAATTGCAGTACTATTATATTAGTAAATTATCATTACTAATATCAAATATCTTTGGAGATATTTCGTTTGCATCTACAGTCTCCATTTTGCTCTACATTAATATGAAATGTTAGTAGAAGGTCTTTACCAGTATCAACTAGCTGCAGTTGATTTATTCTATACTATGGCGAGCTTTAATCATCTTGGTGAGCAAGTCTACTGCTAGGCTTAACTAAATATTTATAAAATACAAAGTCAGACTTGAGGAACACAGTCATTAAATTAGGAAAAAAGTCATGGTATTTCTAATATTGCAGAAATTTGAAGTCCACTTCTACTCCTAGATTATTGGACATCACCCTAAATCTGACGTTATTTTTGAAAATCTCTGTTTACAACATTGGGCAGTTGATAAGTCTTAGATTCATCTCCATTGTTTATTTTTATAGATCCACGTAATCTTAAATCTGAATAAACATAATAGTTTTCCTCATCCTCTTATTTGTACAGATGATAAAATTGAAGCCCAACGTATTTTGATGTCATGCGTAAGGCCACACTCTGCTTTTCAAGGACAAAATTTCATGTAGAACTCTATTTCCTAATTCATAGTCTATTGCCTATGTGTGTGTGTGTGTGTTTACACACATACAGTAGTCCTTCCTTATCCACAGTTTCACTTTCTGTGGTTTCAGTTCCCTCCAGTCAACCACAGTCTGGAAGCAGGTGTCCCTCTTTCTGAGGCATCATCAGAAGGTGCATGGTACCCTAACACTGCCTCACGGTGTCTACATCATCACCTCACTTCTCACCATGTAGGCATTTTTTCATCTCGCATCATCACAAAAAGAAGGGTGAGCACAGTACAGTAGGATATTTTGAGAGAGACAGAGAGAGACCACAGTCACATAACTTTTATTTCAGTATGTTATCATAATTGTTCCATTTTATTATTAGTTATTATTGTTAATCTCTTGCTATGTCTACTTTATAAATTAAACTTTATTATAGGTATGTATGTATAGGAAAAAACACAGTATATGTAGGTTTGGTACTACCCATGGTTTCAGGCATCCACTGGGAGTCTCAGAACATATCCCCTGTGGATAAGGGGATACAACTGCGTATACATGTGTGTAATAACATAAATACGTATATAACATAAACAGTATATAAATATATTTTATACATATTACATATAATTACTTTTTATAAATTATAATTGATATATAAACTGGCATAAATGAATATATGTCATAATGAATATGAAGATTGAGAATTTGGGCCTCTGTATGTCTCTCTAGGTTTTTTGTTTTATGTTTGGTAGATAATTTTTAAAATATTCAATTCTAATATGTATGTAACTTTTATTGTGATTCTTTAGGCTCAATTACTGACAAGGCAAACATTTCTTCTGTCTACTGAAACTTACAGTATAGAGGTGGAGACAGACGATTAAGGTTCCAATTTTAATACGTTGATCAGCATTGTGGTAGAGAAAGTAAAAGCACATCAAAGCATTACCTAATGTGGGCTTGGAGAGGTTGGGAATGGCACAGCAAAGGCTTCCAGGGGAACTGATGGCTAGATGGGAAACTGAAAAGTGAGCCAGGGAAGGAGGACTGAAGGGAGGGAGAAGAGCACTAAAGTAAGAAAGGCATTTGCAAAGTCACAAAGGTGAGATAGGGCAAGAAACATTGGAGGAGTAAAAGAAGCTAAATGTAAGTGTGTTGGGGATGGAGAAGGTGAAGCAAGTGGGCGAGAAAGCATACAGAAAGAAGGACGGAGAGAGTCACATAGAATATTAAACAAGCAAAAACAATGGGGTCACAAGTATGCACCAGTTTAAGATTTCTCTTGGGTTTCACATGTATCCCTTACAGGCTCTACTTCCCAATCACTCCCAACCCAACTAACAACTTTTTCTGCTTTTCTAGCTCCATGAACAGTGGCGCTTTCTGCCCAGTTGCTCGGGCAAGAATTCTGTTTAATTCCCACACCCAATTAGGTCACCAAGACCTTTCAATTCTGCCACCTGAGTTGTTCTCGTATCTTCAACTTTTTTACATCTCCATAATCAAAACTTGTTTGGTGTATCCTGGTTTATTGCAATGGCCAGGAGGTCTTCGTGCCTTTGATATACCCTTTCCCTTGACAATCCATTTTCAACATGGCACTTGTCTTAGCTGGAGGCAGAATGGTACAGTGGGGGAAACACTGGGATGCAAGATAGGAAAGTGAGAGAGCTCTCCCACCAAATTCTGACATATGGTTGTCAGAAGTAATAAATATGGTGAATGTACCCAGCCGACTATTATACAGAAAACATGAAGACACCGTCTTCTTCCCAGTGTCCCTTTTCGCCTTTCAACACCTCCCCCCAACACACACACACACACGCACACACACTCTTGTTTCTAGAAGTAAGGGTTGCTAGGACACAGCTCTGATAAGGAGCCCGAGAAGGGTGACTTTGGCCCTGAGTTTAGCAGCAGGCACAACCTAGATCCTCTCTGTCAGATCGTTCCTGTGCTGCTGCCAGACTATCCTAATTGGCTGTAAACACGGCTAGGAAACTGTCAGCAGCTTGGAATTGCCAGCTTCCTGTAAGTGAGGATATACTAAAAACCAAAAATCCCATTTTCCCCTTTGCTTTCTACGACTCTGGTACAAAAAAAATGGTAACTCAGAGCTTAAAAAACATGAAAGATTACTGACCTCCTGAATTCTCAGGGATACTACTAAGATACATTTTGAATTTTTCATCCTAAAAACAGTTTTTTTTTTTTAAAAAAGCATTGTGGGTAGGTTGATCCCACCACTAGTCAAATGATTGCCTTTTTAGCTTCATTTGTCTCTCAATATAGACAAGTTATTTCTGTGCCTCATTTTCACCCATTCAGATATCAACAACTGAGCTATTTCTCCTCTGACTCAGAAGGAAGACAGAAAACTGTGAAATAGCACTATGAAACAACTTCTTGCAGAAGCACTTTGATACCATAAGGTACCATCAGCAAGTAGGAAGTTGGCCTTTACTTAGAACTGATTTGGGGACTGTGTATTTAAAGCCGTACAGTCCATTAGCAATTTCAGTGGGAGGGGGTTTTACTATGACTGAGTCATAAGACTGAGTCTAAGCAGATGTTAGTGCTTCCTGAGCCTTTTCGTGCTTGTGCCAAAGTATAAGCCCAGTTTCCTTTCTTTGTCTTTATGTTTAGTGGGTTTTATCCTGCTGTAGTTTCTATGATCGCACTTGTTTCATCACAATCAGTACTAGGGAGAAAATTAAACTTCCCACGGAAGATAGATTCTGAGTGTGTAAACATACAGTCTCAATACTTTTTTTAATATGCAAAATCTGCCCTTTTAAAGTATCTGATTTTATGCATTTTGTCAAATGTATAGCTATAGTATGGCTTCTATAATCATGATACAAAGTATCTCCTTCATCCCAACAAGTTCTCACTACTCCTTTGCAGCCAATTTCCTCCTCCCACCTACTGAACCCTGGTAATCGCTCATCCTCTTTCCATCACTAGATTATTTTTCCTTTCATAGAATTTCATATGAACGGAATTACAGAACGTAATTTGTAATTTGTTTCTGGCTTCCTCTACTTAATACAGTGCTACTGAGATTCAACCATGATGTGACTATCATTAATTTCTTCCTTCTCATTACTGAATTTTATTCCATTGTGTGGATATTCCAAAATTTGTTTACCTGTTCTCCAGTTGATAAATATTTGAGCCATTACCAATTTTTGATTATTATGAGAAAAACTGCTATGAACATCCTTTACAGGTCTTTGTGTGGACATATAATTCTGTTTTCCTTGTGTCAATATCTAGGAGTGAAATTGCTAGGTAATTGGTAAAGTATATGTGTAGCTTTGCATTCCCACCAATTGTTCCATACCCTTGTCAGCACTTGGTTTTGTCAGTATTTTTCATTTTAGCTATTTTGATTGGTGTGTAGTGACATCCCATTGTGATTTTAATTTGCATTTCCCTAATGACGACTAATGTTGAGCATATTTTCACATGCTTACTGGCCATCTGTGTATTTTAGTGAAGTTTCTGTTCAAATGTTTGTCTCCATTTAATTGTGTTGTTTGTCTTCTTATTGATTTGTTCCAATTGTTTTTTAAGCTTAAAAAATATTTTATTTTTATGCATAATACATAAGCATTTAGATTTATTTTTTTAGACAAAATATAATAAGGATTTGAGTCTTAAATGATTACTGGATAACCCCTTTTCCAATCATTGTCGTGTTTCATCTTACTGTTTGTATTGCATATCAAATTATTTTTAACTTTTTATTATAGGAAATTTAAAACTTATTAAAAAGTACAAAAATAGTGTACTGAAACCCCATGAACCTATTATCTAGCTTCTACAGTTATCAATATTCCTCCATTCTTATTTTCACTATACTTTCATTCATTTTCTATCTACCAATTGATTATTATTATTTATAGTCATAGTATGTTAATTTCTTTTTTTTTTAGGTAAAATTCATATACCACAATACAATAGTCCCCCCACTTATCCATGGGGAATACTTTCCAAGACCTGCATTGGCTGCCTGAAACCATGGATAGTACTGAACACTATGCTGTGTTTTTTTCTATGCATGCGTACCTATGAGAAAGCTTCATTTATTTTTTTATTTTTTTATAATTTTTATTTCGTTACATTAGTCACCATACAGTACATCCCCAGTTTTTGATGCAGTGTTCCATGATTCATTATTTGCGTATAACACCCAGTGCACCATGCAATACGTGTCCTCCTTAATACCCATCACCGGCCTATCCTAATCCCCCACCCCCTCCCCTCTGAAGCCCTCAGTTTGTTTCCCAGAGTCCACAGTCTCTCATGGTTCATTCTCCCTTCTGTTTACCCCCCCTTCATTCTTCCCTTCCTCCTTCTACCAATCTTCCTATTTCTTATGTTCTATAAATGAGTGAAACCATATGGTAATTATCTTTCTCTGCTTGACTTATTTCACTTAGCATAATCTCCTCCTAGGCACAGTAACAGATTAATAATAACTAATAATAAAATAGAACAATTATAACAAAATACTGTAATAAAAGTTATATGAATGTGGTCTCTCTGCCTCTCTCAAAATATCTTATGGTAGTGTGCTCACCCTTCTTTTTGTGATGATGTGAGATGATAAAATGCCTATGTGATGAGAGGAAGTGAGGTGAATGGTAGACGTTGTGATACAGCATTAGGCTGCTGTTCTGTCAGAAGGAGGACATCTGCTCCTTACCACTCTTGACCTCAGGTAACTGAAACCAAAAAGAGTGAAAGTGCAGATCACTTTATACAAGCAGTGATTCATTGTACAATTCTAAAAAAATGGATACAAATGAATAACCCACAGTCCACACCTCTATCATAATATGGGGCATTCTTGTCTCCCCAGAAAGTTTTGTTGTGTCCTATTCCACTCATACACCCTTCACCCCACCCCAGGCAAACAGTATTCTGATCTTCCTTTCACCTTAGAGAAATTTTGCCTGGTCTAAAGGGTAACATAAATGGAATCATTCCACATGTCCTATTTCTTTGTGTCTGGCTTCTTTCACTCTGCACATTATTTGGGAGAGTCGTCGTGTTGTTGAGTGAATCAGTAAGTCATTACTATTATTGAGTAGTAGTCTGTTCTATTGCTCTACAGTAGCGTGCTAACCATTTCTCTGCAGACATACATTGGGAGTATTTCCAGTTTTTAGCTATTGTGATTAAAGCTGCTACGAACATTTTGGTCCAAGTCTTCGTATGGACATACGTTTTCATTTTTCTAAGATAAATAACTAGAATTCTGGGTGAAAGAATAGGCAATTTAAAAGAACCTGCCAAACTTTTTTCAAAGTGGTTATACCATTTTACATTTCTACCAGCAACGTAAGAGCTCCAGCTGCTCCAGATTCTTACAATATCAGTGTCGTCAGTCTTCTACTTTTTAGCCATTTTACTATGTATTTAGTAATATATCATGTTTATTTGCATTTCCCTGACATCAGTCATGCTGAGTACCTTTTTATATATTTTTTGACCATTTGTGTTACTAATTAAGTAATAAAATTTGTGATGTGTCTGCTCACATCTTTTGTTCATATTTTTATTGGGTTTACTTTTATTTTATTATTGAGTCATGGGAATTCTTAGTATATTCTGGAAGCAGGTATTTTGTCAAGTATGTTTTATGAATAGATATTTTTGAAAATTTTTCTCTGATATTACAGCTTGCCTATTTTTAATAATGATAAAATATTCTTGTATATTGTCTTCTAAAAGCTTTATAGATTTGGGGCGCCTGGGTGGCACAGCGGTTAGGCGTCTGCCTTCGGCTCAGGGCGTGATCCCGGCGTTACGGGATCGAGCCCCACGTCAGGCTCTTCCGCTATGAGCCTGCTTCTTCCTTTCCCACACCCCCTGCTTGTGTTCCCTCTCTCGCTGGCTGTCTCTATCTCTGTCAAATAAATAAATAAATAAATAAAATCTTTAACAAAAAAAAAAAAAAAAAACTTTATAGATTTAATTTTTATGTTTAGGTCTATCAACCAGCACAAATTAATTTTTATGTATGGTGTGACTTGTTTTTTGTTTCCATATGAATATTCACTTGTCCTGGGATCATTTTTTGAGAAAACTGTCCTTTCTTCATTGAAGTAACTTGGCACCTTCTTTGCAAGTCAGTTTTCTATATATTAATATGGGTTCAGTTAGATCCTCTATTACATTCTATTGATCTATTTATCTTTAGTGACAATGGCATGCTTTCTTATTAGTATAACTTATAATAAGTCTGGAAGTCTGGTAGTGCAAACATTCCAACTTTTTTTCCCTTTTTATTTTTCGAGATCGTTTTGAAAATTCTAGGCCCTTTGCATATTCATATAAATTTTAGTACAGGCTTATCAGTTTCTATAAAAATATCTGTTGGAATTCTTATTGAGATTATATGCAGTCTAGATTAATCTTGGTGAAAGGGACTCTTAAAAATATCAGGTCTTGGGGCATTGGATGGCTTAGTCAGTTAAGTGTCTGCCTTCGGCTCAGGTGATGATCTCAGGGTCCTGAGACCAAACCCACATCAAGCACCCTGCTCAGCAGGGAGTCTGCTTCTCTCTCTCCCTCTCCCACTCCTCCCTGCTCATGTTCATGCTCTCTCTGTCAAATAAATAAATAAAATCTTTAAAAAAAAAATTGGGTCTTTCAGCATATGGATGTTTCTCCATTTCTCCCACTAATGTTCTGTGGTTTTAAAAAAGGAGCTTTTGCATGACTTTAAAAATTTATTCCTATACACTTTATGAATATTCTTATACAGTTGTAAAATTAATTTTGAAATTTTTCTTTTCCAATTGATGACTCCTAGCATATAGAAATATAATTGTTTTTTGTATACTGATCTTGTATCCTCAGGTTTTTATGAACCTCACTTATTGGTTTGAGAAGGTTTTATTGTTGTTAATTCCTTAGTTTTGGGTTTTTTTTTCCCCCTACCAAAAGCAATCATGTTCTCTCTGAATAGGGATGGTTTAACTAATTCCATTGCAATCTATATGAATTTTATTTATTTTTTTCTTCACTTATTACAATGGCCAGGTCCTGCAATAAAATATTGACTAGAAGTGATAAGAGCAGATTATACATAAATTCCAATCTGAGGGAGAATATTAGGTATGATGTAAGTTGTAGATTTTTTCATAGATGCCATTTATCACGATGAGGAAATTTTCTCATTCCAAGTTTGCTAAAAGATTTTCTTTTGTTTTTATATCATGAATGGGTTTTATAAGTCATATGGCTTGGCTTATATATTAAAATAATGATATTCAGCACATCACAATGTTTTTCCTCCTCCATTTGGCACTATAGTGGATTTCACTGATTGAATTCTAAATGTTAAAACAGTCTTGAATCACTTGGATAAATACTACTTCGCCATGGTGCATTATCATTTTTAGAAAGTGCAGCGTTTGCTTTGCTAAGTTTTTGTTTATGAGGGTTATCACTCCATAATTTGTAATGTCTTTATTCTTTGTCAGGTTTTCTTTTCAGGGTTATAATGGTCTCATCAGATTCATTTGGAAATATTTCCTCCTCCTTTATTAACTAAAATAAAGTTGTTTTTTTTGGGGGGGTTTACCAAGTACTTCATAGAATTCATTAGTGAAATCTTGGTACACAGAGAGTGGTTCTAGAGAAACAGACTTTTAAGATTGAGTTTTCTAAATTGGTTCTGGGGTTTCTGGAATTGGTTCTGTAGTCTGATTAAATTTAAAGATGTTAATGACTCTATCCCCAGTAGTGAAGAGAGCACCCAATAGTCCATGATGTGATCTGGCAATAGAGATACAGAAATACTACCACTGGCTATTCCTAATGATCCACCCATAAGAAGCAAGGACCTGTATAGCTGTGCCTATGATACTTTTAATTTTAAACATTTTGGTCAAACTAGCAAATATAATGAGATTGTCTTATTGCTCCTAATGTTGTTAGACAAAGTGGAGAAAGAAAAGGATGAGATCAGGGATTCAAATTCCCAATTCAAGTGATGCATAAATGACCTAAAAGTTTTTGTGTTCCCTGAAGAGACCCTTATCTCCTGAAGTTGAGGACTGAAATTGCTGAAAATCAAACCCAGAATCTCATCCCACACCTGGCTGGATTATAATACAAGTGTCTACTATTGAAGTGAGGGTATTGATTGGGAAGGAATGGGATCCTAAATGTTGTAATGGGGATATGTGAGAAGACTGATAAAACTGGAGACATGGAGCCCTACATTCTTTTTTTTATTATTAATTTTTTATTTTTATTTTTTTTGATGTAAATTTCGATGATTCATTAGTTGTGTATGACACCCAATGCACCATGCAATATGTGCCCTCCTTACTACCCATCACCAGCCTATGCCATTCCCCCACTCCCCCTCCCCTCTGAAGCCCTCAGTTTTTGTTTCTCAGCGTGGAGCCCTACATTCTGATGGGTTTTCTTTGCCAATGGAAGTAGCCTTTCCACCCAGTCTGGGTGGATTAACTCCAGATTGCCTGGGGAAACAGTAATGGCCTCCCTTGAGCTAGCTGCCATGCAAAATAATGCTAATTCTCCCCGGGATACACCCCACCACCCTTCTTTACTTCTAGACCTAATTACACTCAAGTCCCAGCTGTCCCTAAAGGTGAGGTACAAAGTGTGACCTGTGAGGAGGTCCAAACACTCCAAAAGAACTACTTGAGTTTTCTAACTTCAACACACAAAACACAAAAATTGAAGAACATGTCTGGGACTAGATACTAAGGGTGTGGGATAATGGTAGAAGGAACATAAAATTGGATCAGGCAGAATTCGTTGATACAAGCTCTCTAAGCAGATTCTGCATCTAATGTTGCATCTCAGGGAATTAGAAATGGCTCTAACATGGGGCGCCTGGGTGGCACAGTGGTTAAGCGTCTGCCTTCGGCTCAGGGCGTGATCCCGGCGTTATGGGATCGAAGCCCCACATCAGGCCCCTCCGCTAGGAGCCTGCTTCTTCCTCTCCCACTCGCCCTGCTTGTGTTCCCTCTCTCGCTGGCTGTCTCTATCTGTCAAATAAATAAATAAAATCTTTAAAAAAAAAAAACTTAAAAAAAAAAAAAAAAGAAATGGCTCTAACAATTTGGTTGGTTAGCTGATACATGGACTAAGAAGTGCCCACAGTGAACAAGTTAGAAATGCCAGACTTGCCTTGGTTTAATGTATATGTAGAGATTCAAAAGCTTAGGGAGATTGGCATGTTAGAGTGGATTTGTCATTTAAAACCTATTCATCCACCCTGAGAGGGTCTAGAAGACAACCCTTTTACAAGACTATGAGAAATAAATTTGGGAGGGAGTCCCCGCATCTTTGAAGAGTTCTGTGATTCATCTTCTCCCTACAATGCCAACTGTAGGTGGTAAATTGTGAATTGTGAAGCTTAAATGCAATGAGACTAATTGGATCATGGGGTAGCAGCACTCAAAGACCAAAAGCAAGGTGGGTGTGCTTATTCTTACTAAATTCTTACTTGATGTGTATAAGTAGAAAATTTCTACATCAAGTGAACAAAAGTCTAATCTAAATCATAAAAATACAGAGTCATGGTCCCTCAATCAATTCCTAGACTTAAGCCTTGAATGAAGAGGAGGCTAGGTTCTCTTAAGAATGAATTCAGGTACCTTGCCAAAAATTTATACTCTTACTCTTTCTCCAGTCTTCCCCAAAGGCACCTACAGCCTCTCACTGGGGTAACTATACAGTTGAGAAAAGGACATAAGAAGACCTTTTAGGGACTACTGGACACTGGTTCTGAACTGACATTAATTCCAAGAGACCCAAACATTACTGTGATCTGCCGGTCAGAGTAAGAACTTAAGGAGGTCAGGTAATCAATGGATTTTTAGCTTGGGTCCATTTCACAGTGGGTCCAGTGGGTCCATGAACTCATCCTGCAGTTATTTTCCCAGTTCCAGAGTGCATAATTGGAATAGATATGCTCATCAGATGGCAAAATCCCCACATTGGCTCCCTAACTTGTGGCGTGAGGGCTATCATGGGCAAGGCCAAGTGGAAACTACCAGAATGCCTCTACCTAGGGAAATAGTAAACCAAAAGCAATAGTCTATTTCTAGAAGGATTGCAGAGATTTGTGCCATCATTAGTATAGGGGTGGTAACTCCCACTGCACCCTCATTCAGCTCGCCTTTTTTGGCCTGTGCAGAAGACAGATGCATTTTGGAGAATAACTGTAGATTATCGTAAGCTTAATCAGATGGTGACTCCACTTACAGCTGCTGCACCAGATGTGGTTTTATTTCTTGAACAAATTAACACATCCCCTAGCACCTGACATGTAGCTAATGATCTGGCAAATGCTTTTTTAACCTTGTACCTGTTGGTAAGGACCACCAGAAGCAATTTGCTTTCAGCTGGCAAGACCAGCAATATACACTTACTGTCCTACCTCAGGGGTATATCGACTCTTCAGCTCTATACCATAATTTAGTTCACAAGAATCTTGATTGCTTTTCCCTTCCACAAGATATCACACTGATCCATTATGTTGATTTGACTGAGTGAGCAAGAAGTAGCAATGACTCTAGACTTATTGGTGAGATATTTGCTTGTCAGAGGGTGGGACATAAACCCAACAAAAATTTAGAGGCCTCATACCTCAGTGAAATTTCTTGCTGTAGGGCATGTCCAGATATTCCTCTTAAGATGAAGGATAAGTTGTTGCATCTCGTACCTTCAACAACCACAAAACAAAGTACAATGTCTAATGGGCCCCTTTGGATTTTGGAGGCAACATATTCCTCATTTAAGTGTTACTCCAGCCCATTTACTGAGTAGATCCATGCTCCAAACACTGGTGTTACATGTTCCCCACCATCCTGAAGCAGCCTAGCTTGATAGCATGATGGAATGGCCTATTGAAGACTCATTTACAGCACAAGCCAGGTGGCAATACCTTGCAGGGCTGGGGCAGTGTTCTCCAGAAGGCTGTATATGCTTTGAATCAGCAACCAATATATGGTGCTATCTCTCCCATAGCAGGATTTGTGGGTCCAAGAATCAAGTTGGTGATATTTATAAGGAATTGGCTCATGCTATTCTGGAGACTGGTAAGTCCCAAGATCTGGAGCATAAATTGTCAAGTGGAACCTCAGAAGAGTTAATGGTTTAGTTCCAGTCCAAGTCAGAAGCCTGAGAACCAGGAGAGTTGATGGTTGTAGTACCTTTCTGAAGGGCAGCAGTATCAAGCCCCTGAAAGAGCTGGTATTTCAGTTAAAGTCTGAAGGCAGGAAAATGGCTAAGGTGTGAAGGCAGTTAGGCAGGGAGAATTCTCTCTTGTTCAGGGGAGGGTCAGTCTTTTGTTCTAGTCAGGCCTTCAATTGATTGGATGAGGCCCACACACACTAGGAGGACAAACTTCATTCATTCTACAGATTTCATTATTAATCTCATCCAAAAGCACTCTCATAGAAACATCCAGAATAATGTTGACCAATTTTGTTCTAAGCAAGCTATCACAATCATAAGGATCACAAGGGTCACTAATATTTAACAAAATATTTTTAGCAAGTGTTTAAAACATATTTAACAAAATATGAACACAAGAAGAGTCCTAGGGACTTGGTCATCTCTTTTTCTTGAGTTTTCTTTAATCACAAACAGAAGATATTTTATCAATCGATAAAATTCTGTGTATTTTTTCCTGGACATTTTACTAAAGAATTAGGACAAATCTGATGAGGACAAATTTTGATTGAAAAGGATGATTATAGGCAATGTATGAAATCTTGCCAAACACGTTTTTCCCTGCTTCTCTATATCCCAGGTATAGGGAGCTAAGAGAATCAAGGTTATGTAAAATTCAAGTCTGCTATTGTAATTGACAGGCATGACCTATTTCGCCACTTTAAGTCCCCTAGTATGTGAAAACCTGACATAAAAAGAATTGGGACCAGCTGTTCCTTCTTTGTACTGAGGACCTAAAAGGAAGAAATAGATAAACTGCTGCATTGGAGATTAAGATCAGCTATATAAGAAAACATTTCTCAGTGTTGAAAGTGATTAAAGTCCCTAATGGGTAACCAACTGTGGTGTCTGAGGGAGTGTTTCTGTGTGTGTGTGTGTGCATACATGCGTATGTGAACAGGTGATTGTATCTCTTCTGTGTTTAAAAATGATAGCATATGCTTTTATCTTTTGTGAGCTTTTAATCAAGGCACTGTCATAATGTGTTGTGTCAAATATCAAAAAGATACCATTTAAAAATCGGCCTTATTTTCCAGGATGCATAAGGAGTATCCAGCATAATAATGTAGCAAGATGACGCGTTTCAGTAATCTTGGACTCTGGAGCCCTTCAGAAGAAAAAAACAGTAAGTCAACCAAGTGTCAATAGTATTTCAGATCCTTATCCCCCTACCCCAAAGCACAATACTTACTAGTCATATTAGTATTTAGTAAATACTTGAATGCCAGAAATTTCTAAAATTGGCTAAGCCTGTGCAATGAAAAAGTGCCTGGGCATCAGGAGAGCTTGTTTCAAGATCCAGCTGTGCCATTGAAAGGCAGGGCTATTTGAAGATTATTATTCATGCTGTTACTGCTCTGAGCCACATCATGGATGGACCCAGAGGTGTCCATGGACATGGGATGCTACAATATCAAGTAGTTCCTAGGATTAAAGAACACTGAATACCATGCAGGCAGGTCTGGAAAAATCACCCTTCTTCTGCTAGACACTCGCCATAGGCTTTCAGTCTTTTTACTGAAAGGGCATATTAAGACCTGTTTTTATCTTCAATGCAAATTTATTTGAGCCAAATAAAGGGGAATGGCTAAATTGAAAATAGATGACACCTGTATTTTCGCTCTCTGGCACTTGTATTAGTCTGTTTGGGCTGCATAACAATACCACAGGTTGGGTGGCTTAAGCAACTGCAACTAATTTTCTAATAGTACTAGAGGCTGGAAGTCCAAGATCAAAGTGCCAGCAGGTTTTGGTTTCTTTTGAGGTCATTCTCTTTGGCTTGCAGATGGCCGCTCACTGCCTCTTCACATGGTTTTTCCTCTGTGCAGGTTCACATGCCTTTGGGATCTGTCTCCGTGTGCAAATTTCCTCTTCCTATAAGGATATCAGTCAGGTTGGATTGGGGCCCACCCTCAGGTCCTCACTTTAACTTAGTCACATCTTTGAGGACTCTTTCTCCATAAACAGCCCTATCCTGAGGTTGAGGGTTAGCACTTCAACATATGAATTTGGTGGAGGTTGGGGGCACAATATAGCCCATAACAGGTACCAGACCTATCAAAATGGCATAATCACAAACATTAACTAAAGACCTATCAAAGAAAAGGCACTTATGCAATTGAAACCATTGAGAAACTACACAATACAATCTATACTTATCTCTTACCTATCCCCTGCTGTATATTCTGAATTTTCTCTGCTCTTTCTTTACAAAGGGGAATTTCCAAGCCAAGTCTGCAATATTGGAATGAATGGACAAAGTCACAGCTGACCTAAATGACAGAATGCCATTAGCTTTTAAAAATCAAATTTTAAAAAAATGATATAGGAAAATGCAAGCCAAACACTATCAAGTAAAATAAATATGAGAGAAAACTTTCTACATATGTCAGTCCTGTTAACTGCCTTATAAGGCTTGTATCAGGATTAAATTAGTTAATACATTAAAGCACGTAGAAGATTTTGTGGCATTAGGTAAATGTTCAGTACATGATAACTTTTATTATTTCTTGTATTATCATGTAGAAGAATTTAAGATTTTTACTGTTCACCTGGTTGTCTTCTTCTGCACTGCAGTACATGACCTTTTGCTGTCATTCATACTTGATTCCCTTGTATAAGCTTCCTCTTTGGTATTCAACATCTCTGTTGAGGCAAGAGTGTCATAGGTGAGTCTGCTGTTTTAAGTCTAGCCTACTTACCAGACTTGAGGACTTCCTTAAAGGTTACTTTGTGACTGAGATTGAGAGAAATACTTTTTTCAGCAGGCACTATTGACTTGTCTGTCAAAAAACACACTAGATACAAAGGACTTGAATCACACAATTGTTTGGGGAAGGCTACTAGAGCCAGTACTATCATTAGTCAGAAGGAAGTGGTTCTTATATTAATCAGGCCCCCTAAGGATGTTGACAAGGATAATAATTCTTTCCTAAAGCGCTGATATAACTCTCAATTGTTTCATTTTAAAACAAGAGGAAAAAGGCTTTGGGAAAGAATACACATTTTTAATAGGAGCTATAATTCTGCATGAAGGGTTATCTGAATAGTTTGCACAAAAAATGAAATTATAGCACTTACTCCACAGATATAGCCATTGAGGGGATGAAGCCAAAGTCCCATCATCCTTTGCAATAGAGGCTTTTAAGGACTCAGTTAACCCTGTGAAACTTCTGTCCGTAAGTTCATGGTCTTTTGCTTTGCTCTGAAAAGAAAAAACTGATATTATTAACCTTTGCTTAATCTGCCTACGTAGCCTTATAAAAAATAATAAGCATTAAAATGCATTATAGCCACTGAATCCTTCCAGGTATTAATATATATTTAAAATAAATGACAAGTCACAAACATAAAAAGGAGATAGCCTGGTGGATAACCTTAGCTGTACTGGGTACAGACGGTTAATGATACATCTTAGTATAGTTAATACAATTTTCTTACCATCATCTGGATGCTGTGAGATATATAAAATTCTGCCCTAGTTTATTTAAACATACCAGCAATGTCCAACTTGCCTGGATAATTTTTGGTCTCTCCATCCTCTAGAAAATTACCAGAGGCTTGAGGAGGGCTGAGGCTTGTTCTAGTTAGAGCTCTCCAGGGAGCAGAACTATATCTCCTTGTTTAACTATAACTTCTTTTGAGTACCTAGCCATTGCTGGATCTCGTAGGGGAAATGTAAAATCCCCAATCAATTTAGAATCAGATTTAGACCCAGAAGATAGCCAATTAATGCATCTCAACTTTTCAGGAAGCCTGAGTACAAGCAAGGAGCCCCCAAGGCCCCAGGTAATGATTGCTATTTCCATCTTCGTCCAGGAGAAAAAAAAAAAAAAAAGCTGAAAACAGTTTTCATTCCAAGAGTGTTTTGGGCCACTGATTTTTATCACCCAGGTAAGAAGCATTTGCAATTAACATACAGAATCGTAGTCTTTTAGAGCTATAAGGATCCATAGAGAAAACCTAATCTAATGGTCTCATTTTACAGATGAACAGACTGAGGCCTATAGAGGTTTGGGGGTTTGTCTGAGGTCACATGCTTGTTAATAGCTCTGCTGGGATATTGATCAAGTGCACTATTTCTAAAAGACTTAATGGTGCTTGAGAAACCATTGATTCTCCTAAATAGCATAAACATTTCCCCTTCAAAAGTATCTACACTATTGTTTGTAGGAAGTACACATATATTTCAGCCCAACTCCCACTTTAAATAAATAAAAATTAAAATTAAAACCCAAATATTTTTGTTTAGAATATGATTCTGCTTTAAGCAAAGCAGGGCTTAAAACACCTCTGTTGATGGGCATCTCATTGCTTACTTCTAGGAGCAGGAAGGGTAGGAGTGGGCAGGAAGATACTTGCCAAGTTCATGAGTAAAAGAGATTGCTGGGTCTTTAGTGTTTTTCCCTCAAAGGCAGAGAGAGCTCCTCTCTCATTTTGAGGAGCATTACTCTTACTTGGCTTCTTGGACTTGGGCGACTTTCTCCCTACTCTTCTGACTGGCAGATTTGGGAGACTGTGGCTGTCACCCAGCATCCCAGCCACTTCTTGTTTGTACTCCTGTTTACATTGGTGAATAGGAAAGAAGCAGCTGGGTAGGGAAAAAAAAAAAAAGGTGATTTGTCTGTTACCACTTAATTAATTGCTATGGTATCTGGAGTCATACCAATAAAAAGTCATACCAACAAAATTAAATATATGTAGATAGAGATTGTAAAAAACCAGCATCTCTGGTGCAGAGCAGAGTTATAAATTAGTTGAGCCTTTTGATTACTGGAGTCATGTTAGTAATAAGACTTGCAGGATATTCTACAGATTTAGAGGGTGTCGATGAAGTGGGAACCTTGTAGAAAATCAATGTGCTGCAGACTAATAGAGGTCTTGGCTTCTCTGTACCATCCTTAATTGAATTAGGAATTTCATTTGAGAAGGGAGGGGTTAGAGTCACAGTCTCACGTTTGGTCTCAAGTAAGCATGGAAGCTGGAATATTTGGCAGGATTTCACCATCACCGTGGCCATTGTCCACTGTCCCTGGAGCACACACTGTCATAGGCCAAAGAGAGTGAAGCTTATCTATGGTGAGAGGTCAGCAGTTTCCAGGGTATGGGTCTGTGTACAAGAGGTGAGAAATTACTACAGCTGTTCCATTGCATTGCTTTCTCAGCTGTAAATGAGGCTTCTCATTAATGAATCATGCATGCAGACTGCCAGGGTCTCAGCATTAATTGATACTAATGGGAACATCTTAGAGTTGAAGGGAGAGCTATGGGAACCATTTTCAGTCTGATTTGATTTGGAAGGGAGCTTGGATAATTTACATTTCCCATGAAATGCTAGGGCAGCCTTACACACCACATTTGCACCCCAAACCACAAATAGGTTGCTGAGTATCTACAGAAAAGTCTATCAAATTCTTCATGAGGGAGAAGCAATATCAACAAGTGCTTCAATGAGATTTTCCTTTTTCTGCTAGGCATGGCACCTATGAAGAGTGTTTGAATTTGCTTTTGACTTGTAGTATGCGTGCTAAGGCCTAATGCAACATATGTAATTTGCTTTAGTCCTTTGAGTTCATTCAGTGGGGATTCAGTGCAAGTTAGCCCTAAGGAAATTGCGATCAATAATTTTTGTTTAAAAAATGTGTCCTCCCATGATAATGTACTATATTCCAACAAAACAGGTGGTTGCAAATTTTAATCTGAGCTTCTTGGAATGTTTTGCCCCTTAAGTGGAACTGATATGATCATTCCTTTTTTAGCCCCGAAGAGAAAGCCCCTGTAATTAGTTTTTGATACATGTTCAGCATTGGGAAATGGATGTTCATACTATTGGTATAGTTCAGGCCTTTTCAGATCATGGAACAAATGGGTGAATCCCACCTCCCAGAACACCTGAAGCTCATACTGCTCCTTACAGTGAATTAGTAAAAGGCTTGACTGCTTTCAGGTGGATGCATCCACACAAAGGCACACTGCTTCCAGCCCCCACTTGCTACTTTGTGCAGTGCACAACCTGTACAGGTACATAATAGCCTTGGTATTATTCTAGTGAATGGTATTATTTCTCTAACCCAACAATGAGTCTGTGGGAGGGTCCTAGAATAAGCACGTTGATCTTATAAAGAAAAATATAGGGCTTAGGGAAGAAGATATTGAACAGGCCTATGGGAAATATATAATAATGACATAATTTTTAGTAGAGGAGAATATAATAGGTTGAGATCCACATTCCTAAAAACTGTTTTTATTTTTAGTCAATATGACCTTAGGGTAACTTCTGATCCACTGTGAGGAGTAAATATTTTCTTTAGGATCATGTAATTTTTTGCTGGAAAAGAATGTAGGAATCATTGAGTCCTACCCCTTCATTTTAAAGATTTTACTTATTTATTTTATTTGAGAGAGCAGAGGGAGAGGCAGAGGGAGAGACTCTCAAGCAGACTCCGTGCTCAGTGGGGTTTGATCTCATGACCCTGAGATCATGACCTGAGCTGAAACCAAGAGTAGGACGGTTAACCACCTGAGCCATCCAGGCACCCCACTCCCCTTCATTTTATAGATGAAAAGTCATACATGCAGCTCGGTGCTACATAGCTAGCTAATAAATGGAGCCTGGATTTAAATCCAGATCTCATGACTAGAAGTTCAATTCACATTCCATCACTGCCAGTCTAAATGCCACAAGCACACACCCATCTCTTGGGTTCAGGAGGTCCCTTCAAGCCTGCTATTCTGCTCTCAGGTGACTGCATCCATGTTTACCAAATCCATACCCTTCCCCTGTTAATAGCTTTTATTCCTTTCTTCTTGGTCTTCATCTTTGCAAAATAAGGAATAATAATCTGATCTAGCCTTTTGGTGATAGTTGATACTCCCTGAGGATGATGGAAATGGCATTCCATGTGGGTTAGAGAGTTGTATTAGCTTCCCCTAAGTTTCCTTCCATCTCAGGATCTAGTTTTATTAGTATGGCAACCTCTTTCTCTTTTGCTTATTTACTTACCCTCCCTTTCTCTACTCTTTCTCTATTCTTATGTCTTTCTTGAAGGGCAGCACCAAGACCTGTCTGTCAAGATTAAATAATGTTTCCAGTCCACCACTCTGCTTCCACATCCTTGACCCTGCCCTGTTGTACACATCACACACACACACGCACACATATACACACACACACATTTTTGGTTACATATAACGTTGTGCTGATATTTTAGATGTAACAGTACATTGGAATTAGTCTACTATGACTCCTTAAATTAAGTCTAGTAGATCCAATTAGAATTTAGTAAAGTTGTGATTAAAATTACTCTACTTGGGACACCTGGGTGGCTCAGTTGGTTAAAATTACTCTACTGATGAAGGTCTCATGCTTACCACTGGGAGCATCTTCTATGTGTAACCGGACCACTCATGAAATTTTGAGCAATTGCCAGATCCACAGGGCCCTTCTGGGAAAAGCTGCCAAGGCAGGTCCTTAGGCAGAGTTAGCTAAACTTTCTAAAATGTAACTTTAACAATCTGATCACAATTCATTGGACCAAGGATTGTTAGAGCAATATATTTATAGACTTAACATTTGACTACCAGCCTACGAGATGGCCAATAGGTTTCTCTATATTTTCTAATGAATATTTTGTCTAGAAAGGAGTTAATGCATGATACACAGGGGGAAGGTGTTAGATACAGGTATTAGAGGAAAAACAAAGAAAGCAGCAAAATTACATAAATAACTTATATGTCACAACCACTTTGTATCCTAGTCATTAGGGTAAAGTAGGAAATATTTAGGTTTTAGAGTTAGATAGATCTGGATTGAAATCCTTCATATCTTCTTTGAGACTCAACTTCCTTATTTTAAAAATGTTAATAGTAATACCTGCTTCATAGGATCATTAAAAATAGTAAATGACAAGATGTTTTAAAATATAAGGGAGTGTATGTCACATAGGTATATAATTGACAAATGGTAGCAAAAAGAGAATAGCTCAAGAATTTCTTGAAAGGATTAAATGAGGTAACATATGTTGTGCTCCAGACACAGCATAGGCATCTATTTATAATAAATGTTCCCTCTGTCCTGTATGATTCCAGGAAGTATAAATACTTCCTTTAAATAGCTAAGTAGATTTGAATTTGCTGGTCTTCATTTGTTCATGTGCTCAAGAAATATTTAGTAAGCATCTGCTATATGTCAGATAAGAAAAGAAAGATAAATAAGAAAGAGTTGCTGATAACGGGGAGTGTGTAATATGGGTTTGAGAAAGACAGGAAAGTGGATAAATGACATTTTAGTGTGGTAGGTACTGTTATAGGGTGTTATGATAGCGTGCATGTTATCCAAATCATTGAAGATTTTAATAGATCAAGCAGCATAATTGCCCCTCCCAGAAGCCAGTCAGAAGGGCATATAATGCCTAGAAATGCCAAACCAGCTACTACATCTAACATGTGCATGAATGATGGCCACAGTGTCTGTGAATACAGAGAAGAGAGGAAGTGTGTCTCACTAGCAAAATTCAAAGGAGATGCCCATCAAGAAGAAAACAAAAAGCTTTCCTCTGACACCATCTGGCATAAGAAAGGTCTGAGTTAATAGTAAAATAGCATCTTGTGCATTTTAGCTTCCATTCTGATGTTTCGTATGTTTCCCCTCTTTTTAGATGAGACCGAAATGAGAATATTAGCTGCATTCATCTCTCCATTCATCCAAATCCTCACTCCCTGTAAAGCATGCCATATGTGAAAGAAAAGCTTTCAAAATACATAATGCTTCTATTTTCATCTGCTTCCATAAATAAGCACTATGAATGATGCCCAGCCACCAAGTAATACTATTGAGCATCTGTTCATGGCATGTAAATGTCTAAGGGGGCTAAGGTTGTTTAGCCAAGAAAGGAGAAAACCAGAAGTAGCATTTGTGACAGTCTATTATTCAAAGGGCAGTAAACAACTATTTATCATAACCTCTTAGGATTGAATAAGAGAAAAGAAGCTTGCCAGTATAAGAACTTCCTGGATATGAAGTTTCCAATAAAACAGTGAAGTAGCTATTTCTACATCTCTAGATTTATATCTATATGCCTATATGCATATAAAATTATAGAACCAGGATGCCCCAAATTTTATGACAAGGCAAAAACTTGGGGGGGGCAATCAGAAAGCTGTCTGAGAACATGTTACTTTATAGACATATATATTTTAAAGTTTTCTAAAAACCCATTTTCCTTGATCAGAAAGTATTCATTGAATAAATAACATGTTATCAGGCCAAGTGCTTTGAAGAATCACAAAAAGTATGAATTGTAATTCCTGCATTGGAGTTTATAGTCTGGTTGGGAGAAAAAATGAAGTGTACAATACAAAGTTATTCATGGTGATATCCCATGTTGCTTGTTGTAATGTATGTGAGAATATTGCAGGTGTTCTAAAGATGACAGGCTTAGACTAGTTTGAGAGTCTTAAATTAGCCTGGAGCAGAGAAACTTGAATTGATCCTTGAAGGATCAGATTTTTTTAGGAATAAGGAAGGGGAAAAGAAAAGAAAAAAAAAAGAGAGGAACATTGTGAGAAAAGGCAGTGAGGTAGAAATTAATAAGGTTTTCATGGAGTCAATAAAAATGTATATCTAATCCAAGGAGAAGGAATGTATTAGAAGTTAGTGGGGGTTAAGTTCCAGCAGATAGAGCAGGACAACCCACCAAATTGCTTTCCATTTATGGCCAGGAGCATGCCTACCTACACGACTTGTCATGTGCCTTCTAGTCATTTGCTGACCAACTGAACACCCTATCCTAACCAGCCTTATTACTTATTTTCATTTTTCCATAACAGCAGACATATCCAGTCAGATAGTCCACATAAGATGGCACTAGAACAAAATCAATGCAATTTTCTGATAAGATTATGCTTTGTATTCTCAAAGTAAGCACAGATGAGCTCTTTCCAATAGTACATTCCTTCTCACCGTTATTGCTTCTCGTCTCTCCTTTGTATTTCTTTTGATTGTTGTTGATTGTTCATTCGTTCATTTTTAACTGAACAAACACATTATTGAGCTTCTACTCTGCCTCATGCTAGACACTGGGAATACAGAAATATGTAACATATTATTTTTACCTGCAAAAAGCTCTTAGTCTAGAGAGAGGTATAGATAATTCCAATAGAGTTGAACGCATGTTATGTGTTGTAAACCCTCACCCAACTCCCTAAGGTCACCTAAACTGAACACTCAGCAGGACATGCAGGTGAAGGTAGGTGGAGAAAGAGGTTGGTGCCCACCAGAAAGAACAGTGTGTGAAACCTCAAGGGAGAAAACACAGCACATAGGGAGGACCACAAGAAGTATGACATAGGCTACAGCTCTGTAGAGGAGAATAGATCAGTGACAGACAGGACAACCCTGAAATCTGAGCCCCATTATCATAAGTCCCTAATGATCTCATTCAGTCACTGATTCATTGGGAACACACTTATGAGCACTCATGTATCAGGAATTGTGCTGGCAACTAGAAACAATGTACACGGCACCGAGTTGCTTCAAAGGAACTTCAATTTAGCTGAGATGTCGTAGCAGTAAACTGACAGTTTATGAGGGTTGGGATGGATGCGGAGGGGCACATGATTCACCCCAAATTCATTCTGTAACATTCTCTCTCTGATCTCATCTCCTTTACTTCTCTTCCAGACTACTTTTTTAAGCAGGTGTGAGGTTTGTTCAATTCTACTGCTTTCTCTTTATTTCATTCTTATTCCTTTCATTGCTTGAACAATTGAAATGGACATCTTTCCATTAATACTCAAAAATATGTTCTCCCAAATAAATCACATAGAGGCATGTGCTGAGATTCATTTTATTCTTAAATTTTCTGAGAAATCTGTTTTTTAGCCTAGTTTTTATTTAAACATCTTATATTTTTGAATAAAATAGAAACAAGAATTGGAAATAAATGTGAAAAATTGTATAGCTAGTGTTCCCCTTCTGTCTATATCCCTTCATCTAGCCAAAGTAAAATGTAGAAATTAAAAAAAAATAAATTTGGAATTAAGAAAATAAACTTAATAACAGAAAAAATACAAGAGCACAATAGAGTTTATATTTATAATTTAATTCAACATTTCTTTAAGGAGGCAGAAATTTGTCAATAAGCAAAGTGTCGCTAACAGTAAGTTCCTAGAGAAGGATGAAGAGCTGACTGAAACAAATAAAACAGTAATAACATGACTGAGAAGAGGTAAATAGGATGCTAGAGCAAACAGTAAAAAGGAATAAGATAGGGAAGGATAAATAATAGAAATGCTGAGAAAGCAATGTTTGGGGATTGAATGTAACAAGAAAATTAAACTCAGAGAGAGATAGGACATAAGAAAGAGAATAAGCACAGTTTTCTATCTCGTGCTTTTCCATCCAAGAGAAATAACTGTCAGATACAGGTCATAAAGCTTTATAGACTAATGACCTCTGACCTCTGACCCTGTGATTTATTTCCTCTGAGCAGATGTGCAGCCCCTCCTCCTTCTCAGAAAAATTAGGCAACATGATTAGGTGGCTTCTCCCGTCCATCAGGCAATGAAATGTGTCCCTGGGTCTCAATTTTCCATAAGCACTCTTGCTCCAGGCCAACTCAAAACCAGTTCACAGACCAATACAGAGTAAGCAGACACATTTTATAAAAAGAGAAACACAGACAGACATACACACTCAACTTTTAAATCCTTTCTACTGAACCACAGAAAGTAAGCAGTTCCAAATTTAATTAACAGACAAATTACCAAGAGTCAGCAGAACCAGTTCATAATTGGCCAGAGCTGATCTGCCCAATTTGCAAGAAAAAAAAGAAAAGAAAAAGAAAAATAGTCCTTTCAATGTAAAGGAAGAAGAATTCTATCATTTGCATTGGCCTCTTCTACTTGGCAAGTAGAGGTGTCCATTTATAAATGAGCACATTTCCACACACAGAGCATCAAAACGGTATTTCCAGACGCACACTGATAATTAAACTGAGTACACACACCCTCTTTGATGCCATTTGAAGCAGCAAGGAGACTGATTGGAGTCAGGGAGGGGACCAGGGGTAAGTTGTTCTTTTCTGAAGCCAAGACTGCTGGTAGTCAGAGTTGGCTCTGGCTTTTGGGGGCAAAGGAGACTGAGTCATCCTCCTTCATAGAACAGATTTGTTGAAAGGGCACAAGAAGTTCCCATGGATTTCATGCTGCTTTGAAGCAACCTGAATTTCAAATGGATGTGAAAGGGGTGGGGAAGTGGGTTTTGTTGCTAGGCCTCCCAAAGCCTTGCCAAAATTTTGCCTGTTTCTTTGTGAAACTGGTAACCACCCCAGCTGGGCACCCCATCTCTCTGAACAGGAAGTAGATGAATATGCCCATCCTTTTCAGCTTGCAAATGAGCCCTAGTAAGGGCAAACATGGCCTTGTTTGTTCTCCCTGGGGAACAACTCAGGCATGAAGTCCCTTTTGTTCAGGCTAAGAACAGCCTCCTCTCTTTCCCAAGTCCCAGAGAGGCTAGCAACTTAATCTGGAAATGTGAACATGAACCTTACCTGGGAAGAGCTGGGTACTTTGAAGTTGCCCAGGAGTTGGGATCTGTCTGAAGCCCCAGGGGACATAGAGAGACAGATGATTCCTGGGAGAGGCCCCCTTTAGTAGGTGTACAGTTCTATAAGGGGAGTTCCCCCAGTATACAGGAGAGCATGGAGCTGATCCAGCAGTGTCTCTAGTCTTAGTTTACAAAAGGGTTATGAGCTGAAGAGTGAGACAAGTCTTACATGACATAGAAATATCAAATTATAGCCATGGGGCATCTGGGTGGATCAGTCAGTTAGGCGTCTGCCTTTGGCTCAGGTCATGATCCCAGGTCCTGGGATCAAGCCCCACATCAGGCTCTCTGCTTAGTGGGGAGCCTGCTTCTCCCTTTCCCTCTGCCACTCCCCCACTTGTGCTCTCTTTCTCTCTGTCAAATAAATAAATAAAATCTTTAAAATTTTTTTAGTGTATTAGTGTATGTTTCCTGATAAATATATGCAAGGAAGAGAACAGAGGGATGGGCATTTCTCTATTCTTCATGGAGTTTAATGAGTGCATAAAACCTTATGAATTCTCATATATATATATATGTATATATATATACATATATATATATATATATACATATATATATATATATATATACATATATATATATATATGTATATATATATAGCCATGGACAAAGGGAACAATAGTTGCTGGGGTAGGATGATAACAAAAATAAGTAAGCCATCATCCTTATCTTCAGTGAATTTATAGGAAAAGAAAAAAGTGTTAGAGTCATATGATTGTAATAAAGGTCGAGTACTGATATGGTACTGCTGCATACCATATGAGAGAAGCAAGGAACTCTGGGGATTTAAAAGTAGGAGAGATCATATTTCACCAAGTAAAATTAGAAAAAGCTTTATGGTGGAGGCAGCCTCTATGATGAATCCTGATGCAGGGGAAGGCTTCCAACATATGGAGAAAAAGGATGGAAAGGAGGACATTCACTAGTGAGAGAGAGTATAATCAAAAGAGCCCAAGAAGAGGGGCGCCTGGGTGGCACAGCGGTTAAGCGTCTGCCTTCGGCTCAGGGCGTGATCCCGGTGTTATGGGATCAAGCCCCACATCAGGCTCCTCCGCTATGAGCCTGCTTCTTCCTCTCCCACTCCCCCTGCTTGTATTCCCTCTCTCGCTGGCTGTCTCTATCTGTGTTAAATAAATAAATAAATAAAATCTTTAAAAAAAAAAAAAAGAAAAAGAGCCTAAGAAGAAAAATATAGGACTTACTGGTGGAATAGTGTGTTTTGAATGAAGCATCACATTCTTATAAGAAAATCATAAGAAATAAGGATGAAAAGCCAGATTAGGGTCATACTGATGAAGGCCTTAAATGTTAAGTTGAGTATTTGGTTTTTAACTAAATAGAGAATAGGGAATCTTTGAGATTGTGAACAAGGAAGTGATATAATTGGAACTATACAGAAATTAATAATGGGATAGGTTGGAAGGAGATTAGAGACAAATCCATGAAACTATCTATTTTAGTCATCTAGTCAAAATGTAACAGATCTTTCATATCAGGTTTGTGGAAGTGGGAATAGTAAAAGAGAAAGATTGGAGAGACTTTGAAAAAGTAGAATCGACAGGCTTGACAACTCACTGATGTGGCTGGCAAGGGAAAGAGAGGAGTCAGAGATGATGCCAGGGTTTGGAGCCCAAGGGACTGGAATAATTGTGTTGCCATGGAAAGGGAAAAAAAAGTCTGGAGTTTTGAAGGAAGTGGAGTTCAATTTGGGGTATATTGAAGTAAGGGTACTAGCTAGAAACTGAGTTAAAAATTCCCAGCAAGCTCCCAAATTACAAGAAATAGGCCAGGTTTAAGACGGAATTGGCAGTCATCAATTTAGCCAGTTGTTATGGAGAACCTAATATGTGCCAGGCACTGTATGAGGCATTGGGGTTACAGAGATAAACAAGGTCAATGGCTTCTGATATCACAGAGTCTGTAGTCCAGTGAGGAATATAGACAGGTAAATGTGCAAGTCCCCCACAAAATGAGAACTATTATGGGGAAGGTGGGGGGAAAAAGGATGTTCTGACATCCAGAAAAGTTCCAAAACACTTTACCTAGACTTTGGGGGTCAGGGTAAGATCCTAACTGAAAGTGACCTCTAAGTGGCAGGAGACTGGGGGCAGGGAATCAGGACGAGCATTTCCATGCAACAGGAAAGTCCCACTTAGAATGAGAACAAGGTCCACGAGAGCAGAAAACACAAGATGAGAGCAGCAAGAGAGGAGGCTGGAAAAATTAGGTCAATTATTTTGAGCGTTAAGGGTCACATTAAGGAATCTGGACTATCCAGAGAGTCATAGGAAGCAGCTGATGGGTTTTAAGTTGGGGAACTATCAGATTTTAATTTTGTAAGAATCACTCTGGGAGTCATGTGGGAATAGAGAAGAAAGGAGAAAATAAAGCAGTGAGATTCAGGAGACCTGGTCCAAAATAGTATCCATGTGGATTGAGAGATGTAAATGAACTCAAAAGGTAGAGGAAGAAGATGTGTTGAATGCTTTGATGGGACAGAAGAGTGGGAAAGAAGAGTCAAGAAAAATATCCAATTTTTTCTTGGCCATGAGGTGGTTGGTATTAATGTTCACTAAGTGAAAAACACAAAAGGGCCTAAAATAGGTTGAATAATATCAATATTTAAGGGGTAGGTGGGAGAAGAAACAACAATGAAGGCTGGGAAACATTTGCCAAAAAAGTAGGAAGAAAAACCAGAGAAGATCTGTATTTTAGAAAACGGGAAGAATATATCAACTACGAGGAGAGGTCAGCTATACTGAAGATCAAACCAAACACTGCCAAGAGGTCAACTGAGAAAGCATTATTGGCCATCATAGAAGGGAGTGATTGGTGTCTCAGGAAAAAGGAATTTCAGTGGAAAGGGGGAAGAGAGGTCAAAATGTAGTGGGTTGAAACGGATGAGCTGACTAAACAAGTCAATGGAATTGGTCTTTTGGCTATGCTGGCTAATGGAGTGGTGGGAACAGAGGCCAGACAGCAAGGCTGAGGAATGAGCAAGGAGATGGAGTCAAGGAAGGAGTAGAGGCCAATTACTCTAGAAATCTGTTGAGGAATACAAGGACAAAAACCTATAGCTAGAAGGTTGACTAGACACATTTGCAGGCAAAGAAGAAAAGTTTAATGAGAACCCTATTCCCTGCTCCCTCATCCTCACAAAACTACTAGGACAAAAGAATCAGGGCCAAAGTGTGGTGATGCCCTAGGTGATATCTCTTTTATTTTTATCTTCTAAATAGATTTTCAGAGAAAAACAAGCAGCAGTGTTCTGTGAAGTAGACAGGAAATAGCAGAGAGTTGAGCCTAAAATAAGCTAGCATAATATACCAGCTGGAAAAGCATTAGCAAACACTTCTTTGAGAATGCAAATGTTTCCTTGAAGGGTTAAGATCCTTGGGCTCTGAATTATTTACTTTTTCATGCAAATAACGTCAGCTCTGAAGAAAGAAATTCTTTGCTGTTTTAGTCTGTTTGGGCAGCTATAACAGAATACCATAGCTTGGGTAGCTTATAAACACCAGAAGTTTATTTCTCACAGTCAGAAGACTGAAAATAGGAGATCAGCTTCGCAGCCTAGTCAAGTTCCAGTGAGGATCCTTATTCTGGTTGCCAACTGCCAACTTTTCCTGAGAACCTCACACATGGAGTGACTCTTAGGAAAGCACTAATCCCAGTTGTGAAGGCACCACCCTCATGACTTTATCTAATCCTAATCACCTCCCAAAGGCCCTTCTAATACCATCACATTGTGGGGGAGGATTTCAAGGTATGAATTTGGGGAGGGGCCCAAAAATTCAGTTCATGATACTGGGTCATGGTTGTGGGAATGGGGGCCATGGGAGACGGAAGGGGATTTAGGACAACTGGGAGAAGGATAAGAATGGAAGCAATAGATCAGTGCAGTTAAGGACTCCCCCTCTCCTTCTCAAACTCCTCATACCTTCTGGTAATCGTCTTTCTGCCTGCTTTCATTGCTGTTAACTGACAAGCGCTGAGGTCCTTAGAAACAGTTACTCACAAGTTTTAAACAGCCTAGTAGCAGAACGCAGCTCCACAGCCATGACCATAAATAGGATCCAAGGTTCAGATACGCTCCCTGAAAGTAGGTAGGACAAGACATAGTTTATGTAGATCATGGCAGAGCAAACAGAAAGATGCATAGCTCCAAGCTCAGCTCACAGAGTAACTGCAGAACTTCAGTATGGATATTATGGTGGATAAGGAAGTTAAATGCCTTGATTTTTTTTTTTTTTCTGAAAAAAGGCGGGGGGCACACAGTTGTCTTTCCTTTAAATATAAATAAATATCTAATTCTAATGGTTTCTTTTACTCTTGTGATCAGTTCTAGGGACAAAAAGCAAGGTATCTTGGTTTTCAGAACCTCTCACAGTTTGAATACTCAGTAAATACTAAGAAAGCAATCCAATATGTGAAAGTAAAAAGCCAGAATAAGTCTGCCTCCTTTCTTGAATGCTGAACCTTTAAGCACTCAACAGGGAGGAAGCATTTTTCCTAATATAGAGATAGAGAGTTGTTTGTTACAGAAAGGGAAAAAATCCAATTAAAAAGTGGGATTTGTGAGGCCTCTGCTTTGGCATGAACCACATAGAGTCAATACATCAGCTCTAATGCCAAAGGCGTAGATGCCTGATATTGGAGATCATAAGCCAGTTTCCAGTCTGTTGGCTTTCTCATCATAGGAGGTAGTTTAATGTTCTGATTTCAGTAATAAGTATTACTGAATAAACTTAAGTAATAAGGCCTAAACTTATTTTGCCTTAAATGCTTATACAAAAACGTCTACACCTTCCCAAAGTGTTCAAGCAAAAAGTGAAAAATTAAGTCATACTAGTTGTTTTATATCTTGCAAAACAAAAATGATCATTTGACTACGTGATCTGCACTTTAAGCCAAAAACCTAATTATCGGGTTCAGTAAGACCATTTCCAGTGACATCCACGTTGCTCTTTAAGGAAAATGAAATAAAGTAGTGAATGCTTTTGGAACAGGTGTCCTCAGCGCTCTGCCCAGAATGCCTCTGATCCCTTTTGCTATTCTCCTGTATACCTACCGCTAGAGTCTCAGGTTCCTAACCACCAGAACCTGCCTCTCTTTGTTTGAGAGCTACCCTGAGGCTGCTGGATTCTGCTTTGCCTAAAGAAATTGAGACCCCTAAGTACCCTACTAATAATGCATAATATTTACAGAGTACTAACTGTATGCTGGTCCCTATATTAAGCACTTTATCTGAATTACCCCATTAAATTCTCACAGTAACTCTACAAAAGTATAAATGAAGAAATTATTGGCTCAATAATTTCCCTTCTATGAAGTTGTTACATTAGTATGATGATACTTATGTACTCTGATGTATGTACAAAGATATTCACTATAGTAAAGTTTTTATTGTTTTTAATTTTTATTATGAAATATGTTTATTGTTTAAATTCCATTAATTAACATATAGTGTGCTATTAGATTCAGAGGTAGAGTTCAGTGATTCATCAGTCTTATAAAATACCCAGTGCTCATTACATCACATGCCCTCCTAATGTCCATCACTCAGTTACCCCAGCCCTCACCCCACTCCCCTCCAGCAACCCTCAGTTTGTTTCCTATAGAATCCCTTATGGTTTGTTTTCCTCCCCTCCCTTATGATCCTATGTATTGTTTCTTAAATTCCATGTATCAATGAAATCATATGATAACTGTCTTTCTCTGATTGACTTATTTCGCTTAACATAATACCCTGTAGTTCCATCCACATCATTGCAAATGGCAAGAATTCTTTTTTTTTTTTTTTGATGGCTGAGTAGTGTTCTATCGAATATAGATATAAACCATATCTTCTTTCTGTTCATCTGTCAATGGACATCTGGGCTCTTGCTAAAGTTTGGCTATTGTGGACATTGCTGCTATGAACATTGGGGTGCAAGTGCTCCTTCACATCACTACATTTGTATCTTTGGGGTGAATACCCAGTATGCAATTGCTGGGTCATAGGGTAACTCTATTTTCAACTTTTTCAGGAACCTCCATACTGTTTTCCAGAGTGGCTGCACCAGCTTGCATTCCCACCAACAAAATAAGAGTGTTCCCCTTTCTCCACATCCTTGCCAACATCTGTCATTTCCTGACTTGTTAATTTTAGCCATTGTGACTGGTGTGAGATGGTAACTCATTGTGGTTTTGATTATTTCCCTGATGCCGAGTGATGTTGAGCATTTTTTCATGCGTCTATTGGCCATCTCTGTGTCTTCTTTGGAGAAATGTCTGTTCATGTCTTCTGCCCATTTCCTGGTTGGATTACTTGTTCGTTGGGTGTTGAGTTTGATAAGTTCTTTATATTGTGAATACTAGCCCTTTGTCTGATAAGACATTTGTAAATATCTTCTCCCATTCTGTTGGTTGTCTTTTGGTTTTGCTGTCTGTTTCCTTTGCTGTGCAAAAGATTTTTATCTTGATGATGTCCAAATAGATCATTTTTGCTTTTCTTTCCCTTGCCTTTGGAGACATGTCCAGCCAGAAGTTGCTGCATCCAAAGTCACAGAGGTTGCTGCCTGTGTTCTCCTCTAGGATTTTGATGGATGCCTGTCTCGCATTTTGAGTCTGTTTTTTGTGTGTGGTGTAAGAAAGTGGTTCAGTTTCATTCTTCTGCACATTTGTAGAAGAGACTGTCTTTTTTCCATTGGATATTCTTTCCTACTTTGTTGAAGATTAGTTGACCATAGAGTTGAGTGTCCATTTCTGGGCTCTATTCTGTTCCATGGATCTCTGTGTCTGTTTTTGTGCCATTAACATACGGTTTTGATGATTACAGCTCTGTAATATAGCTTGAAGTCCAGAATTGTGATGCCACCAACTTTGGTTTTCTTTTCCCACATTCCTTTGTCTATTCAGGGTCTTTTCTGATTCCATACAAATTTTGGGATTATTTGTTCCAGCTCTGTGAAAAAAGTTGATGGTATTTTGATAGAGTTTGCATTGAATGTATAGATTGCTCTGGGTAGCATAGATATTTTCACAATATTTGTTCTTTCAATACATGAGCACGGAATGTTTTTCCATTTCTTTGTGTCTTCCTCAATTTCTTTGTGTCTTCCTCAATTTCTTTTATGAGTGTTCTATAGTTTTCTGAATACAGATCCTTTGTATCTTTGGTTAGGTTTATTCCTAGGTATCTTACGTTTTTGGTGCAGTTGTAAATGGGATTGACTCCTTAATTTCTCCTTCTTCTGTCTCATTGTTAGTGTATAGAAATGCAACTGATTTCTGTGCATTGATTTTATACCCTGCCACTTTGCTGAATTCCTGTGTGATTCTGGCAATTTTGAGGTGGAGTCTTTTGGGTTTTCCTCATCTGCGAAGAGTGAGAGTTTGACTTCTTTGCCAATTTGGATGCCTTTTATTTATTTTTGTTGTCTGATTGCTGAGGCTAGGACTTCTAGTACTATGTTAAACAAAAGTGGTGAGAGTGGGCATCCCTGTCATACTCCTGACTTTAGGGTGAAAAGCTGTCAGTTTTTCCCCATTGAGAATGATATTCACTGTGGACTTTTCATAGATGGCTTTTATGGTATTGAGGTATGTTCCCTCTATCCCTACACTGTGGAGAGTTTTAATCAAGAAAGGATGCTGCACTTTGTCAAATGCCTTTTCTGCATCTATCGAGAGGATTGTATGGTTCTTGTCTTTCTTTTATTTATGTAGTTTATCACATGATCAATTTGCAATTGTTGAACCACCATTGCAGCCCAGGAATAAATCCCACTTGGTTGTGGTGAATAATCCTTTTAATGCACTGTTGGATCCTATTGGCTAGTATCTTGGTGAGAATTTTGGCATCCATGTTCATCAGGGAAATTGGTCTGTAATGTGGGGGAGTCTTTGTTTGGTTTGGGAGCAAGGTAATACTGGCCTCACAGAAAGAGTTTGGGGGGTTTTCCTTTCCTCTATTTCTATTTTTTGAAACAGCTTCTGAAGAATGGGTATTAATTCTTCTTTAAATGTTTGGTAGAATTTCCCTGGGAAGTCATCTGGCCCTGGACTCTTGTTTGTTGGGAGATTTTTGATTACTGCTTCAATTTCCTTGCTGGTTATAGGTCTGTTCAAGTTTACCATTTCTTCCTGTTTCAGTTTTGGTACTTTATATATCTCTAGGAATCATCCATTTCTTCCAGATTGCCTAATTTGTTGGCATATAGTTGCTCATTGTGTGTTCTTATAAGTGTTTGTATTTCTTTGGTGTTGGTTGTGATCTTCCTCTTTCATTCATGATTTTATTTACTTGGGCCCTTTCTCTTTTCTTTTTGATAAGTCTGGCCAGGGGTTTATCGATCTTACTAATTCTTTCAAAGAACCAGCTCCTACTTTCATTGATCTTTTCTACTATGTTTTTCTATTTCATTGATTTCTTCTCTAATCTTTATTAATTCTCTTCTCCCGCTGGGCTTAAGCTTTATTTGCTGTTCTTTCTCTAGCTCCTTTAGGTGTAAGGTTGTGTATTTGAGTCCTTTCTTGTTTCTTGAGAAAGGCTTGTATTGATATATATTTCCCTCTTAGGACTGCTTTTGCTGCATGCCAAAGGTTTTGAACCGTTGTGTTTTCATTTTCATTTGTTTCCATGAATTTTTTAAATTCTTCTTTAATATCCTGGTTGACCCTTTCATTCTTTAGTAGGATGCTCTTTAGCTTCCATGTATTTGAGTTCTTTCCAAATTTTCTCTTGTGATTGAGTTCAAGTTTCAGTGCATGTGGTTCGAAGGTATGCAGGGAGTTATCCTAATCTTTTGGTACTGGTTGAGACCTGATATGTGACCCAGTATGTGATCTATTCTGGAGAATGTTCCATCCATGTGCACTCAAGAAGAATGTGTATTCTCTTGCTTTAGGATGGAATGCTCTGAATATATCTATGAAGTCCATCTGCTCCAGTGTGTCATTCAAAGCCCTTGTTTCCTTGTCAATCTTCTGCTTAGATGACCTGTCCATTCCAGTGAGTGGGGTGTTAATGTCCCCTACTATTATTGTATTATTATCAATGTGTTTCTTTAATTTTGTTATTAATTGGTTTATATAATCAGCTACTCCCATATTAGGGGCATAAATATTTATAATTGTTAGATCTTCTCGTCGGATAGACCCTTTAAGTATGATATAGTGTCCCTTTTCATCTCTTATTACAATCTTTGGTTTAAAATCTAATTTGTCTGATATAAGGATTGCTACCTCAGCTTTCTTTTGATGTCCATTAACATGAGAAATTGTTTTCCACCCCCTCACTTTCTATCTGAAGGTTTCTTTGGATCTATAATGAGTCTCTTGCAGACAACATATCAATGGGTCTTACTTTTTTATCCAGTCTGATACTCTGTGTCTTTTGATTGGGCCATTTAGCCCTTTTGCATTCAGAGTAACTATTGAAAGATATGAATTTAGTGTCATTGTATTACCTGTAAAGTCACTGTTTCTGTATATTGTCTCTGTTCCTTTCTGGTCTATGTTACTTTGGGGCTGTCTCTTTGTTTAAAGGATCCCCTTTAATATTTTTTGCAGTGCTGTTTAGTGATCACAAGTTCTTTTAGTTTCGATTTGCCCTGGAATCTTTTTATCTCTCCTTCTGTTTTGAATGACAGCCTTGCTGGGTGAACTATTCTTGGCTGCATATTTTTCTCATATTGCACCATGAATATATCATGCAAGTCCTTTCTGGCCTGCCAGTTCTCTGTGGATAGATCTTCTGCCAGTCTACTGTTTCTGCCCTTGTAGGTTACAGACCTCTTGTCCCAAGCTGCTTTCAGGATTTTCTCTTTTCTCTGAGATTTGCAAGCTTTAGTATTATATGTCAAGGCGTTGACCTATTTTTATTGATTTTAAGGGGGGTTCTCTGTGCCTTCTGGACTTGAATGCCTGTTTCCTTCCCCACATTAGGAAAGTTTTCTGCTATAATTTGCTCCAATATACCTCTGCCCTTCTTTCTCTCTCCCTTTCCTGTTCTTCTGGGATCCCAATTATTTTAATATTGTTTCTCTTTATGGTATCACTTATCTCTCGAATTCTCCCCTCATGATCCAGTAGTTGTTTATCTCTCTTTTTTCAGCTTCTTTATTCTCTATGATTTTGTCTTATATTACACGAATTCTCTCTACTGCCTCATTTATCCTAGCAGTTAGAGCCTCCATTTTTTTTTATTGCATGTCATTAATAGCCTTTTTGATTTCAACTTGATTAAATTTTAGTTCTTTTATTTCTCCAGTAAGGGATTCTCTAGTGTCTATGTTTTTTTCAAACCCAGCTAGTATCTATAATCATTATTCTGAACTCTAGTTCTGACATCTTACTTATATTCATACTAACTAGGTCCCTGGCAGTAAACACTGTCTCTTGTTCTCTTTTTTGAGGTAAGTTTTTCAGTCTTGTCATTCTGTCCAGAGAAGAATAAATGAATGAGAGAACAAAATGCTAAAATGGCAATAACACCCCCAGAGAAGTATACACTGAACAAATCAGAAGAGACCCAAAAATAAACAAAAATTAAAAACTAAAAAACAAAAACAAGAAGAGAGAGAGAGAATATAATCGACAGGTGAATAAAGCAGAGCAATACACTGGATTCTGTATGTATTTTGTTCTGTTTTTTTTTTTTTTAAACTAGATCCCGAAATTGTAAAGAAAGAAAAACCTATATATATATATACAAAAATAAAATTAAATATGGTGAATGGTTAGAATGTAACTGTAAAAATGAAAATTAAAAGACAAAAGAAAAAGAAAAAAAGAATATAAACAGACAGATGAACAGAACAGAGCAATACACTATATCCAGGGTGTATTTTGGTCTGTTTGTTAGAAGAAACTACATCCCAAAATTATAAAGAAAGAAAAACTTATATATATACAAAAATAAAAATAAATACATTGAAAGGATAGAATGTAACTGCAAAGATGAAAACTTAAAAAAGACTTTAATCTTAAAAGAGAGAGAATATAATCAGACAGGTGAAGAGAACAGAGCAATACCATAGATTCTGTGTGTATTTTGGTCTGTTTGTTAGAAGAAACTGCATCACAAAATTGTAAAAAAAGAAAAACTTACATATATACAAAGATAAAATTAAATATGATGAAAGGATAGGGATGTAACTGTAAAAATGAAAATTTTAAAAAAAGAGTTGATAAAATAAGAAATTGGTTGAAAAGGAAAGAGAAAAAAATTAAAATTGAATAACTAAAGAATCATGATTTAAAAAACCCCCTTGAATTCTGTATACTATCTTCCCCTAGCGCTGGAGTTTTGCAGTTCTGTGTGATCAATAAACTTGATCTTAGCGGGATGTTCTTGCTGATATTCTGGGGGAGGAGCCTGTTGTGCTGATTCTCAGGTGTCTTTGCCCTGAGTGGAATTGCACTGCCTTTGCCAGGGGGCCAGGCTAAGTAAGTGGCTCCAGATTGCTCTCTGTGGCTTTTCTTCCCTGAAGGCTTTCCACACCTCTTCAGAGGGCGAGCCTGAAAGTGGCAGCCTCCAGATCTCCAGCCCTGGAGCCGAAAGCTCACGCCCCTGACTCTTCAGTGCTCCTTCAGGAAAAAGCAGTCAATCACTCCGGTCTCCCTGGTTTCTGTCCACACTGTGTTCACCCAGCTGGTGACCCAGCATTTCTATCTCAGCACATGACCCTGCTTAGAGTCTCCAAACCCTGCAGACTCCTGCAGCGTTCATCTGCACCTCTCCTCCCAGGAGAGGAAGGGTGGTCTTGCCCCGGTTCTGCCACTTGCTGGGCCCCTGCTCAGAGAGCCCTCAGCCGACCATGCCAGGGTTCATGGTTTACATCAACACCGAGCTGAGAGCTCACTTCTGGGTTTGCTGATTGAGGCAGCTTCCTCTCCGATGCCTGGGAGCTCTGCTTCATTCAGGCACCCGTGTTCTTTCTGCGACCCCAGAGATCCTGAGAGCACACTGTCCCATCCAGGTTTCCGCCCGCTTGGCCACCTGAGCACCTATCAGGCAGGGACATCCCTCATGGGTGCAGACTTCTAAAAGTTCCGATTTTGTGCTCCGCTGCTATACCACTTTCTGGGAGCAGGCTTACAGAGGCTCCTCCCACACCTCCACCCCCACAGTTTGTCTTCCAATATATATCCTGGGATTCACTTCTCTGCACCTCCTACCTTGTAGACAGTGATCGCTTTTCTATTTGTAGAGTTGCAGCTATTTTCTTCGATCTCCGGTTGAGTTCACAGGTGTTCAGAATGATTTGGTAGCTATCTAGCTGAATTCCTGGGAGCAGACAAAATAAGGTCCTCTACTCCTCTGCCATCTTGGGCTCTTCTCTATAATAATGTGTCTGTGTGTGTGTGTTTTACACCACTGTAAACCTAATTTTCATCAATAAGATACTGGTCAAATAAATGTTGGTGTATCCCTAGAGTCCTATGCAGCCAGGCAAAACAATGAGGCAGCTCTATGTGTACTTTAATGGGACAGTTGCTAAGAGATATTATGTAAAAAACCATGGTGCCAAATAATCATATATACATAGATGTGTATGAGTGTGCATTGATTATATCTGGTAAAGAGAATAAGAAATTGGAAGAATTTCATAGAAAGATGTACCTCTGGAGAGGAGGATTGGGGGTTTGGGGCAGGAGGGAGACTTATTTTTGTTTTAAAAAATAACTTTTAAAACAAAAAATAACTTTCTTGTTTAACTCTGTGCTTATAATAGCCTTTTCATTTTGAAAGTAAATAAATGCAAACTTAAATGCAGAATTTCAGAGAGAAAGGCTGATAAGCTCTCGCAACATTTGTTCAGAGATCAAATGTTTCAAAGGCGTATATTTATCAATCTTGTCTATCCAATCTCAAAAGTAGGTGTTAATATTACCATTTGAAGGGAAAGGACTTAGACGGAGAATGCACTAAATTGTTCAAGTGCGCACAGCTAGTGAATTGTAGGGCCAGGATTTGTATTCGAGAGTTTGATTTCTAAGCCCTTATATTTTACTCTATATCTTTTCCTTTAAATATCCAAGATGGAATAGTTAAACTATTTTAGTAACTTTACAAAAATGAAGTAAATTTGATCAACAGAGGATCTCAATTTTAATTTTTCTTTTTAATTATAAAATCTGCTTGCTTCAAGCAAAGACTTAATAGGAATACAAATTCAGCCACAGAAAAAAATTTTCTCTTTAAGAACTAGTAAAATTACAAATAATTTCTAATGAAAATATATCATAAATTGACCAGAAAGTATGGGAAATTAATGGAATAATAGAAAAAATATGTATATAATTTTTTTTCCCAAAAGAAAAAGGAACTTATTTACCAAGTAAAGGAATCAATTTCCTGAAAACCCGACTATTATGTTTCACTTAGAAACTGTTTATAAAGTCAACTAATAAAACCAAAGAGATAGAAAAATACCTAACTAGTGATGTACTGCAGACACTCATACTGGCTCATGAGAGCCAATTACTAAGTCGATTGTTAAAGGCAGCCATTAATTAACAGTAGTTATATAAACCTATAATTAGTTATATTAAAACGAAGGTAAAATTCACTCAAAACTCGTCACTTCGTAATTGATTTAATATTACCTATGTTCTTGATATTATTTATGTCAATGAATCTGTAGAATAGAAATACATATCATGGGGCACTGCTGTGACTCCCTTCCCAACTCCCTGTTTGTTGACATCACACTGATAGTTTGAAATCAGCCTTGGAGGAAGTATTACACTGTAGAATCAGCAAATGCTAAAAATGGGGCTTTTACCTTTCATAAAGCCAATTTTTAAAAAATTATGAGCCCGCAACAATAGACTCAATCCTCATTATTAGCATAAATGTATAAAATTTGCAGTTTATAGCCTTTTAGGAGGAAGAATGACTTTTGCAGTAAAAGATGACCATTAAAACATTTAATGAAAATTGGCCAGTCATTCACATGGTTGATCCTAGAAACCATGTTTCCGACTATCATTTATGAAACGTACAAATCTAGGTTCTTGAAAAAAAAAATAGAGAGAGATTTAGTAAAAGGCAAAATATTTCATTTTTTTCAGTAGGAATTTCAGTTCTAGATTCATAATCTCTTCTTTATTTCTTTTTTTAGAGCCACATTAAATTATGCTTTATTTATAATTCTTAGATAACATTAAATATCATAGGTTTATTTTTTTATAATAATATTTTTTAATATATGTTAGTCACCATACAGTACATCCCTAGTTTTTGACATAAAGTTCCATGATTTTCATATTTTCTGAAAGACAGTGATAGACAAAGACAACAAAGATTAAAATGATTTGAAATCCATGAAACTGTAGTAATGGAAACCAACCTAAATGGAATTGAAATGAATGAATCTGCAAAGACAGTGCTCTAAAAGATGCTGTAATGCATGACTATCACATTTGCAAGGGATGTGGGGAAGATTTCTAATGGGTAAAGATTTGGGATCTTAAAATATCTCTAAAAGACAAAAAAAAAATCCTAAAACTTGCTAAAAAAATCGGTACATCATAAGTACATAAGGTAAATGGTCTTATGTATACTTATCAGATTTCAACATTTTTGTAATTAGAATAAAAACAAAGTTTGGTCAGTGGAAAGGTCTCTCCCCCATAGAACTAGCTTGCAACTCCCTGCCACTAAGTCATTTGTTTTAAGAAGGAAGTGTTACATATATATACTTACATATATTTTAAACCATTCTGACCTTTCACACACACACACACACACACACACACACACACAGAGAAGATTCTAATTAAGGTATTTGATTGCCCTCCAAGGACAATAATACATACTGAGGAGCATAAGTAGAAGATACTGGATTAAGCTGATAGTATCAAAGGATAACTCCCTTATCACACACCTTCTAGAAGTTGTTCCACTGACTAGGGCTCAATGATCTCCTTATTAAACAGAATTTTAGCTTCTTTATTTATAAGACAACCTAAAGGGAGCAGAGCTGAAGCTCCTTAATTGGAAAAAGCATTGTTCTCTATTACAGGCATACCAGCATAAACACAATTAACTTTGTCCTTTGTATGCAAAACCTGCCTCCATCATCTTAGCAGTCCAGCTAGCCAACCATATTATGTGACTGCAAGGAACCAAAAGAATCCTCTTGTTTTAAAAACCTGTTACATACTTCTGCCTGTTATTCCTAAAACTCCCACTGTTTAAATTACAGCATTGGATGAATCATTGTCTCCACAGGAACGTTTTTAGGGCCAATGAAAGCAAAGCCTTAAATGCATATTTAAGGAAAGAATAAATAAAGGAAGCCTGGAAAAAATGAGTTAAGAATTCACCCTAAGAATCTGGAGAACATGAACAAAAGGGTAAACACCAAGAAAATAGATAGCAAAGTTATAAATAGAACAGCAAAAATTAATGGGAAGAAAAGTTTAGAGAGACACGGTCACCAAAGCATAAAAAGGCAAACAATTAACTGGAAAAATATTTGGAACTCATGTCACAGTGGGCTTATTGGCAATCAGCAAAGTGCAAATTAAAACAAAAAGTTGAGTTACCATTTCACATCTTTCATATTGACAAAATTAAAAAGCCTGATAATAAGTTTTGATGAGGATGTGGGATAATGTGAAATTTCACGTACCACAATTTAAGTTTTACAAACACAATGGAAAGCATTTGATGATCTCATAAAGTCAAAGATGCCCTTCCCAGAACTTCAACAATCCTAACTCTAGTCAGGTTCCAGAGCATATTTCTTGCAAATAATAATCATTGTCTGATTGATTAAAAGAACAACAGATTAAGAAATAACTGAAATGTCTATCAATTTGAGGATCGACAAAAATCATGTTTCACACTTTTACAGTAAATCCTACATAGCTGTTAAAATGAATTCACTAGAGTTATCAGTATAAATATGTATCAGTGTAAATCTCAAAAACATAAACTTAAGCAAAGAAAGATAAATATGGAATGACATTTACAATAGGATATTATTTCCATAAAGTATAAAAGTACACAGATAATGTGTTATATGCTTAACACGATTAAATAGTAAAAGTATAAAATAATGAAAGGATACAAGTCTTCAGGATAGTGATTACTTGTGGGAGCAAGGAAGGAAGTGAGTTTGTAAAAGAGTCCACAGGACCTACTACTAAAAATGTAACATTATTTTTTTTTAAGTTAATATAGCCAATTGGTAGATTTAACCATCTGGTGGTAGTACAAGGCACTTGTTTTATTTTCTCTAGATATTTTGTGAGCTTTAAATAGATCATAATTTTTAAAATAACAAAATAATAAAATGCACTCTGTGGAGTCTCTTCTAAAGTTATTGTAATTAGAAATCTCTTCTTGCTACTTTGAAAAAAATGAGAGAATTTTATCTGATTCTGTCATGAATTTCTACATATTATTGAATTCCTATTTTTATTTTTTTAAAGATTATTTACTTTAGAGAGAGTGAGGGAGCAGGGGAAGGGACAGAGGGAGAGAATATCAAGCAGACTCCCCACAGAGCAGGGAGCCCCATGCGGGTCTCAGTCTCATGATCCATGAGATCACAGCCTGAGCTGAAACCAAGTCAGACACTTAACCGACTGAGCCACCCAGACGCCCCTGTTAAATTCCTATTTTTAAAACAAAATGTTTGATGTTATAATGGATCCCACTTTTGTCCTTAAAAAATCTTTTTATAACAAGAGCATTCTTGAAAATGCACATACGTACACATAGAGCCTCGCATCTAAATAAAAAACAAACACACATGCAAACGCGCATAGGCACGCAACATGCTCAGTCATACACATATTTATTCACATACACATACATACTTCTAATTTCCCATATTGATGTGTTACTACTATACAAGATTTTAATAAAATTGAATATCATTCTCTTATTTTTATACTTATCTGAGTTTCTTCGTATTTAGCTGAAAATCATGTTGTAAGACAGAAGTACCATGAGGTCTGTGTCTGGCATTGCTGGATTATGTAGTCACAACAGCACTGGCTTCCTTCACAATTCTACATATATTTGTCTACTTTGTATTGAATCTAGAATCTCTCGGATCTGAAAATTTTGGAGGTCATCTGAGTGGCCACTTTTTCTGATAAGTGCCTTCACTTCTAATCAATTTATTTCCTTTTAGCCATTTCTATAATCTACACTTACTACTCATTTTTAGCATTGACATACAGTTCTTTTTAGAGTGGAAGTAAACTACCCCCAATGATTTATGACTTAGATATTTGCATGTGCTGCATTGGGAATCAGTTTTAATAACAATCTTCATGACACTGTTCCATTTATGGTTCATACAAAATATGGCAATAGTTCAATGTCTGTATATAAACACAATTTGAAACTTAGCAGAAAATTAAAGTATTGGAAAATGAGCTTTACTCCTTTTTTAAAATGGCCATCTAATAAAATCCATTTGTTGAACTTATATTGTTTCTAGTGATTAAGTTAAGTTTTAGTGTTGCCTGAAGTGTTTCTCTTGTGGCAAATGATTGAGAAAATAATTATAATGGTCTATGTCTTTGACAGAGTCTATAAACACTGGGATGGCAGCACATGATTAAATTTATGTTTAGATTGTAGAAATAGTTGCTGCTTAAGAAGAGAACAAGTATATTGATCTTAAAGAGTGAAATAAGGCAAGATGAAAGGAATAATTAAATCTGGCAGTATTGGTGTTCTCATCCATAGCACTACAATTATACAAATTACATCTTTCCTCACCTTGCCCCTCCTTCCTCTCCTCTTTAGGTTTAAATTCAAGACCCCCTGAGCAGATGCCATGAAAAGGATTTTGTTTTCTTTTGCCTTGCTAAAGCCTGTTTTCAATGGAGAAAGGCTCTGGACTGGTTCCTGAATAAGGTTATCTTGTAATCCTTGTTTGGGATGGAAATGTGTACAGTGCTTAAACCTATTTCAGTCTTTGATCATAGATCCTCTTTGGCCCTAAAACCCTATGAGTAATCTAGGTGTTTGGGAAGGTAATAATGAACTCATTTGGGCCAGAAAGGAATAATTTAATGCTAAGGCAGTCATTGAGCTACTGTAAAGTAGGGGGGAAACAAATGGAGCTATGATCCTTCAAGATGGAAAAACTAAATCCTTATGGGTCCAAGCCAAGTCTTGTTTGAGATGAAAAACTCAGCATCCCTTTTCAGCAACCCTCATCTATTGGATCCACTGAAGTTGTCTAGGAGTGACTTAGAATGAATGTAGGAGGAGTTCTGAGAGCTCAGTACTTTCTTTCCTAGAATTCGTTTTAATTGGAAAAATAACAAAATTTAGAGAGAATCACTATTCCTCCTACAACCTGTGTATTTGAGTCCTTCTGTTTGAATACCAGGATCTCACCTACAAGACTGTACCTGGCGTGCTCTTCAGGCTCTTGCTCTGATCACCACTTACCACCTTCTATTTGCTGAAATGTTGCATTCTCATTTTCCTTCCACCATCATGGCAATCCAGCTCTATGTCCGTCTACTCCTGCATATATGTCAATACACCAAGCTCTGATACCTGTGTTTTCCTAAGTTAATATTAACAGTAGCCACTAAGGCTTCATGTTTGCTCAATCTCATAGCTTGATGACATGTTCCCTTTCCTCACTCTTCTCTTTCCACCTGGTTATATCTCTCTTAGTCTCCTCTGTAAATGAGTGTTTCTCAAAAGGAAATATAATCCCTCAACATGTTCCATGAGATCTAATGCATAGAAAAGCAAGTTTGAGAAGTACTTCATAGTCTAGCCATGTACTATCAAATGTGGTAGCCACTCACTATACAAGTCTGTTGAGCTCTTGAAATGTGGCTGGTCTAAATTGTGATGTGCTACATGTTGAAAATACACACTGGATTTCAAACACTCAGTATGGGGGGAAAACAATGTAAAATAGCTCATTAACAATTTTATGTTGGCTGTATGTTAAAATGATATCATTTTGGATATATTAGATTAAAAATATATGATTAATTTTACCTCTTTCATTTTAATGTGACTTCTGGAATGTTAAAAAATACATATGTGGGGGCGCCTGGGTGGCACAGCAGGTAAGCGTCTGCCTTTGGCTCAGGGCGTGATCCTGGCCTTGTGGGATCGAACCCCACATCGGGCTCCTCCACTGTGAGCCTGCTTCTTCCTCTCCCACTCCCCCTGCTTGTGTTCCCTCTCTCGCTGGCTGTCTCTATTTCTGTCAAATAAGTAAATAAAATCTTTAAAAAAAAATACATATGTGGCTCACATTATATTTCTATTGGATGGCACTGCTCTACCCCCTCTTAGAAATCTACAATTTGTAAGTACAGAGTAAAATTTCTGAGAGGTCTTATAGTAGGGAATCCTGTTTAACTTTGTTAAAACCTTTCAACAGGTAAATGAAGAAATGTTCAACATCACTGATCATCAAAATAAAATTAAAACCATAATGAGATAGCATCTCATACCTGTTAGAATGGCTATTATCACAAAGACAAGAAGTATATGTGGGCAAGGTGGTGGAGAAAAGGAAACCCTTGTACACATTGGTGGGAATGTAAACTGGTACAGCCATTTTAGAAAACATATGGAGGTTCCTCAAAAAATTAAAAAATAAGACTACCATTGGCTCTAGCAACCCTGCTTCTGGGTATGTAGCTAAAAGAAATGAAATCACTATCTCAAAGACATATGTGCAGATATGTGCAGAAATGTTCATTGCAACATTATTCACAGTAGGCAAGACATGAAAACAACCTAAATGTCCATTGAAAGGTGAATGAGTAAAAAAGTAATATATATAAATGGAATATTATTCATTCATAAAGAAGGAGATCTTCCCATTTGTGACAACGTGGATGGACCTTGAGTGCTAAGTGAAATAAGTCATACAAAGAAAGAGAAATACTGGACAGTCTCACTTATAGGTGAAATCTAAACAAGGTGAACTCATAGAAAGAGTATATTGGTGGTTGCCAGGGGCTGAGGGGTGGGAGAATTGGGAAGGTGTTAGTTATAGGGTACAAAATTCCAGTTATAAGATGAATAGGGTCTGGGGATTTATTTTACAGCATGGTAACTAGAGGTAACAACACTGTATCATATACTTGAAAATTGCCAATAGAGTAGATCCTAAATGCTCTCAACAGACACACGCGAGTGTGCACGCAAACACACACAATTATGTGAGGTGCTGGGTGTGTTAACTAACCTTATTGTGGTAATCATTTCACAATCTAAACATCTATCAAATTGTCACATTATACACCTTAGGTTTATACAATATTATATGTCAGTTATATCTCAACAAAGCAGAATAAAACCTCTATTTCTTTTCTTTTTTTTTTTTTTAAAGATTTTATTTATTTATTTGACAGAGATAGAGACAGCCAGCGAGAGAGGGAACACAAGCAGGGGGAGTGGGAGAGGAAGAAGCAGGCTCACAGCAGAGGAGCCTGACGTGGGGCGATCCCATAACGCCGGGATCACGCCCTGAGCCGAAGGCAGACGCTTAACCGCTGTGCCACCCAGGCGCCCCAAAACCTCTATTTCTTGAACCTCTTTGACCGTGGAGCCCGTTTTCACATAAACTATGATCTCCAAAAACTAGTAGTTTTCAAAACCCACTTTGGAAAATATAGCATGAGGTACAAGATATGAGAAACATTGATCCCTTTTTTTTCTATGTATAGCATTCTTCCTGATTCTTAGTAAGAAACATAAAGTATAGATTAGATAGGACAAACGTCTCTTTCATACAGATATCACAAATATCCCTGGTATCCCTGACATTAACCTAAATTAATTACTTGCATTTCCAGTGATTATTTTTGTCAGTAAAGCTAAGTGGAATTCAAATTCCTTAATTTTCAAATGTTGTTCTCTGCCATGAACATTAACCTTCATTCAGGATTTGGCAATGTTAAATATATACATAAGTGTAATGATTTGATAGCATCAGAGAATGGATTTCCTATTATCTCCATAATCATGAACAAGAACTTAAAAAGTTGGTCTGTAGCCATCCTGAATCATAGGAAAGAAGTTAGACAGTCAAGATCACAGTACAGAGGACTACAGAGAGAACCAAGACAAGCCCACCGTCCTATTGTGCTTATCTAAAGTCTCTGATATTTAGAGGGTATCATACAAATATTTCAATTAATAATAATGAAAAATAGCTAATTTTGAAGCATTTTTTCATAACCCAGCACTTCACTGAACACTTTATTTCTCTTACCTCACTTAGCACTTTCTCTTACCTCACTTAATCCTCTGTGCAATAACTTCATTATTTAGAGATGTGTTCTCTCCATTTTACACACAAGGAAATTGAGGTTTATGAGAGACTATGGACTCTGAGAAACAAATGAGGGCTTCAGAGGGGAAGGGGGTGGGGGAATGGGATAGGCTCGTGATGGGTAGTAAGGAGGGCACGTATTGCATGGTGCACTGGGTGTTATACACAACCAATGAATCATCGAACTTTATATTAAAAAATTAAAATAAAAAAATTTAAAAAAAAAGAAAGGTTAAATAATTTGCTAAGGGTTTCATAGCCAATAACTTATGGAGCTCTGAACCAACCCAGAGCCTACATTATTAACCACTATGACATAATGTAAGGTGGTATTTGCATGCATAAACCTCCTTCCATGGCATATCCCCAAGAACTGAAAGAGGACAAGGAGGAAAGAGTTCTTGCAATTTATTTTTCTCCTTTGTGAAATTTGTGCAATATTGCCACAAATCTCTCTCCATGCAGCAAGTAGGAGAGGATAAAAATATTTATTTGTAACCCTTGGACATTTTTCTGGAGGTTTTCCCTCTAATATTAAAGAATATATATTTTCACAGTTTTCCAGAGACCAGAGTTCCTGAAAATTAGTTGAGATACAAGGTTGATTTCAAAACTTGTAATACTATGAATATGCCTTGTACTTTCTCACCTTACTTCTTTGATAAATGCTGACCCCTTGGCTGAGAATGCCATTGCATTTTTTTTCTGTCCCTTTGTTCAGGCTCATTCCTCAAATCCCATCCCAGATGTCACTGTCTTCAGGGATCCTCACTTGAATCATCCTCCATTCCAGGCTGGCTTAAATGAGTCACCATCACCACCATGGCCAGGCATCCTTAACCCAATACATTTTACTCTGTTACAAAACCTATCATACTTTCCTGAAATGCAATAGTTAGGTCTAGTAGTGGTCATTTGCCACCTGTTTCTAAGCTCTCTTTCAATATTTAGGAAGCACTTCATTTTATAAGACTTGGTGGAAATTAGAGCTCATTTCTGTCATATAGTAGATAGGCTGTGCTTATAGCGTCTTTGGAAGATTTGGGTGTACCTAGAGTAAGTTTCCCTCGAAAATAAAATTTCAGAAAAGGTCCTTAGGATTTGAGGATGAAGCCACACCTATTTGGGAAAGGTAGTAGACTCTTTTTAAGAGTTAGCTATTACTCTTGTAACTACACACCTGATCATGGATTAATTCGTAACGATATAATACACTAGCCATAAAATCAGGCAGGCCTTTAATCACTCTATCATCAGGTGGCAGTGGTACCTAGAAGTTCTGGCTTGCACAAGTCGTGAAAGCACAATTATTTTACACAAGCATGAAGTTTTTATATCAGTTCAGCTGATCTTGCCACATAGTCAAACCTCTTTCAACCCCTACTTATGGATTGGTTCCTAGACTAGTTGACTGAGAAGGAAAACATTCCATCCAGATTTATACATGGTGTCACAGGTTAGGTTATCCACAAATAGATACTGAGGTGGAGTTTGAAATGGAGAACATTTATTTGGAATCAACACCTGAGAAAGGAATGGAAGAAAAGCAGCATTGATCAGAGGAAGAAGTTGGATGATGTTGTTGGACCAACGTAACATGGCCAACCCTGTGGAGATTTCTAGAGCGTATTCATCAGCATAGTCCTGCAGGTCCCAAATGGCCGGGCCCTTATACTTCCACCTCAATCAGTCATTGGGTTATGTGGTGCCTTGGGAAAGTTATGCCCTAGGGCAAGTGGCTTTTGCAGCTGAAGCAAACCTTGTAGGAGCTGACAGCTGATGACAAATGAGGTAACTAATCCTTCCTTAAAGGATTAAAAAAATCCTCCAGGGGAGGCAGAACTCTAAGTTCTATATTTGATTGTTTACTTTTCCTCGAAGGAAATATGACCTGAGTGAAGGCTCTTTATTCTGAGATAACAAAATTGGAATAGTGGTGTCAAGGAGGTTTGATAGTACATGCATAGGCTTCTTAGAACAGGCTCAAAACAGGAGAACCGTGTTTTTAGGGTGAACATTTATCAAAAGTCCTCCTTAGTAAGGAAGGTTTTCAGTAATGAAGTGGACAAGATGACTCTCTGTCAATGAATGTTGATGAGCCTCTTTCCATAGTCATTCCAACCCCTGCTCAATCGGCTCAAAAACAAAGTAGCCTTGGTGTCAAAGATGAAGGTGTTGTAGCAACTCAACATTACGGACCACACCTCTCTAAGGCTGACCTATTTACATCCATTGATGAGTGATCAGTCAATAAGCAGCAGGAACCAACAGTGAGTGATACTGCCTCCCAACATGGGATAATATCTGAGGGGAACCAGCCATCCAGTTGAACTTAAATAACACTGGATCTTTACCATCATGGAAGAAATGGCAATTGAATATTTTTATGTGGTGATGGTTTTTCGGTTTTTCATTTTTTGCTTATATCGGCATCACCATCTGAGGAATCACAGAATGCCTTATTAAACATTGCAGTGCACTACAAACATGTTTCTAACTAAAGAATATTCACTTTATAGGAAAAGAGGCAAAGACAATGGACTTAGAACCACATTCTTTAAAAGCTTTAGACATGTAAAATGATGGGGTGATGGGATGGCCTATTAAAGACTCAGGCACTGCGCCAGCAGCAAATTCTCTGAGCTATTGCCCAACATATAATGCTAATTTTCCCATCACCCAAACAGACATATGGGTCTTGGAACCAAAGGTTGGAAGTGGGAGAGCCTCTTGTTAGTATTAAACCTAGTGTCTAATGATCCATTTGAAAATGTTTACTTCTCTTGCCCTGCGACATTGATTTAGAGTTCCCAATCTCTAATGAAGGGATGTTTCCATCAGCACATGGAATGCTTATCTTGGTTTGCTGCTGTAAAAGGGGAAAGGAAGGAGAATGGATAGGACCTATAGAATGCCCCATAATTCTCTTCCCAGTGGTAATATTTAATGAAAGATAATAGCAGACCTGTACAGGAGTATCATAAAGCACCCAGATCCTTCAGTGATAGTAGCTTGGTCAGAGAACCCTCACCAAGAGAGGTGGTAGCTGAAAGCAAAGGGCAAACAGAATTGTTAATAAAAGAGGGAAATCATGACCTGTTATTGCCTCTAAACCAGCTTTAGAGATAAAAACGATGGCTCTTAACCATACTTCTTTTTTTGCTATGTGTTTTATGCAATCATAAATTTTAACATATTTTCTTCTTATTTTTATTTCTCTTTCCCCACTATCTTGTGTAGCTGTGCTAGGTGGTGGTGAACCTTCCAATCTAGCCCAGACATTACAGCGGGCCTGTGGCAGAACTACAGGAATTTTTACCAGCATGAAAAATTGTTTTACTCCCTTTAGGAAGGAGGTAAGGGTGCTTGTGGTAGTATAAGAGATTTTTGCATCATGTTAATAAAAGCACTTTTTTTTTTTTAGGTTTAAATGTTTCTTCTATAACTGGTCTGCATGTTCCTGAAAACCTCATGTCCTAGAAAATCATTTACAAATAATTACAGGGCTTATTAGAAAAAGTAGATTAAGACAAACACTCAAAACCCATACAATTTTATAACTAGAGCAGTAGCAAGTACAATAACTATTCTGGCCCAGTTTTTTTTTTTTTAAAGTTAAAATTCCTAATAAATACTACAGAATATCTTGAACCTTATTTTTTTAATGTTTTTTTATTACATTATGTTAGTCACCACACAGTACATCCCTGGTTTTTGATGTAAAGTTTGATGATTCATTAGTTGCATATGACACCCAGTGCACCATGCAATACGTGCCCCTCCTTACTACCCATCACCAGTCTATCCCAATCCCCCACCCCCCTCCCCTCTGAGGCCCTCAGTTTGTTTCTCATAGTCCATAGTCTCTCATGTTTCATTCCCCCTTCTGATTTCCCCCCCTTTCTTTATCCCTTACTTCCCCTACCGATCATCCTAGTTCTTATGTTCCATAGATGAGAGAAATCATATGATAATTGTCTTTCTCTGCTTGACTTATTTCACTTAGCATTATCTCCTCCAGTGCCGTCCATGTTGCAGCAAATGTTGAGAATTCGTTCTTTCTGATAGCTGAGTAATATTCCATTGTATATATGGACCACAGCTTCTTAATCCAGTCATCTGTTGAAGGGCATCTCGGCTCCTTCCATGATTTGGCTATTGTGGACAATGCAGCTATGAACATTGGGGTGCATATGGCCCTTCTCTTCACTATATCTGTATCTTTGGGGTAAACACCCAGTAGTGCAATGGCTGGATCATAGGGTAGCTCAGTTTTTAACTTTTTAAGGGACCTCCACACTGTTTTCCAGAGTGGCTGTACCAACTTGCATTCCCACCAACAATGTAGGAGGGATCCCCTTTCTCCACATCCTCTCCAACAATTGTTGTTTCTTGCCTTGTCTATCTTTGCCATTCTAACTGGCGTAAGGTGGTATCTCAGTGTGGTTTTGATTTGAATTTCCCTGATGGCTAATGATTTTGAACATTTTTTCATGTGTCTGTTAGCCATTTGTATGTCTTCATTGGAAAAGTGTCTGTTCATATCTTCTGCCCATTTTATGATTTGTTTATTTGTTTCTCGTGTATTGAGTTTGAGAAGTTCTTTGTAGATCTTGGATACCAGTCCTTTATCTGTGGTGTCCTTTGCAAATATATTCTCCCATTCCGTGGGCTGTCTCTTAGTTTTTTTGACTGTTTCCTTGGCTGTGCAGAAGCTTTTTATCTTGATGAAGTCCCACAAGTTCATTTTATCTTTTGTTTCTCTTGCCTTTGGAGATGTGTCATGAAAAAGGTTGCTTTGGACGATGTCGTATAGGTTGCTGCCTATGTTCTCCTCTAGGATATTGATGGATTCCTGTCTCACATTGAGGTCTTTCATCCATTTGGAGTTTATCTTTGTGTATGGTGTGAGAGAGTGGTCAAGTTTCATTCTTTTGCATGTAGCTGTCCAATTTTCCCAGCACCATTTATTGAAGAGACTGTCTTTTTTCCACTGGATATTTTTTCCTGCTTTATCAAAGATTAGTTGCCCAAAGAGCCGAGGGTCCATTTCTGGGTTCTCTATTCTGTTCCATTGTTCTATGTGTCTTTTTGTGCCAGTACCATGCTGTCTTTGTGATCACAGCTTTGTAGTACAGCTCGTAATCCGGCATTGTGATGCCCCCAGCTTTGTTTTTCCTTTTCTACAGTTCCTTGGCGATTCGGGGCCTTTTCTGGTTCCATACAAATTTAACGACTATTTGTTCCAGTTCTTTGAAAAATGTCATTGGTATTTTGATTGGGATAGCATTGAAAGTGTCGAACCTTTATTTTTAAATGGGTTGTATATAAAAAAAGAGTTAAGGCTGCTAATCTATGGAGGTAGAGGCAAAATACACAAAGATTGGGTAGAATCACACAGTGAGCACTTGTTGAGCAGAGCACATGCCCAAAATAAAACAGGAAGGAGAGTGTGAATAGGCACCATATACAGTACATTGCTCCTCCGCAGCGTCCTGTGTTCAGCTATGTAAGCATTCACTAGTTACTTGATGGCACAAAACATTTGTATCCTGAGAAAAATCATAAATGGACCAACACAACTTCTGTGTTCTATTGACATTATTCCCTTGCCAGTAAATCATGTAAGCTCATTTCCTTAGAGACTCACATATTATCAGAATAGGCTGGGTTAGGAAGGAAAGAAGAGTACACGTTAATTTGGGGTAACCAAAAGTAGGACTGTAGTGAAGATTTGTCACTGTGCTTGTCCTGTATGCCCATGCTATTCTTAAATTTGGAGAATTCCACTACAGAAGCTGAAAATGTCAGACATTCACTTTCCTGGCTTCTCTTTTTACCTGGGCTTGGGCACCTCACCTCGGCTCACCAGTTTACAGAACAGTTTACAGACCCGTAGGAGCTTTTAAACCAAGACTATTAAGAAGCCGAGGCTAGGAGGAAGTCCTCCAGGTGATGATGACAGCACCTGCAGTCTCCTGGAGTAGGCGGCAGGGCAGAGGTGAAAGTGGTGGCCTCCAGTCCCCACTACCAGGTGTGTCTCCAGGGCAAGCTGCAGGGGTCAATGCTTGTGCCTACAGCGTAGACGTCCTCACTGCTTCTACTATGCTGTCATTTTGGACACTGTTTCTGGCTATGTGGACTTGAATCTGATTCTCTTGCTTTCTGAGTGATTTTTTGAGCTGCTTCATGTCCTCTCATGAAATTCTATTCCTGCTTAACTCAATAGTATAACTTCTGTAGCTTGTAACAAAGACCCCTGACTGTCACAGTCAACTAGACTGTGAACAGATTAGGAGGAAAGACTCTCTGCCTCTTATCACTGAATCCAGAGTGCATAACCTTGGACCTGGAAGGCAAGAGTGCTCCATAAATGCTTGTTGTGTGAGTAAATGAAGAGATGTGGTTGTGAGAAATATATTTGCCCTAAAAGCAATGAGATCCAAGTAATTAAAATAACAAATATATTAAAAATAGAATAGCATTAAGATACTAATAAGATCTTAATAGTAAATATTATAAATATTTATTAGAATATTATAAAATTATAAATGGAGGTAATAAATATTATAAATGGGAGTACTGGCATCTTATTTTAGATAATCATTTTATGTTAGACTTCATTAAGAAAAGAAAACTTACCTATTCAGTGATTTTTTTCTTTTCCCCTGCCTGGTGCTAAGATAGTTAGTTGCCTTCATTATGCTTTCAGCTGCCTAGTGTTTCCTGCTGCCAACACTTAGAATTTTTACTGATTATTCGGACTATAACCTCCATCAGCTAAAGAACAGCGATTCACTCCAAACTGTATAGCATTCAGAGCAAAACATAGCTGTCATCAAAAACCCTTTATACTTCAGCCTTACTTCTGATATTTTCAGAAAAGCAAAACAACTTTAAAAAATACAGGAATTCGTGATAGTCACAGAATGAAAAGTAAAGAAATTCTAGATTATTGAGAGTTGATATTTATAAGCAGGATTTCCTTGTCTTTTAAATTTAATGATTGATAATTAAGCAAATTTCATCCAAGATATCTAATGACTCCAGCAGCCCTTCCTCAGTATGCCAATCAGAAAAACTTGGATATGCGTTTAGAAACCAGCCTCTCAGATCTCTAGCCCAGAAGAGGTCAAGGTAAGAAGACAAGGAAATGTGAATGGAGTTGGGCTATAGGATATATGCTGACCTGCTCTTTTGCTCTGCAGCCAACAGCAAATGCCTAGATAGCCATTGATCAGCTTTTTGTTTCACAAAAAGGAAGTTGTTATTGTTACTACTTTAATCTTGACAGCAGACAAAAGGGAAATTCTATGTATTAACAACACACTTTTCTCTAAGTTTTTTTCTTTCCCCTCAAAAAAAAAAAAAAAAGGTAAAAGTGATGTAAAGGAGGAAATACATGTATAAATACAATGTATTCGTTTTGGATTTGGATTCAAAATTTGAGCATCACTTTGTTCCTACCAGCCTAGACTGAGAGGTATTTTAGTTAAGCAATTTCCCAGGCCTCATTCTACATGTAAATGTCTTAGACTACTATCCGTCTATGAAAGATAGAGAAACAAAAGCAGGAAAGGCCTACTGTCTCTTCAAATGGCTGACAATTTTCTACTATACTTTTCATTTTAAAATGTTCTTATAGAGCCAGTTTCCATGCATTAACCTGGGAGAGCTATTACATTTGAATGGGTTCCACGCTGGCAAACTGCATTTTGTAGTCACCAAGGGTCTCTTGATGCTTTATCATCAGCTGACTAAATTAGTCCCCATGCGTCTGGTTTTACTCTTGGATTGATGGATGCATTACCTCACACTCTCGAACTCTAGGAGTGTTATAGACTGAGGAATGGCGTAGGACTCACACTAGCGGTGAAATAGACTCGCACGCCCACTTATGCAGATACTCGTACTGTGAGGATCTTCCTTTTTCTTTGGTTGGTTCTTCTGATGTGAAGGAATCTCAAGGAGGTGAGTTGGTTTGAAGTTCTTCCTAGACATCCAAGATCCAGACTCCAGCTTCTGTGTGCTTTCCTTCTAATAGTTTCCACCTGCACCTGTTTTTGGACGATCAGCCTCGAGCTACTGCGGCAGCTTTGCCTGCAGATACAGAGAATCAGAAGTTCCCAGAAGTTTTATGCTGGCAACACCTCCCTTCTGGAAGAAGCCAAGAGCCAATGGTTGACTGGTGTGAGTATGAAAGTCTAGCCTCCTGGAGACAGGACAAACTTGAGGTACAGTTTGTACTCCAGAACTCCCCATAGGATCGAACTGAGGCTTCAACCCTTGTTTGGCTTCTTCCTCTTCTTTGTCCTGCTTCCCCTACTCTCTACATTCTTTCCTGAGAACACTTCTTAATAAACCACTTGCTTGGGAATCCTTGCCACAGGGCTTGCTGCTGAAGAACCTGACCGAATACACCTCATTGAGGAGTCAGGACTTGCTCGTGCCTGAAGGAGAGATAGTATTGGATTTGGCAGTGAAGAGGGAGAAGTTCTCTTCTGTAAACAGGCAGAACGAACAACATGAGAAAAGGACCAGGCTGGAGTCAGGGACTGGCATGGTGTGTGGGAGTACAATGAAGGAGAATGTAATGGCTGGATTAAAATACTATACAAGGAAAAGAGAAAGTGTCCCTTCTCTTCAGTTCATCTTTACGCTCCCTGTAAGAGTGAGCTTTTTAAAAACAAAATTTCCCTACCCAGAAGTCACAATTTAACTTAGTTTTTTCCTCCCAGAAAACCTGAGAGGTAAAATCATAAGTACTCAAGTTTAAAGATGGGCAAAATTAATCAGCTTAGAAGACAGAGTCTTTCTTTTTGGCCCTTACTGCCATGCGGATTGCTCTATACAGATGCACATGGTGGATGGGTAAAACGGATTCTAGAGAATTAGGCTAGAGCAAAGACAGCTGCTGGCAGAATAAGGCATGCCTTCCCTCCTGCAGCCAGATCAGTTTATTCTCTAAGATTCTTCAGGAGTTATTTTGTCTGCCCCTCAGACAGTGAATCTGTGCTCCCTTTGGATGTCCCTTGGTGCCTAGCCTACTACTTTGCACGCACACACACAAACATGTTTTTTCCCAAGTGATCTTGGACTTAGAGAAATTAAAACTCTAGATTTTAATCATGCACACACCTGAGAGTAAATGTTAAAAAAATAAAGTCAATTAAAAAAAAAACCCCAAACCCCACAATTATTGTTTAATCTTTAACATGGCATGCAAGAACCTTCATATTATGGCCCCATGCTGCATTTCAAGCCCTCTGTTATTCTCCTCCACGTACGTAATTGGTTAGTCCTTCACTGAGCTCCTTGCCATTATCCAAACACACTACACTACATACTCTTATGCTTTGTTCTGCTGCTCCTTGAAATATCCTTCTGCTTTTTCTCTGCCCAGTAAACTTCTGCTCATATTTCAATACCTAGCTCAAATTTCACATTCTTTATAAAATTATCCTACCTTTTCAGGAAATTTTTGTCTCTGTTTTGATCATACCTGGAATATACCTTAATTATAGTGTTTAGAATATTACCTTTCAATGCACACAACAAGTCCGTGGGATCCTGGAGAAATGTGTTTATTTCATCTTTGTTTCTCCTCCCCACTGTAGTGCCTGGCACATTATAGCTTTCCATAAATATCTGTGGATTTTGAAATGAATTGAATGAATTTGGATTAATAAAGAAAAACCAAATTACAAAAATGCTCCGATGATAAACTGACTTGAATTGTAGCTTAAATGTAGGGTGGAACATTGGGAGTGATTTGAGTAAGGGAATGAAAAACTGTGTTAAATGTCTGGCGAGATAATAAAACCATCACTATTTGCTGTCACCCCCAGCCTCTCCTAACACCCAACCAGACTGTGCACTGTGTTTCCAGCAGCATGAGCCAAGTGAGAGAATGCCCAAACCGGTCAATATAATTGTAATTAGTTTAAACATTTCTTATTTCATATATTCACCAACATATTTGGTGAAGAGAAGGGGTTTCCTAAGAGCATAATGCTCAAGAACAAGGAGCTTAAAACTGAGAGACTTGGGTTAAAATAGTGACATTGCTAGTTACGACTGTGTGACTTTTGGCAAGTTATTTTTCATTAGTGAAATAAAGATAAAGGCAGTGACCTCATGCAGTTGCTGTAAAAATAGTGTTCTGCCTCAAAATTAGGTATTATAAGTAGTAATATTATGGAAATTTTCTCTGACAATTATTCCCCTTTTCATTAGCGAGTTTTCCCCCCAGGATGCCCATTCAAAATGTGCCAGCATTAAGTTATTCCAGAGGCAGTTAAGAGGAGAAGGGAAATTCCAGATTGAGGGACAAGCCATGTGGAGGCATAAAAGCACAAGACATGTTTAGGTAGTGAGTATCACGGCTGTTTTCTAATCCCACCCTCACTCATCTTCTCATAGACTAAAGCACTGGCTAACCCAGGTTGGTACTCCTCAAATCTCAATGTCTTTTTGAAATATTATGGGCTTTCTGGGCCTGGCTTAGCTATCAGAAAGGTCTCAAAACATTGGCTGGTTTTCAATTCTCTCTCTACTTTCTGTTGCATAGACTTGGCCATAGCCCTCCCATTCCCCTAGGCAGCAGCATCCCTGCTGGGTCCCTTTGCCACTTAGGTAACATCTAGGCGTTGGTGGCCACCATAGGATCATATGTATTTCTTTTCCAAAGATTACACTCTCAGTACAGAGTCTCACCTCTTCTATTTTGAATTTTGATTATCTACAGGGATTAATCCTACAGAGCATAGCCAGGAATTTAAAAATGTGTGGGAATCTCTTGATTCGAACCACATTATGTTAAGTGACTAACAGGATTCCCAGATTTGCCCTGGAGGTTTATCTATTTCCCAGACTCTTTCACATTAGGAAAGACACTTTAGCAGAGCCTAAACTTTTAGGTTCCTCTCTCCTTCTTTTCATATATTTTCCATTAATCTAAGGCTAAAGTTCTTGGCTGATAAGAAAACAGCCTTTTTCTGGTTCTTGAGGCTCTCCTTTACTTTATGCAAAATTTGATTTCTTTTTTTCTATAATAATTTTTATTATGTTATGTTGGTCACCATACCAGTACATCCCTAGTTTTTGANAAAGTTCCATGATTCATTACTTGCATATAACACCCAGTGCACCATGCAATACGTGCCCTCCTTAATACCCATCACCGGCCTATCCCATTCCCCAACCCCCCACCACTCTGAAGCCCGCAGTTTGTTTCCCAGAGTCCATAGTCTCTCATGGTTCATTCCCCCTTCTGTTTACCCCCCTTCCTTCTTCCCTTCCTTCTCCTACCAATCTTCCTACCGCTTATGTTCCATAAATGACTGAAACCATATGATAATTGTCTTTCTCTGCTTGACTTATTTCGCTTAGCATTATCTCCTCCAGTCCCATTGATGTTGCTGCAAATGTTGAGAAATCATTCTTTTTGATGGCTGAGTAATATTCCATTGTATATAGGGACCACATCTTCTTAATCGAGTCATCTGTTGAAGGGCATCTCGGCTTCTTCCACAATTTAGCTATTGTGAACAATGCTGCTATGAACATTGGGGTGCATATGGCCCTTCTCTTCACTACATATGTATCTTTGGGGTAAATACCCAGTAGTGCAATGGCTGGGTCATAGGGTAGCTCGATTTTTAACTTTTTAAGGGACCTCCACACTGTTTTCCAGAGTGGCTGTACCAACTTGCATTCCCACCAACAATGTAGGAGGGATCCCCTTTCTCCACATCCTCTCCAACAATTGTTGTTTCTTGCCTTGTCTATCTTTGCCATTCTAACTGGCGTAAGGTGGTATCTCAGTGTGGTTTTGATTTGAATTTCCCTGATGGCTAATGATTTTGAACATTTTTTCATGTGTCTGTTAGCCATTTGTATGTCTTCATTGGAAAAGTGTCTGTTCATATCTTCTGCCCATTTTATGATTTGTTTATTTGTTTCTCGTGTATTGAGTTTGAGAAGTTCTTTGTAGATCTTGGATACCAGTCCTTTATCTGTGGTGTCCTTTGCAAATATATTCTCCCATTCCGTGGGCTGTCTCTTAGTTTTTTTGACTGTTTCCTTGGCTGTGCAGAAGCTCTTTATCCTGATAAAGTCCCATAAGTTCATTTTATCTTTTATTTCTCTTGCCTTTGGAGATGTGTCGTGAAAAAGGTTGCTCTGGCCGATGTCATAGAAGTTGTTGCCTATGTTCTCCTCTAGAATTTTGATGGATTCCTGTCTCACATTGAGGTCTTTCATCCATTTGGAGTTTATTTTTGTGTATGGTGTGAGAGAGTGGTCAAGTTTCATTCTTTTGCATGTAGCTGTCCAATTTTCCCAGCACCATTTATTGAAGAGACTGTCTTTTTTCCACCGGATGTTTTTTCCTGCTTTATCAAAGATTAGTTGCCCAAAGAGCCGAGGGTCCATTTCTGGGTTCTCTATTCTGTTCCATTGGTCGATGTGTCTGTTTTTGTGCCAGTACCATGCTGTCTTTGTGATCACAGCTTTGTAGTACAGCTCGAAATCCGGCATTGTGATGCCCCCAGCTTTGTTTTTCCTTTTCAACAGTTCCTTGGAGATTCGGGGCCTTTTCTGGTTCCATACAAATTTAAGGACTATTTGTTCCAGTTCTTTGAAAAATGTCCTCGGTATTTTGATCGGGATAGCATTGAAAGTGTAGATTGCTCTGGGTAGTATGGACATTTTAACTATGTTAATTCTTCCAATCCATGAGCATGGAATATTTTTCCATCTTTTTATGTCTTCCTCAATATCTTTCAAAAGTGATCTATAGTTTCTAGGATATAGGTCCTTTACGTCTCTGGTTAAGTTAATTCCAAGGTAACGTATGGTTTTTGGTGTTATTGTAAATGGGATGGATTCCCTAATTTCTCTTTCTTCAGTCTCGTTATTCGTGTATAGAAATGCAACTGATTTCTGGGCATTGATTTTGTATCCTGCCACCTTACTGAATTGTTCTATAACTTCTAATAGTTTGGGAGTGGATTCCTTTGGGTTTTCCATATAGAGTATCATGTCATCTGCAAAGAGAGACAGTTTGACTTCTTCTTTGCCGATTTGGATACCTTTGATCCCTTTTTGTCTTCTGATTGCTGTTGCAAGGACTTCTAGTACTATGTTGAATAATAGTGGCGAGAGTGGGCATCCTTGTCGTGTTCCTGATCTTAAGGGAAAGGCTTCCAGCTTTTCCCCATTGAGAATAATGCTTGCAGTAGGCTTTTCATAGATGGCTTTTATGAGATTGAGAAATGTACCCTCTATTCCTACACTCTGAAGGGTTTTAATCAGGAAAGGATGCTGTATTTTGTCAAATGCTTTTTCTGCATCAATTGAGAGGATCATATGGTTCTTGAGTCTTTTCTTGTTGATATGATGTATCACATTGATTGATTTGCGAGTGTTGAACCATGCTTGCATCCCAGGTATGAATCCCACTTGGTCATGATGGATAATCCTTTTAATGTACTGTTGGATTCTATTAGCAAGGATCTTGTTGAGGATTTTGGCATCCATATTCATTAGAGAAATCGGTCTGTAATTCTCCTTTTTGAGGGGGTCTTTGCCTGGTTTGGGGATCAAGGTAATATTAGCCTCATAGAATGAGTTTGGTAGCTTTCCTTCTGTTTCTATTTTTTGAAATAGCTTTAGGAGAATAGGTATTATTTCTTCTTTGAATGTTTGGTAGAATTCCCCAGGAAAACCGTCTGGGCCTGGAGTTTTATTATTTGGAAGGTTGTTTATCACTGACTCAATTTCTTCATAGTTAATTGGCCTATTTAAGAAATCTATTTCTTCCTGTTTCAGTCTTGGTAGTTTATAGGTTTCCAGGAAGGCCTCCATCTCTTCCAGATTGTTTAGTTTTTTGGCATATAGCTGTTGATAAAAGTTTCTAATAATCCTTGCAATTTCAATGGTGCTGGTCGTGACCTCTCCCTTTTCAGTCAT
>NC_048222.1:59218007-59302590 GCF_002007445.2 Ailuropoda melanoleuca
CACACACACACACACACACGCACACACCCCTACACCTTCATACCAACACAAATATCAACCACATGGATTGGCCCCCGTATAGCATATATTTCCCATTCTATCATAATCATAGAGCAAGATTCATAATATTTTTTATTCATACAAAAAAACTCTATATCACGTGGGGTAATAAGAAATATACAAGATCCATAGTGGTTATGGGGGTACATATGGAATAGTTGTATTATAACACGTATGCAGCACTTCACCAAAAATTTTATCATGAGATATTTCTATGTCTAGCCCCAAGGTCCCTTACGTGCCTTACTATGATTACTTCTCTGTCTCACAATAGCTTCCATAGCTTCATAGCTCTCTGGACCACAGTCCTATGCATCTTCCTTCCTTTATGGCCTCTCTATAGTATGTACCATTTCTTACTCATATGTTTTCTTCCTCCAAACATGCATCCTCAAGCCCTCTTTTAATAAAATCTTTAAGTTTGCAAAAGCTCCTCTGGCTACTAGTATTGACCTGTCATAGAAAACAGGTAAGGAATTATAAGTAGCATATTTCTGTGTTAAATATTCTTTTTCAATAACACAAAGGCAGATGAATAAGATTTTACTATACATGCAGATAAACTAATGGGTAAGGTAACAAGAGGTTCAGGGAGTTTATATTAGCAAGTCCTTGAAGTGCGTTTTTTTTTTCTCTCTCTCTCTCTTTCAATTTCTATATTTTCTCCAAATTTCCCCAATTGATTTGGTCATTTCCACCTAGATGTAGCTTCATAACATTCAATGGTAACTTGCCTAAAACTGAATTTACCTTCTACATCCAGTCAGCTCTCTTGATCAGCTCCCATTTATAACACTTCCATTTTCCTTAGTTATTCCAGCTTGAAAGCTGAAAATCTTTGGCTCACCCCTATTCTTTATTTTCTGTATCTAACTTATCACTGATTAATTATTCTTCCTAAATGTCTTGCAATATGAAGTCCTTTACATTTTCACAGTTTTGGGCTATTCAAAATCCTCTACACTTTCTGCCTGAGAATTATATACCCTATGAATGAGGGTACCACCCCCTAATGCTAATTCTTGCTGCCCATCATTGATAGATAAATCTTCCTAAAAGGTCACTTTCCTGGATGCCATTTCTCTGTTTAAAAATCTCCAGTGATTCCCCGATGCCTATTTGTTGAACGAGTAAGAGCAATTAGTATCATTAATTACTCTCCTATGACTGATTCAAACAAGCAAGGAATGGGAGTGGAAGTAGGTTTGGCTTATCACAGGCACCTTAAGGTATCAATATGATGCTAACATAATTAAGTGTCTTCTAGAAGTACTTAGCCAAACAAGAAGAAAAAAGAAAAAAAAGAGAAGTATGGGAAGGAGAAGGAGGAGGGAAGAGAAGAAAAAGAAGAGAGGGAGAAAAGATGGAGGAACAAGGGAGGGATAGAGAGGAAATGGATGAGAGGAATAAACTCACCTAAGGATAATGCATAATTTATTCTTTCCAGATTGCTTCCTTGCTTTCAACATCTGGATTTCTCCTTTCATGTAAGGCCAATTTCTTTAAAAAAAAAAAAAGTTTGTTCTAAGTCAAGGAAAAAAGTAAAACTCATGAAACTAAAGAAAAAGCACATGATTTGCCTTGATTTTTATGCTTTCCTAGAAGATATTAAACCAAGATAGCTCTCTATTCCAATTTTCCAATTTAGAAAAGGGAAATAGAAAAATATCTTTGTGGCTTTCTCTCATAAAAGTCAGAACATCCTGTATAATTTGAACCTTGCATGGCTCAGATCTGGCGCTTAACATTTTTCTTCTTTTAAGGTTTTTTTTTTCTGCCACCTTTGCTTATGTGTTGATTAGTATGCCAAAGAGAATATTGAGGCTAAGAAACAGTAGTCTATGTTTAAGGTGCTTTCCTGGCACAAGATAGAGAAAATAAACAACCTGAAAACTGTCAAGCAAGTTTCTCAATTACTCTATGCTTTTACAAGTGAATACAGAGGCAAAACTGAGAGAATGAAATAATGATCAAAGTATCCTTCAACCAAAAATAATTTTGTTTCAAAGAAGAAATAATAAGTAATAGCTGCTTCTAATTTTAATATCAAGCTTAGTTCTTTAAGTCACCCTGTAGAAAATCCATTGGGAAGTAGACCATAATGTGAAGGAGTTGAGTTAAGGTCTTTTAATTAAATTTAAAGATTTCTCTACCCATGGGAAAGGGCATAATTAGCTGTTTTCTAATGCATTTGACCTGAAGATGCTTGAATCAGCAGATAATTGAATGTATTAAAAGAAGTCGCAAATTCTAATTATGAGACTTAGTTGTTGGAGTAGGAGAAAAAAGAAGTGATTCATTATTTATTCAAGAGAGTTTATACAAATGTAGAAGGGGGTAGAGAAACAGGCAATTACCAAATGTCTCAGGCCCAAGACTTGCATCTTCACATGGTGACTCAGGAGGAGAATTGGGCAGCTCAGGACTTGAGTCTATTTTGTTATTTCCACACAAGATCTCAATCTGAATGCCAAATAAATCACCACTTATAGAGTGAAGTGCTCACAGCAGTAGAACGTACCAGCTGGACTGATGCCTGCATCACAGATTAACTTTCATATAATGGGCTTCGGTATGTTGCTATGATGTGTCTGAGGGCACATACATCCAAATCTGTAGGCTAACAAGCTGTGCTCAGATGGAGTCCTATTGAATAAGTACTTGGGTCATATGGTGCTTACAAAATTTGAGTTAAGGCATGGTCTCCTTTTAAAGGAAAACAAGTGTTATAAACTCCAAGTGGGAAATTATTTTATTATTATATTACTTAAATATTGATACATGTTAAAGCTATGAATTTACATATATATTCTTACACTTACTGATTTGGGTACAACTTGAAAAACAAAGCAGTCTATAAATACAAACAATGAACCGATAAAAGTCAAATTCACAGAATTTGATGTGATAGATAATACAGTTTTGCTAAAAATGAATCTCCATTCAAAACCCAGATATGGCATTGACTACCATGACACAGATTCCGTAGAGTTAGTGATGCCTAAACTACTGTGTGTCTCGTGGTGATCCAATTCTCCATCACTCTTCTTTATTTGAACGAATGAAAAACTGATCTTCCTATTTTATATGCCATGAGGGTATTTGGCTTTCGTTGGCATTAATAAATCATTTAAGTATTATGTCAACCTTTTATCTCTCTTGTTGGTCCTGTATAATTACTGTAGTAATATCACTCTGCATAAAACTAAACAGACATAAATTCAGAGGCTAAATCCAGTATATATAGAAGGTACTGTTTCATTTCTATGCATTCATTTATTCAACAAATAGTGCTTGCTCTGTATTAGCTACTACAAATGATGATGGTATGATGATGACAATGATGACAGTGGTGATGATGATGATTAGTATTGCACAATCCCTGGTCAAGAAAATAAAAAACCTTAAAATTAGGCGTTCAGTGATAAGTCATATATCCGAAGAGCTATAATTTCAAGGTAGGTTAAAGTCAGTAAAGAAGTGCATGAGTATGCGGGGCGCCAGGGTGTCTCAGTCGTTAACTGTCTGCCTTCGGCTCAGGTCATGATCCCAGGGTCCTGGGATCGAGCCCCGCATCGGGTCCCAGCTCAGCAGGAAGCCTGCTTCTTCCTCTCCTACTCCCCCTGCTGGTGTTCCCTCTCTCACTGTGTCTCTCTCCGTCAAATAAATAACATCTTAAAAAAAAAAAAGAAGAAGAAGAAGAAGAAGAAGAACATGAGTATGGTTAAGAAGTTTGAAAGTAGCAAAGCATATGTCATTGGAATGAGAACTATTACTCAAAATTAGAAGTGACTACAATAACAGTAACAATGATGATGATGATAATAATACATATATATATATGACTGACTGTCTATCAGTCACTGGTTAGTCATTATCTTATTTAATCTTCACAGCAACCTAATGAGATAGTTATTATTTTCATCATTTTATAGATAAGGTAATTGATACCCAAAATCACACAGCTAATAGTGATAAAAGTAGGATTTTAACACAGGCAGAATAATTCTAAAATGTGTTCCTATTTCTACATAAAACAGTTGGTATTTGAATTGAACATTTTTCATTATTAACAAGTATGAATTGAGCACATACAATATATTGAATGGCCTGGGATGCCAAGTTAGGTAGTTCACATAATGTGTTTAATAAATTATATGTCACATATGTATATATTATAAAAATCATTAATAATAAAATATAGTGTTATAAATTTAATAATAGTATGATGGTTAATTATATGTGTCAACTTGACTAGCTTACAGGGTACCCAGATATTGGTGAAATGATATTCTGAATGTTTCTGTGAGTTGAAGAACAAACTAAAAACTTGAAAGTCATCCAGTTTACCCATAAAAATATTTGCTAAGTTTCATTGCTGAGTTCCACTGTGGGAGTCTGGTAATCTGGGCCATATTTTCTAGACGAGAGAGTGAAATCGCTGCTACTGCCTGATGCTTTGCTTTCTTGCAAAATCCCACTGGTCCATCCCTAAAGATAATTACCATATTTGAAGGCTTGTTGCGCAGAAACCTAAAGAACTTGGGTGAGAATCTCTGAAAGGCAGACCTACATTCTTGAAGGTCTCTAGGACTGAGAAGACATATTGGAAAGACACTTAATACATATCCCGTGGGGGACATGCCTAGAGAAGAGGAAGAACAAGAATTAGTCTGAGTCTTTCTAATCCTGCAACCAAGTTTTGACCCAACTCAATTTCTTGTTGAATCGAGATGATCTGCTACTCATCCTGTCTGGAACACAGGACGGAGAAACCATCACAGTGCAATATAACATCCCCAGATTTTCTAAGGCTCTTTAGTACACAATGTCCAGCACACAATTTTTAAAAATTAGAAATGAGAAGAGACTAGGAAATATCATAGAAAAAGAAGACAAATAACATCATAAACAGACCCACATATGATCTAGATACTGCAGTTAACACACAAAGACTTAAAAATAGCTCTAATTTATATGTTCAAAAAAAGAGTGGGGCCCCTGGGTGGCTCAGTTGGTTAAGTGTCGGACTCTGATTTTGGCTCAGTTCATGATCCCAGGGTCCTGGGATCAAGCCCCATGTCAGGCTCCCTAGCAGGGAGCCTGCTTCTCCCTCTTCCTCTGCCCCTCCCCCTGCTTGTGCTCACTCTGTCTCCCAAATAAATAAACAAAATCTTTTAAAAAAGAAAGAGGACAAGTTGCACATAATAAATGAAAGGATCAAGGGTTTCAGCATAAAATTGGCACCTATAGAAATAATTGACTGGATACTATGGAACTTAAAAATCTTTAAATATATGTATCTGAAAGTAATAACTACATTAGATGGATTGAACAGCAGATTGGAGACAGCAGGATTAGTAAAATGAAAAACATTGTACAAGTAAAATAGACACATGGGAACATGCCAAACGCACTTATAGTTGGGAGTCCCAGAAGGAAAAAAGTGAAAGAATGAGGCAGAAACAATATTTGAAGAGACGATGGCTGAATATTTTCTAAACCTGATAAAAGACATCTACCTAAAGAATTCCAATGAGGAAAAACTCAATTCAAAGGAGGAAAAACACAAAGGAAACCACATCTAGGCACATCATAGTAACAATGCAGAGTATCAAGGACAAAAAGGAAGTCCTAAGAAGTGACAGGGATTTTTGAAAAACATTACTTATTACTTTTAAAGTAGTAACCATAAGAATGGCAACTAAATTCTCAACAGAACTGATGCACACCAGGAACAATAGAAAAACACTTCTGTTAAAAGAAAATAACTGCCAATTTAAAGTTCTATATGCAATGAAAAATTTCATTCAAACATGAAGGTAAAATAAAGCCATTTTTAAATGAAAATCCAAGAGATTCATTCTTTTCCTTTCTTTCTTTCTTTCTTTCTTTCTTTCTTTCTTTCTTTCTTTCTTTTGCTTTCTTCTAGACTCACACTAAAAAAAAATCTAAAAGGAAGTATTCAGGCAAATAAAAATTCATCCCAGTTGAAAACTTGACAAGGCAGAAGAGAAAGAAAAATATTATTGAGTCATTTTGAAGGAATAGTAACTATACAAAATTATAATGTCTTCTTTTGTTGAAACACATGTAGAACTAAAATACTAAACAAAAATTACTTAAAAGAGACAATAAATAGAGGTGAAAGATCCTGAGGTTCAAGCATTATCAGGTTTGGGATAAAATAATAATTCATATTAGACTTTAATAAGTCAAGAATGAATTATTATATCTTGGATATCTACCAATGTGATGTAAAACTAGTTTGTCAATAGACATGAAAATGCTGTTACCAGTTATTTCATAATTTTAATGCATTTGAGAAAGTATGAATGATAATGGGTATACCAGGGCCCAATCAGATGCCTATTGGGCCTTAGCTTATCAATTACATATTCAATTATACCTGAAAAGAATAAAATTTAAAAAGTCAAGGAAGTCTCAGTATATATCATTGGAAATTATCTCTAAAACATAAGGTGTAATGAGATTTTATGATGTATTTAGCAATCTGGGAACAAAAGCACATCTCATCCTTTCAACATAAAGTCACCTTTCAATACTCAACTTCCATGTGCATATTCAAGGATTCATAAAAAAGGAGAGTACTTCTAGTAGTCAGGATCCCAAATGCATAATGAAAATAATAAATATAAAATTTCATAAAAGGAAGTACGCCATGCTAGAATTATCAGGAAATCTTCAAGAAACAGGTGGAATCTAAAGTAGACCCTGAAATATGAAAAACGCATTTCATTTCTTGATAAAAATGTACTATGAAGAAGAGAACAAAATGTATCTCCTATAATCTTTGGCTAGAAGTGGAAAATGAAATCTAATAATAAAGATCTTAAAAATAATAGTCAAGACCTAAATTTGGATATTTACCTCACAGCAATATTAGTTCTTAGGAATGGGGAGCTGGACAGGATGAAGGACATAGGACTGAAGATAGCCTTGTTTGGAAGTGAGACCTTCTTAAAGTTTCCTCTCACTTTATACTTTGCCACAAGTAGAGGATCCAAGTTGGGAAATCTATATGGATCCTTTCTCCTGAGAAGCAAGAACAAGAGAACTGAATACCAATTCGCACAGTGATATGATTAAAAAAGTAAAAAAGAAACCATGCAGAATCCACCAAGTATCAGAGCCATGTCTTCACAAAATGGCTTTATTCTTATAAAATTTTGAGGGTTAATTATCTTAACCCAACCTCAGAGGTAAAAGTAGAATTATTTTAAGCAGTGATTACTTTATTTTTTCTAGTCTTGTCCTTAAAACACTATCACTATTCATTATAAATTGGCTCATGGTTCTAATATGTTGTTTTAACGTGCAATTTTTTGGTGTATTTATAAAAATTGTAAATGAGAAGCATGTGTTCTAACACCAGTCTCAGTTAACCATGGCTATAACCATATTCATTTACTTGAACCATGAATTTATTGTATAGTTATCACTATGCAACTGCTGATAATTTATCTAGATTGCAGACATAGTTTGTGTAGAGAAAATGATTATATTTGTTTGTTGGAAAACCCCCAACTATGAGGAAATAGCCATTGTCCTTAATAATACAATGCAAATGCTATGGCTAGATGTGCAGCATGGTGATATAAGTAAGTAGGTGATTACCCACCGCCCCCACAGCTTATATGACTGAGGAAATAAATCTAGAGGTAAGATGTACATCGCTGAATCGGATCCTCTAGGAAACATACAAGAACTCTAGCATAATTATGCAGTGAGACTTGGAGTGGCAGCTATGGAATAACTAGCACTTCCATTTTCAACATTTGGCTATCTTTAAACCTAACTTTCTCTTACACCAAATGTCTGAGAGTCTCTACAAAAATGTTTAGCATATTTTAAATACAGCAACTTTACAAATACTTGATAATTTTAACTAAATTATAAACTTCAGATATACTTTGTAACTCCATGAAAACAGTTTTGCTCCTCAAACAAATCCTATGTGGCTCCGAATCCCTAATTATATCTGGTTTTGTTTTAGATCTCAAACTAAATTTTTAAAAAACACTTTCATCGTGTTTGAAGTAAAATAATTAATGAAATTTATACAAACAGTAATCTCTGAGGTATTGCTAACCAATCACCAAGGACGGCACAAAAAATGTTTCTTAGAAGTTGCATGACAGCACATCATTCTAAATTTGGTTACTCCCAGAGAGTCAAAAGGAACATTATCAAAAGATATGGCTCAATGATTATGTAGCCTCAAGGAACTGAATAATTAAATTATGATTTAACCCAATAATATTATTGTCCTAATTTACTATATATTGTGCAGCTTCCTTTCTACATGGAAGATATAATGTGCATGAAACAAATCGGAAGCAGTATTCTCTAAAGCATGATGTCTCAGGCCTAAAAGCCCAATTCCTCCAAAATTCAGTACTTATTCTAATAAGGTAAATCCAATATGCTGACATCCCCCATTAAAAAAAAAAATCCTATAACTAAAGATCAATAACCACATATGATAAGTTACAGGATAGCAAAATAGTGCCAAGGTCAAATTATTATAGTAAGTTATGGATATTTTTAATATCAATACTCTTGGTTTTTTTGCTAGCCTTGCACATTATTGAATGATTGTTTTATGGCTACTGTATTAACCCTAAATGTCCTGAAAAATCTTTAAGAATTGGCACTTAGAACTTAACCAGTGATACCTGGAATATGAGACAAACATAGTGTTACCAGAGAAATGGGGCTCAAATATCAGGGGAACCAACAGTAAAACTAAGTTCATATTGAACCAATGAGCAGCTCCTGTAGGGTTTATATGTTGCTCCTACCCAAGCCCAGGATTGTCCCTAAAGTCTACATGGGAAAGAGTAAAGGACACCCAATTGCCAAAGTCAGAGGAGTGTCCCCAAGAGAATTTAGGCATTTGCAGGAACCAAATCTGTCAGTTCTCCAAACTTTGAACTGATCCCATCTTCACCACTTAGCCTGATATGCTTCACTGTGCTCAGTCCTTAGGTGAGAGTAACAAGAAGTTGTAACTGCATAATAGAAACAAAACTATTAATTATGAATGAAGATTCATAGCCTCACCTTCCTCTTGGAGGAAAAATCCTGGCATTACCTACTTGGAATTTCCTTCTCTGATTTTAATCATAGAGGTGAAAGAATATTAAGAAGAAATGTTAAGATGTGGTCCATATATACAATGGAATATTGCTCAGCCATCAGAAAGAATGATTACCCAACATTTCCAGGAACATGAACAGGACTGGAGGAGATTATGCTAAGTGAAATAAGTCAAGCAGAGAAAGACAATTATCATATGGTTTCACTTATTTGTGGAACATAAGGAATAGCAGGGAGATCGGTAGGAGAAGGAAGGGAAGAAGAAAGGGAGAGTAAACAGAAGGGGGCATGAACCACAAGAGACTATGGACTCCAGGAAACAAACTGAGGGTTTCAGAGGGGAGGGGCGTGGAGGGATGGGCTAGCCCAGTGATGGGTATTAAGGAGGGCACGTATTGCATGGAGAACTGAGTGTTATACTCAAACAATGAATCATGGAACACTACATCAAAAACTAATGGTATACTGTATGGTGACTAATATAACATTTAAAAAAGGAAAGAATATTAAGAATGTGAGTGATAAAAAGGTTTTGGAGACTTTGAGCAGTTTGAAAAACATAGAATAAAGGAAGGAATGGCGTATGGAGATGAAGGATTGGATATTCTTTCAAGTTCTGCAGGAGAGGAAGCAAGAAGTGACTGCTGGAACTGTATGAAATTACTTTTGGTCCCTTGACTGTGCTTCCTTAAATGTGACACCTCACCAGGACTGGAATTTTCAGGCATAGCCCACATCATTAGCAAAACAATGGGTGACAAAGACAGGAGCAGAGCCTGAATGTACCCCTGACCAACAACCACAGGACTGGGTGGAGCCTATGAGAACAACAGGGGAGAAATAGGTTGGCTGGAGAATAGAACAAATACAACTGAAGAAAAATTCAAGATGATGACCAGTATTCAGAAATCGTTCAGTTTTACATTTGGAGTGGGACAATAATCATGCAAAATTTTTATACATTTTTCCCCTTTTATATATCACTGAAATCATGTTGTACCATAAAATTAACACATAGTTTAATGTAGCTTTTTCCTTGCAAAGCTGTTATTAAATCAGTGGTGAATCATAATCTACTGTAAACTCCATAATATAAGAGAACTATTTTGTATCATTATCATTATTATTAACTCTATCCAGCACAAACTACTGTACACTATTGTGCACAAAGCTGTAACATAATAAATGCTCAATAAATGTTTATTGAATGATCAGTAGTGTCTCAAAGTTGAAGAAAGTGATCAAATAGAAAATAACAGATATTTTTTCCTAGAAATTTTTCACTTTAATGTGTGCCACATGGGGTAAACCTATTATAAATGTTACTGCATGTAATCCTCTCAGTACTCCCGCATTATGGATATTTTTATGTTAATATCACAGGTGAGGGAACTGCATCTCAGAGAGGTTAAGAAACTTGGTGAAAGTTCCAAATTCGGAAGGAGATGGCACTGCTTTCAAACCCATGTCGAGGGACTCAAAAATACAAAGCCTTACCATTATACTATGTTGTTTCAAGAGAAGAATTCAGTAGCCAAATTGAATGAAAATTCAAAGGAGCAGAGAAACAGAAGCAGAATCCAAGAACAGGGTCTGAGTGGAAGGGTTATGGTTGGAGTCAGAGCAATAAGGAAAGCTAAGGGATCACATGAGGGCCTGTCCCTGTCTTGAGCTAAATACCAGATGAAATGGACCCCTGACTACTAAGAAAATCTGCTTTGTCAGCACCATTCTTTAACCATATAATACTCATTCTAGATTCCTCATGAGGAATGCACAATACTACTGCCCCAAGTTTCAGATCTGTGTAACCCACCAACTTGAACTTACTATATAGTATAATTTAAGGCATTCATTTTCCAAATAATAACTTATTGATCCAATGACCAAAATAAGTTTCCAAAAGTGCTTAAAGTACTCCAAAGGAGTAATTTGTTATAGTGGAGGAAATTAGACCTTCCTTCTAAATCAGTGTGACTTACAGACATACGTACATACTTTGCATTTACATTACATGAGCTAAAAGTGTCATGTTGCAGTTCACAGATGCCATGTACATAAAGGGAATTGACGCCAATCAAATCCTGCTAATGTACAATAAGCATAGAATAGCCAAGAGGACAATGGCCCATATTCAGTAGCCCCCTAGCCATTTGTAAAGAGGCACCAACTACAGTGGTAAGAAGTGATACCACTTCCTGTCTGCACACTGTTCTGTTCTGCAGTTTCATGCAGCCCATGGAGCCTCTCCTTATAAACTATGAGCCTTCTTTCTCCTGGCTACAGTGCATTCTAGAGTTGATAACAAATTGCAGCTGTCCACTAGCTTATTACATCTTCTCAATGACCAAAGCAAATTCATACTCCTGTAAATGTGCCTTTTCCTTGGTAGAAGTTGAAATTAGTTACACATAGTTAATCATACCATAGTGTCACCTCTACAGTCAGAAACTGTCATTAAGTCTCTCCTTAGCCCGCCCTAAACTCAGTAATCCCAATGGGTTCAGTGTTTCCCAATCAACCCTCTAATCATTTTCATTTTTATTCTCATTTCCTCTGGACCCTATCCAAATTCTCTATATCCCAGATCAATAATAGGATTGAAATTAATCTCACCACAATAGCAGTTAAGACTAAAACCACATGACCTATATTGGCAGAATCACTTCATATTTCCAATGCTTGCCTTTTAGAGTTTGATGTGAAATGCGTTGTTAACTTTACTTCGTAACCTAGGCCTTGCTCAACTCTGTTTATAGAATCTGAATCACACCAACTCATATTCAAGTTCTACTTACTGCCCCCAAATGGTGTTCTGGATATTACTTATTTTTTCCTGAGTGAATGATACTGAACATAGCAATTAGAGTATTAAGCTTAATAATTTATCCAATTTCTAATGACATTTTAATTTTAATTTCTATAGGATCCTAGTCTAAGTTATACTGTCCACATTGAAGTATGTTTATATATATAATATATATACCTATATAAACTATTATAATCCTTTAACAAAGAATTTCTAAGAGTAGCCAGTCATAGAATCATGTAATCTTAGAGGTAGAAGAACATTATGTCAGATTCCGTTCCTTCAGAGGCACCAGATTAGTTATCTTGATTTCCATGAAAGGGTTTTCAAAACATTCTGTGGTCTTGTAGTATACATTCCATCCCACTTTCAAGAATGTGAATTCCAATGAGCTTGACATAGATACTAAAATAAGGAAATAAGAAAAAATGCAGTCAAAGATTATTCAAAAGATGCATCAAAGACTTCATCGTGGAATTGGTGACAGAGGAAATAATTATGAATTATAAATTATAATTATATAATTATAAATTCCCTAAATAAAACTGCCAACACTAAGAATATGATTAAATACTTCTACTAGAATCAGCCATTTTTAACTTAATTAACAGAGGGAAATAAATCCTCCATATATAATTTTAGTGTAGCCTTTTTTGCAATGAGTTTGCTGCCAGAACACAGGTATCATGAAAACTGCTGAATCTAAACCAAAATAGGGAAAGAAAAGACTCATATTAACACCAACATCATTAGACATGTAGAACCAGGCAAGTCTACCACAATGGCCATCTGATCTACAAATGTGGGAAGACTGAAAAAAGAACCATTGAAAAATTTGAGAAGGAGGCTGCTGACATGGGAGAGGGCTCCTTCAACTATGCCTGGGTCCTGGATAAGCTGAAAGCTGAATGTGAGCCTGGGATCACCACTGATAACTCCATGTGGAAATTTGAGACCAGAAACCAACATAACATAATAAAAATTATTTAAAAAAAAAGAAAGTATTATGTTTCTATCACTGATGCGCCAAGATACAGGTACTTCATCAAAAACACGACTTTAGGCACAACTCAGGCTGTGCCTAAAATTTTTGCCCTGATTGTTGTTGCTGGTGTTGGTGAATTTGAAGCGGGTATATCCAAAAATGGTCAAACCTATAAGCAGGATTCCACTGGGCCACTCTTCAGTCACAGAGATATCAAGGAAATCATGAAGGAAGTCAGCGCCCACATTAAGAAAACTGGCTGCAACCCAGACACAGTAGCCTTTCTGCCAATTTCTGGTTGGTATGGTGACATCATGCTGGAGCCAAGTACAAACATGCTTTGGTTCAGGGGATGGAAAGTCACCAGTAAAGATAGCAATGCCAGTGGGACAACGCTGCTTGAAGCTCTGCCACCAATTCATCCAACTGAGAAGCCTTGGGTTTGTTCTTCTCGGATGTCTACAAAATTGGTGGTGGTGGTACTGTCTCTGTGAGACTGTATTCTCAAACATGACTTTACGGTCGTTTTTGTTACCGTCAATGTTACAACTGAAGAAAAGTCTGTTGAAATGCACCGTGAAGTTGAAGCGCTTCCTCAGGACAGTGTGGACTTCAGTGTCAACAATGTGTGTGTCAAAGACGCTCATGATTGCAGTTGGATGATGATAACAAAAATAACCCGCGTATGAAAGTAGCTGACTTCGCTGCTCAGGTGATTACCCTGAACCACCCACACCCAATCAGTGCTGGCTATGCACCTGTGCTGGATTGTCACACAGCTCCCATGCTTGCAAAGTTGGCTGAGCTGACGAAGATGGATCACCGTTCTGCTGAGAAGCTGGAAGACAGCCTCAAATTTTTGAAATCTGGTGGTGCTGTGGTTGATACACTTCTTGGAAAGCTTATGTGTTGAGAGCTTCTCTGTCTATCCTCCTCTGGCTTATTTGGCTGTTTGTTATTTCAAATGGACCGTTGCTGTGGGGGTCATCAAATCAGTGTGGACAGGAAGGTTGCTGGAGCTGGTAAGGTCATCACGTCTTCCCATAAAACTCAGTAGGCTAAATGAATATTATCTCTAATAACTGCTACCCCAGTCTTAATCAGCGGTGGAAGGCCTAGAACTGCTTGTCTCAACTGGCCAATTAAGTTTAATGGTAAAATCTGGTTAATGATAAAAATGCAATGTAAAACCTTCAGAGGGAAAAGAGGATGTTTTATGTATCATGTTTTTTTTTTCCTGTGGCAGTTTCAAGTTACTAGTTCTTAAAATCAGTACTTTTTAATGGAAACAATTTGATCGAAAATCTGTCACAGAATTTTGAGACCTATTAAAATAAAGTTTAATAAGAAAAAATTTTAGTGTAAAAACAAAATACAAAACTATACATATAAGATCATCCCCCAAAATCAAAAGAAAATGAAGTTAGATAGATACCTGGGTAAATATATACACATAAAGAAATGTAGAAATATAGCCGAAGGTAATCAATCAATAACAGTATTGTCTCTTGATAATTACAGGTGATTTTTATTTGTTTCTTTTTTTTTCCCTAAAATTCCCTATTTTCCCACTTGTGTGTGTGGTCTTTTTATTTTTTTATTTTATTGTACTTATTTATATGTTTACTTATTTATTTTGAGCATAATTAATAAACAATCTTACATAAGTTTCAGATGTACAATTTAGTGACTTGACAAGTAAATACATTATGCTATGTTCACAAGTGTAGCTGTACATCACTATTACAGTGTTATTAACTGTATTCTTTATGCTGTGCCTTTTATTCCCCTGACTTATTGGTTACATAACTGGAGGCCTGTATCTCCTTCTGCCCTTCACCCATTTTGCTCAACCTCCACCCCACTCCCCTCTGGGCACCTTTAATTTGTTCTCTGTATTTATAGGTGTGAGTCTACTTTTTGTGTGTTTATTCATTTGTTGTTGTTGTTGTTTTAGATTCCACTGCATCTGTATTACATCTTTAACTTGAAATTAAACTACTTTTATTTTAGAATTTTGTAAATCCACAAATCTGCAATATTAATCATTAGTCTTCTTTTTGCATTCTTTAGCCTGTTTGCTTATAAACCAAGGTATTTAATTCCATAGTTAACCTGAATCACTAATTTAAAATAATAAAATAAAAGCACCCTCCACTCCTTAAATTGTTATTTCTCCATGGGTGACACCAAAATAATATCTGGGCCACAAGAAAAGACAAAAAGACCTATAGAAAATCTTGAAAATATGAGGAAGGTGAGTTGGTTCAGGGATGGAAGAGTCTAGTTGTAAAACAGAAAGTCCAACAAAACTTCTGCACAATTCAGATTTCAAAGTAAAGGGTACATAAAAATCACAGGGATTACAGTGGAGAAACCTGAAAAACACTATCTGAGTCAATTGAGCAATATCAATATCAATAGTAGTAAGTCATGTTGATAGCACATACTCTTGATATAATGTGATGAAAGTGGTACTCTATTTACCTCTTTGGTCTTTTTCCCCCAAACCCATAACCTCAGCCTAATAATGAGAAAAACATCATACAAATCCCAGTTGAGGGACATCAAAATACCTGACTAGTACTCCTCAAAACTGTCAAAGGCATCAAAAATGAGAAAAGTCTGAGAAACTGTCACAACCAGGAGGAACCTAAGGAAACATGATGGCTAAATGTAATGTGGTATTCTGTATGGGATCTACAACACTAGAACAGAGAAAGGATAGCAAGTAAGAAAATAAGTAAATAAAAATAAATAAGAAAGGAATGTAGTATGGAATTTAGTTAATCATAACGATCGATGTTGGTTCATTAGCTATATAATAGGTACCATGATATAAGATGTTAATAATAGAGAAAACTGGACATGGGGTGTATCAGAAGTTTCTATATTATCTTCATGTCTTTTCTGTAAATCTAAATCTACTCTAAAAATGGAAATTTGGTTTCAACCTTGTACACACATACGAAGGAAACTTGTATGCACAGTGTATCCACCAGTGCTGACACCATTGCCACCCCTCCTCAACTCTAAACTCTTGAAACAAGGATACTGTTTTATCGACCTTTGTATTTCCTACAACTAAAACATATCTTTTATATGATTTCAGGATAAATGTCCACAAAATTGAAAGACAAGAAGATCCAATGTCTGGGGTCCTGCCGACTGCACGGTAAGAAAACAAAAGTTTATGTCAAGATGCACTTTTTCCACTCCTAGCAATTATTGCAGAATTTAATCTTACTTTGAGAGAATGACTCATACTAGTGGGCTGAAACTGAAAGAAAGAAAAATGAACACAGGATAGCAGCCTCGGCACTAAGGACAACATAGGAATCTCCTAGAACCTATAGGCGTCTTCATTTACAAAATTACCTAACAACATCATTGCTTCATGCTTGAAAGTCAAAACAGGGAGACTATATCAAAGAAGAAAATGCATAAGACCTGCATTTTGAAGGTTGTTCTGAGAATTAGATGAGAAAAATACATGGGAACACTGTTTGAAAAGCACCACACAAATAGCAGTTCTTAAATTTCCTCAGGTGTGGAGCACCTGAAAGTCATAGCGCTCCTTGGAGAATCACAATGAATGCTAATGTGCTGAACTGCATTAGAGGAACCATTTTATTTATTTATTTATTTATTTTTTAATTTTATTTTATTATATTATGTTAATCACCATACAGTACATCACCAGATTCCGATGTAAAGTTTGATGCTTCATTAGTTGCGTATAACACCCAGTGCACCATGCAATACGTGCCCTCCTTACTACCCATCACCAGTCTATCCCATTCCCCCACCCCCTCCCCTCTGAAGTCTTCAGTTTGTTTCTCATAGTCCATAGTCTCTCATGTTTCATTCCCCCTTCTGATTACCCCCCTTTTCTTTATCCCTTTCTTCCCCTACCGATCATCCTAGTTCTTATGTTCCATAGATGAGAGAAATCATATGATAATTGTCTTTCTCTGCTTGACTTATTTCACTTAGCATTATCTCCTCCAGTGCCGTCCATGTTGCAGCAAATGTTGAGAATTCGTTCTTTCTGATAGCTGAGTAATATTCCATTGTATATATGGACCACAGCTTCTTAATCCAGTCATCTGTTGAAGGGCATCTCGGCTCCTTCCATGATTTGGCTATTGTGGACAATGCAGCTATGAACATTGGGGTGCATATGGCCCTTCTCTTTACTACGTCTGTATCTTTGGGGTAAACACCCAGTAGTGCAATGGCTGGGTCATAGGGTAGTTCAATTTTTAACTTTTTAAGGGACCTCCACACTGTTTTCCAGAGTGGCTGTACCAACTTGCATTCCCACCAACAATGTAGGAGGGATCCCCTTTCTCCACATCCTCTCCAACAATTGTTGTTTCTTGCCTTGTCTATCTTCCAGTCTAACTGGCGTAAGGTGGTATCTCAGTGTGGTTTTGATTTGAATTTCCCTGATGGCTAATGATTTTGAACATAGAGGAACCATTTTAATGGCAGAAAGTATAAGAATGTAACGCAGAATGAGATCACGACTATAAGTACACGCTATGCACACAAACATGCACAAACACGAACTATTAGGCACACCTTAATTGGGCCTTAATGATTTCTCCCATTATTATTCATCTGGTATTTTCTTTCCTTTTCCTGTATCTGCTTGTTAACTGTACGTCTTCCACACTAAACTAGAAGCCAGCACATATGTCTTGTTTATATCCTAGAGTTTGGCACACAATAGACATTCATTTATTCAACACATGTTTCTGGAGAACTTTCTAGAAGTTGTGAAATACAGTAAAAGACCAAGATTGCTGTTCTCCTGGTACTGACATGGTGATTCTAATAGTCAAATGCTAGGAGGTAATAGATGTGATGTGGAGAAAGGAGAGTAGAGTAAGAGGGGATGGGAGGTGGAAACAGATAGCAGTATTAAGCAAGGTGGTTGCACTGAGAAGATGAGATTTGAGCAAGAACTTTAAAGAAGTAATGGTTGCAGCCAAGCAGATATCTGGCAATGAAGCGTCCCAGACAGAAACACAGCACACTGGTTCTAGGGTTTGAGTTTACCTGGCGTGTTCAAAAAACAGCCAGCAGGCGGGGTGCATGGAGCAGCGTGAATGAGAGGAAGGGGTGGGAAAGTCAGGGAGGGCCAGGCCACATGGGTTATAGGATCTTATAGAGACTTGTGCTTTAATCTGTAGTGAGGTGGGGAACCATTGCCAAGTTTTTAGCAAGAGTCACACCATCTGATGTACATTTTCGAAGGCTCACTCTGGCTGCATTGTGGAGAATAGACTATGTAGTAGCAAAGGCAGAAGGAAACAGACGTCTTGTTAGGTGACTGCCATAATTGGTGGCTCACCAAAGCAGTAGGCCGTGATGAAAATTAGTTGAATGCTGGCTACATCAAAGTGGAATCAATAGGATTTTATGGTGGATTCAACAAATAGTTTAAATAGATTAATACTGGCCAATAATCATTTGTAGGCAAACATTATCAGGTGCCAAAGTCTTAAGAAATATTTAGGTACAAAGAAGTTTAAAATAAAACCGTATCTGCCACATTAACATTATGTCTATTACACTTCTACTATTTTGACAATGACTAATTATTGGCCTTTAGCCTTAGAATATTGGCACCCAGCTTGCAGATTCTGAGGGCTTTTTAGAGACAGAGTTTGAGAACCACTAAGCTGCACAAAAGTGAGGAATGACGATGCTGATATTGAAATTACCTTTCACGGGTCCTGTAGGAGGCATCTGATCTGTTAAAAAGAATGACGTCATCTGATTGCAACCCAGCGTTGGGGAGTGCCTCTGGAGCCAGGCAGGTGGAAAGGCTCACAGTGCCGAGTCCTGGATCTGATTCTGCTTACCAATCGATACCACTTTCTGGTGCTCATTATTTTGATAAAGATATTAGCAAAGCAACAGTAAAAATTAAAGTGCTCCATAATCCTCAGCACCCACCATTAACTTCTGAAATATTATTGCACGTTAGCTTTTACTGTTACTTTACTGAAGCACTTACTGAGAGGCAGGGGAAGCCAAAAAAAAAAAAAAATCTGCTGCTCTTAGTAAAGGGGAGGATGATTGCCTCTGCAAATTGTGACAATCTCTTCCCCAGAGCAACAGGGAGCATAGAGATCTTCTGAGTCTCCCTTTTTCTGAACTCGCACAGAAACTGGAAGATACCTTCTAGAGTATGTGGGGGACAGAACATGCTCCTCCAAAGATCTAACAATGGGTGAGATGTGCCTCCTGTTTTCCTTCCTAATTCTTCCTGTGTCTTTCTTCTCTCTGCCCTCAGTGGCCTCGCAGGGATGCAAGCCTACTCACAGAAAATTAACTGAGATGAGCTGCACACATTTTGCGAACTCTCTGTCGAGGGGATGCCCACTGCAGGGGTATGTTGCAGAATGTCACTTTGTCCACCTCTTAGCTATCAGGTGGGGGCACTATTTTATTTACTTAGGAGACACAGGAGGCGTATTTCCTCAGGAGAGAGGGGGAGGATTTTGGCATTTGGGATATGTTCAGGTTTCCCCAATTCAGCCAATTCAGCCAGCAGCAGCAGCGGCGTCCTCTCATTCCGTGCCTGATTCCCAGTCATGCTGAGAATGTAAGGCCCCAGTTTTTCTCTCAACAAAATGGTATCACTCTATATAAACTCTTCCTCACAGGCCCTTTCTGCAGACAAATGAAATAATGTCATCTGTTCAGTACAAGCCTGTCCCCCCCACAACTCAATGAAAGATGCTATGTGTTATGACCAAGCTTTCTCTTCAGCTGAATTCAGAAACTGCGGCTCACAGTGCTTCCTATGTTTATTCACGGTGTTATCACATGGGAAAGTAGAGGCCTGGGCATTTGCATTTCTCCCGTGGTTCCCCTCTCCTGGCCAAGAAACCCATGAAGAAGGGTCTTCACTGGCCCAGAGCCCCTGATAGGATGGCATTCATGCCTCCCCGTCACGGACGGAGAACGCCCCGCACAAGAAGGCTCGGCTCTCATAAAGACTTCTGCCAGACTCGGGAAGACGCGGCTTTTTGTTTGGCACCATAGGACCCTGTGTGACACTCCACGGCCTGGGCTCGGGACCGTCACAGCAGCCTTTCACAATTCAAAGAGGAAAGGAAAATAGCCTGCCTTTGAGCATCAGAGATGTGGGAGAGGCAGGAATCAAATCATGAATAAATAAATAAAAACACCAACAGCTGTGATATTTAAAACAGACAATCACTATAACAGCAAATGACAACCCTGCAGCCTGCAGAATCTGCTAATAAACTGTCTGCTGTGACTGTTATTAAAGATAAACTTATGAGCCATGATTATTCAACCATTAAACCTAAGTGGAAATCAAAGAAAGAACTGTGTCAGATGATATATTTGGTGCTGTGTGGCCTAGGAAAATTATTCATCAAATTCGAATCCTGATGTCTCTGTCCTCTAAGGATCGGTCCCTTGAAATCTTGGCACTATTTATGCAGAAGCTTTCTCCTCTTTTTCCTTTAATTATAATTTTAGTTTACTAATGTGTGACTTTTTGTTTCCAATAAATTGCTGTGATAAACACATCTCATCTCATTATCCATAGAATAATGGGAACGCCATTCAACTCAGCAAGGGCACAGCTACTAGAAGGCAAGACGGTAAGGCCTTCCTCGGAGCCACCTATGGACTAGAGCACCTTCAGTGCTGAGACTGATGTTTAAAAAACTACCCAGAAGTCTGGATTGTGAGTAGCTTTGTCAATGTATTAGCTAATTTAACCTAACAAGAATCCAGCAGAAGTCAGCCAATCCCCATTTCACTTGGATCTCAATCACTGCTACGGCTATTACAGTCAGTGACACAGTTAATAGGAAGAGTGGCTTATTATGGCAGAAACAACAGTATAGAATAAGATTATTATATGAATGTGCCATTTTGAAGACATAAAAGGATGGCCCAGATTGAAAATAAGCTTCAGTTAATGTCCTATATTATTATTATACGCAGGATGCAGCAGAGCATAACGGCGGACAGAGAGCTATTCAATTTGGTAGGATTTTCAAGGGTTGCCTTTCAAATCTCTGTTTAATATTAATATTTCCCAGGAGCTTTGAATGAGGAATTTGAAGTAATCCTCAATAATCAGGGTAATAGTATTTTTTTTTTAATAAGAACCACAACATAGCTACAAAATTTGTACAGCCTAGAGAGGTACAAAGTGTATGATAGGTTAAGGGGATAAAGAGACAAAAAAAAAAAACCAAAAAAACACCCTTCACCTTTTCTTTATATCCTGCAGTTTTTGTTTTATCTTTGACCTTTCCACCTCATCCACCTGAATGTCTCTGTTTGATGCTCCCCTTCCTCCAAGAGACTGGCTGTGGGTGGAGGTCCCCCTCCTTTGTGCTCTCACATCCGAAATAAATGTGCTTGCTGGGCCCATACCACCTACCCAACAGATGTTGGCAGAATAAATTAATAAATGGCCTAAACACTTAGATACAGGCCTAATTCTCAAATTATTCCAGGTTAAGGCATCAACCAGGAAAATAAGTCAACATGGTGTTTATAGTACATAGGAAATAGAAGTCAAGGGGCCAACCACCAGCTGCATCCAGGGACCATGAGGATGAAATAAGCCCACATAAAGTGTGGACCAGGTAGGCAAACTATTGGTGCTGAAACTACAGGGTGACAATCACACGAGTAGCATTTATCCTGAATTCACAGAGGCCTTTGGGAAACTGCAAGATAGTAATTCTCATACACGGTTGGACTTTAGACTCACCTGCAAAGGTTTTTATTCTCCTTTTCAATTCAAATTCCCAGATCATCTCCCCAACCAGATAAATAAAAATATCCGAGGGAGGGCACCCGGGAATCTCTATCTGTGATAAAAACTACTGAAGAGGTGACTTTGCCTCCACCTGAACTTCACCTATGCTGTGGGCCACCTTGTGAGAGGAATGAGTTCCCTGAAGTAGCCTTGCTGCCATTATTGCAGCAAAACCAAGCTTAACCTAAGCACTACCTAGTAACATCGCTGGAGTAATACTCAGAACGATAGAACTCAATCACATGCTCAGTCCCTGAATATCACAAAATAAAAGTGGAGCTGAAATAAGCTTCTTTAGATTCAATAGGTAAATGCTACAATATGATCTAGGAAATAACCCAAAGCCTATCTTTTATACATTGGGCATCTTTATAATGAAACTTTGCTCAGGAGAAATAGAGCCACATGCTGCCTCTAAAGAGGCCCTCCTGCCCCCAAGGACCCAGCAGCAATCCGAAATGCTGTTTTCATTTTGTGATCTGAGAGCAGAATGTGCCTTGTTCTCATGGCAGATGGGTTTCTTAAAAGTTGTGTAAACTTGGAATTGTTTAAGTAGTTGAGCTGATGAGCTCACTATTTAAAGAAAACATGAAACGAATTTTGTTTGCATTAAAAAAATATTTTTTAAGTTTTTATTTAAATTCCATTTAGTATATACCATGTGCATTAAAAATATTTAGAGTTTCTAAAACTACGTCTGCGTATGTCTGTTTTATCTGAGTTTTTAATACTGTAGGGACTGTGTGATAACTAACTTGTTATTATGTGGGTTTGGGCATTATGCTGTCCTCTGAGACACAAAGCCACATGTAACAAAACTCTGCTGTAGCCTAGAAATTATTGGAAAACTTAGTCATACTGAAATTTTGGAAAAAAGGACACATCTGCTTTATGAGAAAACCATGTTTCTAAAAACATAATTTAATGGTTGTTATTACATGCTAAAGTCGATGGTTTTTAATGTGGATACATCATTATTTCAAAAATGGAAAAGAATACAATGTGTTATAGTTCATACCAAATTTTCAGAAATGTGTAAGTTCCTTAACATGAGTCATGCCATTGAAACTTGCATTTATATGAAACTTTTATTTCCCAACTTTTATTTGTATGAGCCATTTAATTGTATCCTCCTCATTAGGGAGAAAGAATTTTTTAAAATTATGTATGGAAATTAAGCAATAAAGCAAATATCCACTATTGTTTTTATCCCCATTTTACAGATGGAGAAAATAGGCTCAGAGAAATAAAGAGTTCTGTCCAAGGTCACACAAGGAGTCAATGACAGAAATGGAAATTCAAATCACATTTTCTGGCTCCTAAGTCATTTTCATCAGACCATGAATACAAAGAAACAGCTTGCAGATGTTAATGAACAATTCCCTTTGGTTCCATATAAAGTAGAGCCAAAAATGTCATTTCGTAAGGACCCAGAATGAATTCTTGGCCCAAAATAGAATTGCCATAAATTTCTATCGAAAATTTAGAGTATATTTAGACCGAAGCCAGCAATAATGGCATTTTCACCTATAGTGGTTAAAAAGAGAAAAGTTTCCTTTGCTTTTGAGCAAGGTTATGAGTCAGTTGGTCTTTGGGCGAAAGGAAATGAAAAATTCATCACCTAGGATGATTGACTGTTCATAGGAAAGGCCTTACAATCAAGAAGCAATTATAGTCTGTATGTGGTAAACCCTCTTAAAGCTATAAGTAAGCAAGATGAGTATCAGATACTTCTCACTGACTAACTTGGGAAAGTAGAGTGGGGTGGGAAGCAGAAGAGAATTAAGACCTGCTCCAGAGCAGGGCACTTTGCCAGAGCTATTTGATACATAGTTTTGGGGAAAATGCTTATTCTGTCCCTCTTTATGTATTTTTTCATATAGATGACCATGTGTTAGCATTACAATCCTGGTCTCCTTATAGCCCTTCATTCACTCCGCTCTCATTTAGTGAGTTTGGAAAGAAAAACTGGGCAGGCATAGTTAGTCTTCCTCTTCTCTTTGTCTTTTGACAAAAGATAAGTCCACAAAGATCATGGGCTCCTAACTGTACTCTACCATGAGTAGACCTCTCTACTAAGAGGCCCCGTCCCCTTATTAGAAATGTCTCAGGTGATCTGGGGATGTACTGTATGGTGATTAACATAATATAATAAAATAAAATTAAAAAAAAAAAAAGAAATGTCTCAGGTGAATTCTCTGAGAAGCAGACTCTGAAACAGAGATTAGCCTCAGGATTTGAATAGGGACCCCCTTTCATAATTTGGAGACAAGACCAAATGTTTATGTCGATTTCTAAGGCCACCAANCAGGTGAATTCTCTGAGAAGCAGACTCTGAAACAGAGATTAGCCTCAGTATTTGAATAGGGACCCCCTTTCATAATTTGGAGACAAGACCAAATGTTTATGTCGATTTCTAAGGCCACCAAATTTACAAATAAGAAATTAATCCATCTATATTTCTTATAATTGTTCACTTGAAAAATAGTATACTTATTTTTTAAATTTTTTTAAAGATTTGATTTATTTGAGAGAGAGCAGGAGGAGGGGCAGAGGAAGAGAGAGAAGCAGACTCCCTGTTGAGCAGGGAGCCTGCCATGGGGCTCCATCCCAGGACCCTGGGATCATGACCTTAGCCAAAGGCAGATGCTTAACTGACTGAGCCACCCAGGCTCCCTGGAAAATAGTATATTTAATCTAAAACTTGATGAAAGAATTTAGTAAAGGATAAGTACGTGTTCAAACATGTATGGTAACCATTTAAACACATTTGGGTCTGTGGTGCCAAGACAATTCAATGGAAAAAGAATATTCAAAAAATGATGCTGGGAAAACTAGATATCAACATGCTGAAGAATGAAGTTGGATCCCAACCTTATACCAATATACAAAACTTATGTGAAAGTGGATCATAGATTTAAACGTAAGACTAAAACTATAAAACTCTCAGAAGAAAATATGAGAATAGATCTTTTTACCTTAGGCTAGGCAATGGTTTCTTAGATGTGACACCAAAAGCACAAGTGACAAGAACAAAAAAAAAAAAATAAATTAGATATCATCAAAATGTAAAACTTTTGTGCTTCAAAAGACATTATAGAGAAAGTGAGAATATAACCCACAGAACTGGGACAACTATCTGTAAATCACATATCTGATAAGGGACTTACATCCAGAATATATAAAGAAATCAAGAAATCATACAACTCAAAAATAAAAAAAAACAATTTTTAAAAATAAACAAGTGATTTGGAAAGATTTATTGAAAAAATATAAAAACTGGCAAAAATAACCACATGAAAAGATACTCAATATCATTAGTCATTAGAGAAATGCAAATGAAAACCATGACAAGATAGCACTTCACATATACTAGGAAGACTAAAATGAAAACCACCAGCAATAGCAAGTGTTGGTAAAGGTATGAAGAAAATTAAACCCTCACATATTGTACATCGTTGGTGAGATTATGTAATAGTGCAGCTACTTTGGAAAACAGTGGAAAGTTCCTCAAAATGTTAAAGACAGAGTTAACATGCAACAGCACTTCCATTCCTAGATATATACCCATTAGAAATGAAACATATCCAAACAAAAATGTGTCCATGAATATTTTGAACAGCATCATTCATAATAGGGAAGAAGTGAAAACAATCCAAATAACCATTAACTGATGAATAGATAAGCAAATTGTGATATGTCCAGTCAATGAAATATTATTCAACTATAAAAGGAATGAAGTACCGATACAACATAGATGAACGTTGAAAGTGGAAGAAGACACAAAAGGTCACTGTGATTGTTAACTATAGGTGTCAACTAAACTCACCTAAAGGATGGCCAGATAGCTGGCAAAATATTATTTCTGGATGTGTCTGAGAGGGCGTTCTGGAAGAGATTAGCATTTGATTCAGTAAACCGAGTGAAAAGATCCACCCTTAGCAACATGGGTAGGCATCGCCCTCACCACCAGGATCTCAAATGGAACAAAAACATGAAGAAAGGGAGAGATTCTCTCTTTTATTGAGAGGGGACATCCATCTTCTTCTGCCCTTGGACGTAGGTGCTCCTGGTTCTTGGGCCTTTGGACTTGGACTGAGTTCTACCACTGGCTTTCCTTGTTCTCCATTTTGTAGCTAGCAGATTGCAGAACTTCCCAGCCTCCATAACCACATGAGTCAATTCCTATATTTCTTCTTATATATGTAACTATATATACATCCTGGTCTGTTTCTCTGGAAAACTCTGACCAACACAGCCACATATTGTATAGTTCTATTTACACGAAATGTCCACAATAGGCAAAGCTATAGAGACGGAATGTAGATTAGTGGTTTCTTGATACTGGGGGGTAGGAAAATGGAGAACTGATAGCTACTAGGGATGCAGTTTCTTTTTGGGGTGATAAAAATGTTCTAAAATTAGATCTTGGTAATGGTAGCACAACACCTCTGTAAATGTGCTAAGACCCACTGCGTTGTACAATTTAAAAGAGTAAATCTTAAGGTATGTGAATTATATTTCAATAAATCTGTTATAAAAATGTTTGCATTCATAAGCAGTTATAGAGTGTCACTGGAACACCTGTTGAATAGGACATAAATCATTAAGGAAAAACATAATTTGCCTATATGCATTTAAGAAGACTAAGAATTCAAGAAAACCTGGCCAGACAGATCTCCAAGAATTTTGCTGAAGACTCTGAGATCTAGGTCATTTGTACTCAAAAGTGACTATGAGATAGCCTCTGGTTTAGGCCAGATTGCATGGCAAAACAAGCATGTTTTACATGAAAGTTGTACAGAAGCTTTAGTCTGGCATTCAGAGCCTCACAATGTTACATGCATCTAACTCAAGTTTACCTACCAGTTTCCCTATTCAATATATATTTAAAACTACTTAACATATCCCCCAAATCCATCTCATTCTTTACCTTCTGCTTGTGCTTTTATGCTCCCTAAAATGCCCTACCACCTTCTCACCTTACAGGTTGATTCTATCTATCTTTCAAAATGTCATCTTTCTTAAATGTCATCTTCTCTGTGGAGTCGTTGCTAATTTTCTCTAATTAAATGTACTTCCCTGTTGCTTTGTGTCCCAGTTTACTCTGCTTTGTATTAGTTATCTATAAATTTATATTATTTTCTCCCCTCCTAGGGCCATTGCAGTGGCTGTCCACTGAGGGAAATTTGCGAGAGCAAGGGCTGTATATCACTCCACTCTATGGCATCTGCAGCATTCATTGCTAGTGGCAGAGATACAAATATTTGTTGATTGAAAGAGGCTGTCTATTTCACAGTTTTTCAATTTTATTTGGTATGTGTGTAGAGATAAAACATTACATTTGATTACTTGACATTTAAATAATCAGCACTTTAACCTATTAAAACTGTCCCTTTATACTGAATATTTTAACACAGAAGCATCATGTATATTTATATATTTATATTGTGATTTTATCTTAAAATTTAAAAAGAAGATGAAAGATGAAATTTGTTTCCTAGTATAGTAACATCCAATTTATTCAGCATCATAATGAAAGAGAATTTTCCAGGTGATAAAAGCTTACCTCTTCAAGTTCTAGAATTGTAAATACTTTTTATGTATTTAGAAATGAATATTTTACTAAATTATACTGCATATATTAGAATATGGCAAGAGAACTACTTAATTGGAATATTTTTACCTTGAACTGCACTTTTATTGAGGAGTCATCCTCAAAATCATGATGTCATATTAAGCACAGACCCTCTATTATCACTTACCACCTAAGTTGACTAACAAACAATCGAGTACCTTTGGATTGACAACCGAGGCAGGTCCNAATTGACAACCAAGGCAGGTCCAATGAGCTAGATACCCATGACCTATGTGTCCTTATATCCCAAATGCCATATATTTCTTCTCCATAGAATGTCATGTCTCTGAGAATAGGGGCTGTGCCTTCCATTTCTCTGTGTGAATTTTATTGTGTTTCCATGTGTGCAGAATACCAGTTATTGCTGACTTTCATTTTGTAGAAAGAAATAGATTACCCATTAAAAGGAAAATCCTGCTTTTCAAAAGGTTGAATAAGNTGTAGAAAGAAATAGATTACCCATTAAAAGGAAAATCCTGCTTTTCAAAAGGTTGAATAAGAGAGTAGTTTTTTAAAACTTTAAATAAAAATCCAGCTGGTTAAACTAAAGTCATTGAAAAGAAGCTTAATTGAGGAATATTTTTGGGCTCTAAGCCCACTATCTTTTCATTCGATTGTAAATTGGATACAATTTTATTCACTTCGAACTCCTGTCTTTCAGTATTTTATTCCACTGAGACCAGTAAATAAGTGTTAATGGCCATGTTGAGCTCAGTTAGACTACTTTCTCTACTTAAATTACCGATTTTGGTTGTATTATTGCCAGCCAGCCTTTTGCTTGTTGATGTTTTTATTGAATGATTGTGCAAGAAATGTTGATATCTTCATATATTGTTTTGACCCTTCACTAATCCTCTTTATCTGTCATTTCTTTCATCTGAAATATCTTCTTCTTCCCCCACACTTTTATTATCCATCCATCAAAGTATGCCCTTTTTTTCTCCTGTAAAATGATACAGACTTGTGTCCTTCAGGAATGTTCCCAGAGGAGGTGTCTTCTTATATTTTAAGAGTCACATAAGCCAAGAGGACACTGAGTTTCCATCATGGCAGAGTTTTATCTTCTTTCTTTTCCACAATGTTGTATTGTTTTTGGAGGGAGAGGACAAAATTGATGATGTATGGAAACATTTGAAAACAATGAAAGACTGCTTATTGAGAAAACTGCCTTTTCTAAGACCTTCCGGATAATTTGTGCTTTGTTAATACAAAGCATTTGCTAAGAAAAGCAGCTGTCAAATAATGTCAACCACTGAGACCTGATTCTCCTGCCCACATTCTTTCCCTTACAATTNCAAATTGTGACAATCTCTTCCCCAGAGCAACAGGGAGCATAGAGATCTTCTGAGTCTCCCTTTTTCTGAACTCGCACAGAAACTGGAAGATACCTTCTAGAGTATGTGGGGGACAGAACATGCCCCTCCAAAGATCTAACAATGGGTGAGATGTGCCTCCTGTTTTCCTTCCTAATTCTTCCTGTGTCTTTCTTCTCTCTGCCCTCAGTGGCCTCGCAGGGATGCAAGCCTACTCACAGAAAATTAACTGAGATGAGCTGCACACATTTTGCGAACTCTCTGTCGAGGGGATGCCCACTGCAGGGGTATGTTGCAGAATGTCACTTTGTCCACCTCTTAGCTATCAGGTGGGGGCACTATTTTATTTACTTAGGAGACACAGGAGGCGTATTTCCTCAGGAGAGAGGGGGAGGATTTTGGCATTTGGGATATGTTCAGGTTTCCCCAATTCAGCCAATTCAGCCAGCAGCAGCAGCGGCGTCCTCTCATTCCGTGCCTGATTCCCAGTCATGCTGAGAATGTAAGGCCCCAGTTTTTCTCTCAACAAAATGGTATCACTCTATATAAACTCTTCCTCACAGGCCCTTTCTGCAGACAAATGAAATAATGTCATCTGTTCAGTACAAGCCTGTCCCCCCCACAACTCAATGAAAGATGCTATGTGTTATGACCAAGCTTTCTCTTCAGCTGAATTCAGAAACTGCGGCTCACAGTGCTTCCTATGTTTATTCACGGTGTTATCACATGGGAAAGTAGAGGCCTGGGCATTTGCATTTCTCCCGTGGTTCCCCTCTCCTGGCCAAGAAACCCATGAAGAAGGGTCTTCACTGGCCCAGAGCCCCTGATAGGATGGCATTCATGCCTCCCCGTCACGGACGGAGAACGCCCCGCACAAGAAGGCTCGGCTCTCATAAAGACTTCTGCCAGACTCGGGAAGACGCGGCTTTTTGTTTGGCACCATAGGACCCTGTGTGACACTCCACGGCCTGGGCTCGGGACCGTCACAGCAGCCTTTCACAATTCAAAGAGGAAAGGAAAATAGCCTGCCTTTGAGCATCAGAGATGTGGGAGAGGCAGGAATCAAATCATGAATAAATAAATAAAAACACCAACAGCTGTGATATTTAAAACAGACAATCACTATAACAGCAAATGACAACCCTGCAGCCTGCAGAATCTGCTAATAAACTGTCTGCTGTGACTGTTATTAAAGATAAACTTATGAGCCATGATTATTCAACCATTAAACCTAAGTGGAAATCAAAGAAAGAACTGTGTCAGATGATATATTTGGTGCTGTGTGGCCTAGGAAAATTATTCATCAAATTCGAATCCTGATGTCTCTGTCCTCTAAGGATCGGTCCCTTGAAATCTTGGCACTATTTATGCAGAAGCTTTCTCCTCTTTTTCCTTTAATTATAATTTTAGTTTACTAATGTGTGACTTTTTGTTTCCAATAAATTGCTCTGATAAACACATCTCATCTCATTATCCATAGAATAATGGGAACGCCATTCAACTCAGCAAGGGCACAGCTACTAGAAGGCAAGACGGTAAGGCCTTCCTCGGAGCCACCTATGGACTAGAGCACCTTCAGTGCTGAGACTGATGTTTAAAAAACTACCCAGAAGTCTGGATTGTGAGTAGCTTTGTCAATGTATTAGCTAATTTAACCTAACAAGAATCCAGCAGAAGTCAGCCAATCTCCATTTCACTTGGATCTCAATCACTGCTACGGCTATTACAGTCAGTGACACAGTTAATAGGAAGAGTGGCTTATTATGGCAGAAACAACAGTATAGAATAAGATTATTATATGAATGTGCCATTTTGAAGACATAAAAGGATGGCCCAGATTGAAAATAATCTTCAGTTAATGTCCTATATTATTATTATACGCAGGATGCAGCAGAGCATAACGGCGGACAGAGAGCTATTCAATTTGGTAGGATTTTCAAGGGTTGCCTTTCAAATCTCTGTTTAATATTAATATTTCCCAGGAGCTTTGAATGAGGAATTTGAAGTAATCCTCAATAATCAGGGTAATAGTATTTTTTTTTTTTAATAAGAACCACAACATAGCTACAAAATTTGTACAGCCTAGAGAGGTACAAAGTGTATGATAGGTTAAGGGGATAAAGAGACAAAAAAAAAAAACCAAAAAAACACCCTTCACCTTTTCTTTATATCCTGCAGTTTTTGTTTTATCTTTGACCTTTCCACCTCATCCACCTGAATGTCTCTGTTTGATGCTCCCCTTCCTCCAAGAGACTGGCTGTGGGTGGAGGTCCCCCTCCTTTGTGCTCTCACATCCGAAATAAATGTGCTTGCTGGGCCCATACCACCTACCCAACAGATGTTGGCAGAATAAATTAATAAATGGCCTAAACACTTAGATACAGGCCTAATTCTCAAATTATTCCAGGTTAAGGCATCAACCAGGAAAATAAGTCAACATGGTGTTTATAGTACATAGGAAATAGAAGTCAAGGGGCCAACCACCAGCTGCATCCAGGGACCATGAGGATGAAATAAGCCCACATAAAGTGTGGACCAGGTAGGCAAACTATTGGTGCTGAAACTACAGGGTGACAATCACACGAGTAGCATTTATCCTGAATTCACAGAGGCCTTTGGGAAACTGCAAGATAGTAATTCTCATACACGGTTGGACTTTAGACTCACCTGCAAAGGTTTTTATTCTCCTTTTCAATTCAAATTCCCAGATCATCTCCCCAACCAGATAAATAAAAATATCCGAGGGAGGGCACCCGGGAATCTCTATCTGTGATAAAAACTACTGAAGAGGTGACTTTGCCTCCACCTGAACTTCACCTATGCTGTGGGCCACCTTGTGAGAGGAATGAGTTCCCTGAAGTAGCCTTGCTGCCATTATTGCAGCAAAACCAAGCTTAACCTAAGCACTACCTAGTAACATCGCTGGAGTAATACTCAGAACGATAGAACTCAATCACATGCTCAGTCCCTGAATATCACAAAATAAAAGTGGAGCTGAAATAAGCTTCTTTAGATTCAATAGGTAAATGCTACAATATGATCTAGGAAATAACCCAAAGCCTATCTTTTATACATTGGGCATCTTTATAATGAAACTTTGCTCAGGAGAAATAGAGCCACATGCTGCCTCTAAAGAGGCCCTCCTGCCCCCAAGGACCCAGCAGCAATCCGAAATGCTGTTTTCATTTTGTGATCTGAGAGCAGAATGTGCCTTGTTCTCATGGCAGATGGGTTTCTTAAAAGTTGTGTAAACTTGGAATTGTTTAAGTAGTTGAGCTGATGAGCTCACTATTTAAAGAAAACATGAAACGAATTTTGTTTGCATTAAAAAATATTTTTTAAGTTTTTATTTAAATTCCATTTAGTATATACCATGTGCATTAAAAATATTTAGAGTTTCTAAAACTACGTCTGCGTATGTCTGTTTTATCTGAGTTTTTAATACTGTAGGACTGTGTGATAACCAACTTGTTATTATGTGGGTTTGGGCATTATGCTGTCCTCTGAGACACAAAGCCACATGTAACAAAACTCTGCTGTAGCCTAGAAATTATTGGAAAACTTAGTCATACTGAAATTTTGGAAAAAAGGACACATCTGCTTTATGAGAAAACCATGTTTCTAAAAACATAATTTAATGGTTGTTATTACATGCTAAAGTCGATGGTTTTTAATGTGGATACATCATTATTTCAAAAATGGAAAAGAATACAATGTGTTATAGTTCATACCAAATTTTCAGAAATGTGTAAGTTCCTTAACATGAGTCATGCCATTGAAACTTGCATTTATATGAAACTTTTATTTCCCAACTTTTATTTGTATGAGCCATTTAATTGTATCCTCCTCATTAGGGAGAAAGAATTTTTTAAAATTATGTATGGAAATTAAGCAATAAAGCAAATATCCACTATTGTTTTTATCCCCATTTTACAGATGGAGAAAATAGGCTCAGAGAAATAAAGAGTTCTGTCCAAGGTCACACAAGGAGTCAATGACAGAAATGGAAATTCAAATCACATTTTCTGGCTCCTAAGTCATTTTCATCAGACCATGAATACAAAGAAACAGCTTGCAGATGTTAATGAACAATTCCCTTTGGTTCCATATAAAGTAGAGCCAAAAATGTCATTTCGTAAGGACCCAGAATGAATTCTTGGCCCAAAATAGAATTGCCATAAATTTCTATCGAAAATTTAGAGTATATTTAGACCAAAGCCAGCAATAATGGCATTTTCACCTATAGTGGTTAAAAAGAGAAAAGTTTCCTTTGCTTTGAGCAAGGTTATGAGTCAGTTGGTCTTTGGGCGAAAGGAAATGAAAAATTCATCACCTAGGATGATTGACTGTTCATAGGAAAGGCCTTACAATCAAGAAGCAATTATAGCCTGTATGTGGTAAACCCTCTTAAAGCTATAAGTAAGCAAGATGAGTATCAGATACTTCTCACTGACTAACTTGGGAAAGTAGAGTGGGGTGGGAAGCAGAAGAGAATTAAGACCTGCTCCAGAGCAGGGCACTTTGCCAGAGCTATTTGATACATAGTTTTGGGGAAAATGCTTATTCTGTCCCTCTTTATGTATTTTTTCATATAGATGACCATGTGTTAGCATTACAATCCTGGTCTCCTTATAGCCCTTCATTCACTCCGCTCTCATTTAGTGAGTTTGGAGAGAAAAACTGGGCAGGCATAGTTAGTCTTCCTCTTCTCTTTGTCTTTTGACAAAAGATAAGTCCACAAAGATCATGGGCTCCTAACTGTACTCTACCATGAGTAGACCTCTCTACTAAGAGGCCCCGTCCCCTTATTAGAAATGTCTCAGGTGAATTCTCTGAGAAGCAGACTCTGAAACAGAGATTAGCCTCAGGATTTGAATAGGGACCCCCTTTCATAATTTGGAGACAAGACCAAATGTTTATGTCGATTTCTAAGGCCACCAAATTTACAAATAAGAAATTAATCCATCTATATTTCTTATAATTGTTCACTTGAAAAATAGTATACTTATTTTTTAAATTTTTTTAAAGATTTGATTTATTTGAGAGAGAGCAGGAGGAGGGGCAGAGGAAGAGAGAGAAGCAGACTCCCTGTTGAGCAGGGAGCCTGCCATGGGGCTCCATCCCAGGACCCTGGGATCATGACCTTAGCCAAAGGCAGATGCTTAACTGACTGAGCCACCCAGGCTCCCTGGAAAATAGTATATTTAATCTAAAACTTGATGAAAGAATTTAGTAAAGGATAAGTACGTGTTCAAACATGTATGGTAACCATTTAAACACATTTGGGTCTGTGGTGCCAAGACAATTCAATGGAAAAAGAATATTCAAAAAATGATGCTGGGAAAACTAGATATCAACATGCTGAAGAATGAAGTTGGATCCCAACCTTATACCAATATACAAAACTTATGTGAAAGTGGATCATAGATTTAAACGTAAGAGCTAAAACTATAAAACTCTCAGAAGAAAATATGAGAATAGATCTTTTTACCTTAGGCTAGGCAATGGTTTCTTAGATGTGACACCAAAAGCACAAGTGACAAGAACAAAAAAAAAAACATAAATTAGATATCATCAAAATGTAAAACTTTTGTGCTTCAAAAGACATTATAGAGAAAGTGAGAATATAACCCACAGAACTGGGACAACTATCTGTAAATCACATATCTGATAAGGGACTTACATCCAGAATATATAAAGAAATCAAGAAATCATACAACTCAAAAATAAAAAAAAACAATTTTTAAAAATAAACAAGTGATTTGGAAAGATTTATTGAAAAAATATAAAAACTGGCAAAAATAACCACATGAAAAGATACTCAATATCATTAGTCATTAGAGAAATGCAAATGAAAACCATGACAAGATAGCACTTCACATATACTAGGAAGACTAAAATGAAAACCACCAGCAATAGCAAGTGTTGGTAAAGGTATGAAGAAAATTAAACCCTCACATATTGTACATCGTTGGTGAGATTATGTAATAGTGCAGCTACTTTGGAAAACAGTGGAAAGTTCCTCAAAATGTTAAAGAGAGAGTTAACATGCAACAGCACTTCCATTCCTAGATATATACCCATTAGAAATGAAACATATCCAAACAAAAATGTGTCCATGAATATTTTGAACAGCATCATTCATAATAGGGAAGAAGTGAAAACAATCCAAATAACCATTAACTGATGAATAGATAAGCAAATTGTGATATGTCCAGTCAATGAAATATTATTCAACTATAAAAGGAATGAAGTACCGATACAACATAGATGAACGTTGAAAGTGGAAGAAGACACAAAAGGTCACTGTGATTGTTAACTATAGGTGTCAACTAAACTCACCTAAAGGATGGCCAGATAGCTGGCAAAATATTATTTCTGGATGTGTCTGAGAGGGCGTTCTGGAAGAGATTAGCATTTGATTCAGTAAACCGAGTGAAAAGATCCACCCTTAGCAACATGGGTAGGCATCGCCCTCACCACCAGGATCTCAAATGGAACAAAAACATGAAGAAAGGGAGAGATTCTCTCTTTTATTGAGGGGACATCCACCTTCTTCTGCCCTTGGACGTAGGTGCTCCTGGTTCTTGGGCCTTTGGACTTGGACTGAGTTCTACCACTGGCTTTCCTTGTTCGCCATTTTGTAGCTAGCAGATTGCAGAACTTCCCAGCCTCCATAACCACATGAGTCAATTCCTATATTTCTTCTTATATATGTAACTATATATACATCCTGGTCTGTTTCTCTGGAAAACTCTGACCAACACAGCCACATATTGTATAGTTCTATTTACACGAAATGTCCACAATAGGCAAAGCTATAGAGACGGAATGTAGATTAGTGGTTTCTTGATACTGGGGGGTAGGAAAATGGAGAACTGATAGCTACTAGGGATGCAGTTTCTTTTTGGGGTGATAAAAATGTTCTAAAATTAGATCTTGGTAATGGTAGCACAACACCTCTGTAAATGTGCTAAGACCCACTGCGTTGTACAATTTAAAAGAGTAAATCTTAAGGTATGTGAATTATATTTCAATAAATCTGTTATAAAAATGTTTGCATTCATAAGCAGTTATAGAGTGTCACTGGAACACCTGTTGAATAGGACATAAATCATTAAGGAAAAACATAATTTGCCTATATGCATTTAAGAAGACTAAGAATTCAAGAAAACCTGGCCAGACAGATCTCCAAGAATTTTGCTGAAGACTCTGAGATCTAGGTCATTTGTACTCAAAAGTGACTATGAGATAGCCTCTGGTTTAGGCCAGATTGCATGGCAAAACAAGCATGTTTTACATGAAAGTTGTACAGAAGCTTTAGTCTGGCATTCAGAGCCTCACAATGTTACATGCATCTAACTCAAGTTTACCTACCAGTTTCCCTATTCAATATATATTTAAAACTACTTAACATATCCCCCAAATCCATCTCATTCCTTACTTCCTGCTTGTGCTTTTATGCTCCCTAAAATGCCCTACCACCTTCTCACCTTACAGGTTGATTCTATCTATCTTTCAAAATGTCATCTTTCTTAAATGTCATCTTCTCTGTGGAGTCGTTGCTAATTTTCTCTAATTAAATGTACTTCCCTGTTGCTTTGTGTCCCAGTTTACTCTGCTTTGTATTAGTTATCTATAAATTTATATTATTTTCTCCCCTCCTAGGGCCATTGCAGTGGCTGTCCACTGAGGGAAATTTGCGAGAGCAAGGGCTGTATATCACTCCACTCTATGGCATCTGCAGCATTCATTGCTAGTGGCAGAGATACAAATATTTGTTGATTGAAAGAGGCTGTCTATTTCACAGTTTTTCAATTTTATTTGGTATGTGTGTAGAGATAAAACATTACATTTGATTACTTGACATTTAAATAATCAGCACTTTAACCTATTAAAACTGTCCCTTTATACTGAATATTTTAACACAGAAGCATCATGTATATTTATATATTTATATTGTGATTTTATCTTAAAATTTAAAAAGAAGATGAAAGATGAAATTTGTTTCCTAGTATAGTAACATCCAATTTATTCAGCATCATAATGAAAGAGAATTTTCCAGGTGATAAAAGCTTACCTCTTCAAGTTCTAGAATTGTAAATACTTTTTATGTATTTAGAAATGAATATTTTACTAAATTATACTGCATATATTAGAATATGGCAAGAGAACTACTTAATTGGAATATTTTTACCTTGAACTGCACTTTTATTGAGGAGTCATCCTCAAAATCATGATGTCATATTAAGCACAGACCCTCTATTATCACTTACCACCTAAGTTGACTAACAAACAATCGAGTACCTTTGAATTGACAACCAAGGCAGGTCCAATGAGCTAGATACCCATGACCTATGTGTCCTTATATCCCAAATGCCATATATTTCTTCTCCATAGAATGTCATGTCTCTGAGAATAGGGGCTGTGCCTTCCATTTCTCTGTGTGAATTTTATTGTGTTTCCATGTGTGCAGAATACCAGTTATTGCTGACTTTCATTTTGTAGAAAGAAATAGATTACCCATTAAAAGGAAAATCCTGCTTTTCAAAAGGTTGAATAAGAGAGTAGTTTTTTAAAACTTTAAATAAAAATCCAGCTGGTTAAACTAAAGTCATTGAAAAGAAGCTTAATTGAGGAATATTTTTGGGCTCTAAGCCCACTATCTTTTCATTCGATTGTAAATTGGATACAATTTTATTCACTTCGAACTCCTGTCTTTCAGTATTTTATTCCACTGAGACCAGTAAATAAGTGTTAATGGCCATGTTGAGCTCAGTTAGACTACTTTCTCTACTTAAATTACCGATTTTGGTTGTATTATTGCCAGCCAGCCTTTTGCTTGTTGATGTTTTTATTGAATGATTGTGCAAGAAATGTTGATATCTTCACATATTGTTTTGACCCTTCACTAATCCTCTTTATCTGTCATTTCTTTCATCTGAAATATCTTCTTCTTCCCCCACACTTTTATTATCCATCCATCAAAGTATGCCCTTTTTTTCTCCTGTAAAATGATACAGACTTGTGTCCTTCAGGAATGTTCCCAGAGGAGGTGTCTTCTTATATTTTAAGAGTCACATAAGCCAAGAGGACACTGAGTTTCCATCATGGCAGAGTTTTATCTTCTTTCTTTTCCACAATGTTGTATTGTTTTTGGAGGGAGAGGACAAAATTGATGATGTATGGAAACATTTGAAAACAATGAAAGACTGCTTATTGAGAAAACTGCCTTTTCTAAGACCTTCCGGATAATTTGTGCTTTGTTAATACAAAGCATTTGCTAAGAAAAGCAGCTGTCAAATAATGTCAACCACTGAGACCTGATTCTCCTGCCCACATTCTTTCCCTTACAATTCCAATAGCATTTCTACCTAAATTTATGACCTTAGAGTCATACTCAAAATCCAGCTCCTGCATTACTATTACCTAGTCTTTATTCATGTGAAATATTCACATACTAATATATTTGAGCACGTGCTCTGTGGCTAACATGGAGCTACAGTGGTGAAGCTGTTGAAGCATGTTCAGTAGGCTGAGTAAAAAGAAAACACAGCACAATAGTGGGTTAGGCTGAAGAGAGAAAAATTCTAGACCTGTTGAGCTTGAGGTTCCTTTGGGTATTCAGATAGAGATAGCCAAAATGCAGATGGATATACGAATTTTGGTTCAGAATGAGTGGATGTTGGTAGACATAGCTAACATTTACTGAGTACACACTTTACCACTATATGATATTTTTATAACTTCTAGATAAGAATTATAAACATATAGGGGCACCTGGGTAGCTCAGTCTGTTAAGCATCCGCCTTCGCTCAGGTCATGATCCCAGGGTCCTGGGATCAAGCCTGCGTTGGGCTCCCTGCTCAGTGGGGAGTCTGCTTCTCCCTCTGCCTCTCCCCCGACTTGTGCATGTGCTCGCTCACTCTCTCTCTCAAATAAATAAATAAAATCTTTTTAAAAATTTATTTACTTGACAGAGAGAGAGAGAGAGAGAACAAGCAGGGGGAGTGGCAAGTAAAGGAAGAGGGAGAAGCAGGCTCCCTGCTGAGCAAGGAGCCTGATGCCGGGCTCGATCCCAGGACCCTGGGATCATGACCTGGGCTGAAGGCAGCTGCTTAATGGACTGAGCCACTCAGGCGCCCCAATAAACAAAATCTTAAAAAAAAAAAAAAGAATTCTAAACATATAGATGGTAATTGGCATCATTGCAATGAATGTGATTACTGAAATAATTAAAGTACCTCAGATAGAAATCCTAGGAATCTCTAATCTCCTGATTCTTTCCTGTAATCTTTAGGATTCAATTTCTATTCTGGCAGTTCCAAGGCATCCATGTCTGTACCAACCGTTTTAGTAGCTTCTCCTTATCCCGCCTGCCTCACAAACAAATCCAGGAACTGTATCTCTGAGCCTGTCTTTTGAGAACCTGAATAGATTTGAAGCTGCACTTTGACCATATAAAAATTCCTGGTCATAAGCTGTAAGACTCTACTGATTATTAGGACATTCTCCTCCCTGCTACTTTGCGTTATATATTCCTCTCTAGCTACAAAACACAATTAATATGACCAAGCTCATACATGTTTCTAAATTACCTCATTTCTTTCTCTGAGATACTTCCCCACCTTATCTCCCTATGCACCAAAATACCTCTCACCTCTACCGCAAACCATACTCATCTTCTTCAGATAGCCTTTTATATAATCTGCTGCTTAACCCAATTCCATCTTATTCCCGTTATAAATCAGCATGATTGCTCAATATGCATAAGCAATTCTGTGCAGATGTTGCTAGAAACAAATGTTTATCTGTTTCTCTAATTTTGTTTATAAAAGATCAGAGAATGGGTACTCCAGTTCATCACAGCTTCAAGTTACTAGAGATATGTAATATATATGGTGCATGAATGGCCAATTGTCTAGTAGTAAAAATTCAATAATAGCCTCAAACCTAAACTATACTGAAAATACTTTAATCTTTCTTTAATGATTCTGAAAGCACCTTAGGGTTTTTCAGTCTCAAGGTTATCCTTATCATTGTCCTATATATGTAGGGAAGTAATAAAGAGTTCCAGTTCAGAGGTTATCAGATTGAGCAGTTTTTATTGCATTTCTTTACATTTGCCTCACCTCCCAATTATATTGCATGATCTTTAAGAGCCAGAATCATATCTTCTATTTATTTTGCATTTCACATAGGACTTTATAAAAATGGGTACAAAATTCAAATTTTTATTGTCTGTATTAGAGATTAGAGTGCACAGGGAGACTCTTATTTTAATGATTTTCTACCTTTTCCTTTTACTATCTATGTCAGAACTTATTTTTCTACTCCAAAACTAGAAGAAAATACAAGCAGGGGCCACTGTGCCTTCTGCTACTAACTGAGTGGTGACCCATAGTCTTTTGACTATACCTCTGTCACAAAGCATATATGTAAACATACATACATGCCACAGAATTAAGCTATGCACCTTACTTGGGCAGTGAAATATGAGTGGAAGTGACAGGTGTCATTTCCTGGTAGAATACTTAATTCTGATGCTCTGCTCTCTAGCTCTCTCTTCCTCTGTCATTATGATTCTCAAATCACCTGCTAATGTGAGGTTGTCAGAAGACTGAAGTAGCTGGAACAATAAACCAACATATGGCGACACTCAGACCCACAGCAGGCAATGCATGAAAAAGAAATAAAAATGTGTCGTGCGAAGCCACTTAGATTTTGGAGTTGTGGTTTTACCACTGCCTAACCTGATACAGTGCTTACCTTATAAATGTTTATTATGTACTTCTTTCCATAAACAGTACACTGCTTGAGGGTAGGGACCATGTCTGAATCGTTTATTTGCCCTCAGTATTCTGCCAAAATAGTTTTTAGTAAGTTGTCATAGTATTTGTAGAATGAATAAATGAAAAGTAAATAATCTTAATTTTTGTAAGAAATATGATAATATTCTCCACCCTACCACTTTTTTACTCCTATCATTTAGAATTAGAGTTTAGCCTGAGGAATAGGAAGTTCTATTGTCTATCAATCTGAAGTTTCTTCGAGCTATCCAGTGATCTAGGTTGCCTCTAGATAACAGTCCTCCCCAAATCCAAAATGTCTCCTCAGTCCCATCTTGACTCACTTTGTACCTCTTTCTTCTTTTTTTTCTGAAGCTAATTTTCTACTTTTTAAAGATGTTGTTTGTACTATTGTTTTGGTTATTTCCCTCCAAGACTAGCTTCACAGTAGAAGACCATTTTCTCAGCTCCTTTTGCCATCTTGACCCATTCAACAAGCCTGTGGAACATCTCGTGGGAAAGGCCTCACACTAAGTCTATACAGAAATAGTCTGGGAGTGCTGGATGCAATTAATGTGGCAAGGTTACATATATCCCTGAAGTTTCTAAAGCTCGCATGTCTCCTATTTTATAATTATTTTCCTATTAAGTGATTCAAGGAAGACTTCCTAGAATTCTTCTGAAATCTGATATAAGCAATTTATTTTTATTTTTTTTATATGAGCAATTTAAAGTGTAATCCAGGGTAGATTTGAAATGATTCCTACCCATCTCCTACCTAAGAGCACATGGTATTAGGAAGGAACCAGGCAAAGGTCAGTGCATTGGTCAACATCAATTGATCCACATTATAAGACCAGTGTATCATTTTTTATCAGGTCAACAATCCAGAAATTCTTGAAAATTAGGCAATACTTAAGCATACTAAGTAGACACAGACAGGTGATATCATGTATTGGAAATAATAGGACTTGAAGTATGACAAAACTGGATTCAAATTTCAAATCTAACATTTCCTGGCTGTGTGAGACAGTGGAAAAACTGCTTATATGAAACAAGGAGAATTTTCCTTTTTGAATTTGTTTGCTTTACACACACAAGCACACACACATACACATGTAACACATTATTTATTTTAGTATTTCCATTTTCTTTCAGTATGGTTTTATAGTTCTTATTGTACAAATTTTATACATATCTTGTTAAATATATTCCCAAATATTTTGTATTTTTGATGCTATTACAAATGTTATTTTAAAATTTCAACCATTGGACTAAATATTTCAACCAAAAGGCAGGTATTGTCAGACTAGCTCAAAAAGCAAAACCAATTATATTCTGTACGTAAAAAATGCAATTTAAATACAAAGACACAACAAGTCAAAAATAAAGGAAGAAAATAAGTGTGTACAGTCAAGAATGTTAAGGTGGCTACATTAATATTAGACAAAATAAGGAAAGAAGAACCTTTTCAATAAATGATGTTGGAACAACTAGATATCCTTATAGGAAAAAAAGAACGTGAATCCTTACCTCACAACATAAACAAAAACTATTTAAATATAGAACTAAATGTAAAACTACAATTATAACACTTATACAGGAAATTGTAGGGGAAAATCTATGATATCAAAATAACAGAGTATTTAGATAACACTCAAAAATCATGAACCATAAATTTGATAAATTCAACTTCATAGAAATCAGAAACTTCTGTTCTTTGAATATGATGGTTAAGAAATTGAAAGACAAGCCAAAGAATGGAGAATTATATATATATGAAATATATTTATTTATAAATATATACATTTATATATATAAAATAATGAATGCACTGGTATCCAGAACATATAAATAATTTTTTCAACTCAATAATAAGCAAACAAAAAATTAAAAATAGGTAAAAATATTTGAACAGACACTTCATGAAAGAAGATATTCAGATGGCCAATAACCACAGGAAAATACTCAATATCATTAGTGATAATGGAAATGCAAATTAAAATCACAATCAAACACCTTTTTAAATGAAAAATACTAAAAAGACTGATAATACTAAGTGTTGATAGATATGGAACAACTAGAATGCTCATATAATTTTGGAAGAAATATATAATAATAAACCACCTTCTTAAAAAGCTTGGCAATTTCTTCTAAGGCACATTTACTATATGATCCAGAAAGCCTCTTCCTGTGTATTTCCTGAAGAAAAACAAAAGCATGTCTACACAAAGACACATACAAGAATATTCATAGCAACTTTTATAGTAGCCAAAACTTGGAAACTACATAAATGTCAATAAACTAAGTGATGGGTAAACAAGTTGTGAAATATTTATACAACAGAATAATACTCAAAAGAAGAATAAAGTTTCTTATATATGAAACAAAATAGATGAATCTTTAAAAAGGAAAACAAAGACATAAGACATAAGAAAACTCTTTAGGAAATGAAAAGTGATGGAAAATGTTCTATATCTTGATTGTGGAAGTTGATACCCGGTATATAAATTTGTGAAAAACTCATCAAAATAAAGTTAACATACATGCATTTTATTATATGCAAATTGTACTTCTACAAAGTTAAATAAATAAATAAAAATAAATATTGATATCTTAGATATCAATATGTAGGAATATTTCTTATTATATCTCTGTGAATTGAAGATGAAAGTGATGTAGCTCTTCATGACCCCTACTGATGAAGTGTCCCAGACTTTTCTTCCTTGTATAACTCTGGAATAGGATTGGCTACTTACCTTGTGTAAAAATATATATGGGATTTAGCAAGCCGAAGTAAAGAAGCAATAATTTCTATGTCCTGCAGGCTAGTGCAGAACTCTAAGGGCTGCTCTTGTACACGTCCCCTTTATAAGGCTCACTTTGTTGGCCTGGGCAGCACCCAAACCCACAACTCCTCGATCTCCCCCCAGATCATTTTCTTTAGCTTCTCCAACTCCTGGTCCAGACATAAGTGTCACACTGTGTCAGGATATACCAGCATCACTGAGGCTGGAAGTGAAGAAAAACATGAGTTCCAGTTTGTCCTCACGGGTTCCTGCTTCTCTTTCTCCCTCCCCTTCACATCTAGCTTTCCTTCCTCACTGCCACCCACCTGACCCAAAGCTACTCTCTACCATCAGCATGCTTCTCAATTCTCTAGGAACCTGCTAGTAATAATGTAAAAGTTTGATTAACTTAAGTACATAGTAAAAGTACCTTTTTATATCCGGGAAAAGATTTCACGGTTATCTGGCGTCATTTATCATTTGAACAGTTGGCACGCATTTCATGTGTTGTGATATAACCTATGCATAAAACAGTTTTTTAAGGAAGAGTTAGGGAAAGAGAGTGTGTGGATGAGTAATTGATATTTTGCTCTAAAGATGGGAGACAAGACAAGTGTCACTACAGAAGAGTGGCTACCAGACCAGGACTGTGGTGAAACACATACAAATCAAATCAAATAGAAATATATATAAAGGCTAATAAATTGGCATTGCGTTCACCATGTTGATATAGCCAATGCTATTTACCAATACATGACCCAATAATTATTTGAGAATATGCACTCAAAAAATATAATTCAGACCAAGTCCAAGGGAAAAAATGTTTCTTCTCAAAAACTGATATAACTTTTTTCTCCTTATTAAGAATAAAATTATATAATCAATCATATCTCCATTTTTTTTTTTTTTTTGCTCTGGCCACTTGGAAGTTCTAAGTCACTTGTTAAAAGTTAATTTTAGAAAATATTTTTCTCTCTATTCTATATTTTCCTGGTCTTTCTTGGGACAATGAATTATATTTTTCCAAATTATGATTTACGACAGCCTTATAAGCTGTTAGAAATATTTATTTTTAGGGGCGCCTGGATGGCACGGCGGTTAAGCGCCTGCCTTCAGCTCAGGGCGTGATCCCGGCGTTATGGGATCGAGCCCCACATCAGGCTCCTCTGCCATGAGTCTGCTTCTTCCTCTCCCACTCCCCCTGCTTGTGTTCCCTCTCTCGCTGGCTGTCTCTATCTCTGTCAAATAAATAAATAAAATCTTTAAAAAAAAAAAAAAGAAATATTTATTTTTAAAAGTTGAAAAAGAAATTAATGCATGAATAAATGAATGAATGAAAAGCAAACAAATTTAGTAGACATTTCCCAGATGAATATTTCAATATAAAAGATAGGATTTATACTGTTATTAAGTACATATCTGCTTACTTCATTTATTATTAGTTGAGTCTGTCATTTAAGACCATTTTATCTCATCTAAAATTATATTTGATGGTGTATATATTTAACACTCAATCTTTTTCTATGTCAACAGTCTATATTTCTTTCCTATAGGAACATAATAGAATTATTAACTAATATATTACCTTCATGAAGGTCAATTCTAGGCACATATGGAACGACTTATGGTACAGTTACCCTTTTTAGAGCAAATTTACAGCTAATTTACAGCAAATTTAACATATTAATTTTTAGATACTGCTCAGCTTTGGCTTATTACATGATATGGTTTAAGTCAACATCTGAAATTGAAGAAAATATTAACATGTAGTTAGGTCTTACAGTCAGTTCATGTCAAGCCACACACCATGGGTGTTATCTATTCTACTGTGAGAATACTCTCGTGTTTTCCACATCAGTGTTAACGTTAGCACACGTAAGATCTAACAAGAGAGATACCACAGTCCTTCCCGACTCCACATGTCCTGGTGCCATTAGCGTTCATGCTAAATGAATGCCATTTCATTTAATAAGAAGTCCATTTCCCCTGTCCATTTACTGCCCCTTCAAGTGCCTATTTTCCTATCTAAACCTGCCACAAGGTATGTGCGTAACGGTAAATTGAGGATTTAAAAGGATCTTTACTTCATATGCCTTGAACTGAACTGCTCTTTATTGGCAATCTAAAAGTAGATGGGAACTATGGCTGTGTAACACTCTTTGTCTTCTTTCCTCACCTCTTCGTAGCTTCCATAATGTTCCCACAAAGTGGCTTATTCAGTAATCTAATAATTTGAGTATCAACCTTTCAGTCCCTTTTATTTTTGGTGAATTATTTGGATTTTCTTTTTAAGAATGAATGTTTGGGTACCATTCTTAGGGCTGAAAGATTAATAGAGCCTTATCAATTTCAGGTAGATGTTATATTTAAGTGTTTGAATTTGAATGCCTTTTTGTATTTAGATGATTGAAGTTCACAGTAAGAAAGCACAAATTCTAAGAAATTATGTGGCTGTTGAAATGGAGCTGCTATTTTCTAAAGTATAACACCCATTTGTTATATGAATTTTTATTCAAGATGCTGAACTGCAAAACACAGAGAATGAGATATTGGCAAAGGAGATGCTATATAAAGAACAACAACAAAAAAATCCTGATAGATTCCTTAATCATATAAGTCACTGGCGAACAATAAAGCACTGTTAAGATTGCTTTAGAAATTAGGTCTTGACCTGACTTTTTGAAAAATAGTACAAAGTAAATTGAAAACATAAATGGATACGTGTTTCTGAGAGAGGTTGGGAGAACTTCAGTATAATGAAGATGAAGGATGTTTGTTCTATCAAAGACAAACATTAAAATTAATGATTCCAATCCTTAAAAGGATAAATTATTCAATTTTAGAGTATATAGCATATATTCATGTCATAGGTATGTATATAAAGGGCGTATCTCTACTCACAAAATAATTTGACTAAGATGAGGAAAATCAGGCCCGGAAAACATGCAGTTCATTCAGAGGTGTGTGTCACTGCCCTACCAGTTTCAGGACACACGGGAGCTATAGTATGTCCATGACAGTTTGCAGACAGAGCAACGTTATCCTCTCAGGTCCTAACACACAGTGTGCTATTCTCCCCAGCGTCTTTGTTCTCCTTTACTTCTTTGCTTCACTAAGCTTTCTTTCCCTGATGCTGGCCCTCTCCTTTTCGGCCCTTTTCACCACCTGTCTGGCTCCAGATTTATGGACGTTTCCTTCCAGAGCCAGCCAGAGACTGCTGAGCTAGCATCATGCTTGTCCCTAGGCAAGACACGCTGGCCTTCAGTTCAGTCATTAAAATTCAGCACTGCTTACCACAAGGGCCAACTGCTGCATTATTTATTATTGCTTTGACCATTTTTTGCTTATTGTGATATAAAGTTTCAGAAGCCAAAATGAAAACAATACCTGACCCCTTGGGTGCTGCCATCAACAGGTGCTAGTAGGAGCCAGGAGCACCAGTAGCAGAAAGAGAGCAGCCTGGTGACTCCAGCACTTGCGTGAACTAGATTCACAGAGAAAATATTCATTAAAGAAAGCATAGTTTCAGTCAACAAACCAAAGTTAGGCAGTTGACAAACCAATAATATTCTGATCCACAAGAATCATTAAACCCAAAATATCAAATAGTAAGAATCACAACATTGCCTGATATGCACAATATTTATAACTTTTACACTATTTAAACTTTTCTGGATGACTCAGTGTTGTACAAACTGCATGGATGGTTGGTTTGTTTTAGTCACAGAGAGATTGCAGAATAGTGACACTGTCCTGGGATTCTGCCGCTTAGAGCTGGCTTGATTAAGTCGCTTAAACACCAGAAGTACAGTGGCTACAGGCTACATCACTGAAACTAAAATATCTATCTTGCAGAGTTACTCTAAGTATTTTAGATAACAATAAACTAGCATATGCTAGGCACTCAGTAATTTACATATATATGTAATTTTTACCATTAAAAACCTAAAATTACTGTAGCATACTGTATACGTACGTACGTGTGTATGCAACATTCTTATCATTACTCTGAATATATTTACACATATATGTGTATACAGAGTACATAAATACTATAATTGGTGATATTTTAAAAATGCTTCAAATATAACAATGGACTTTGCCCCACAAAGCCACAGTCTCTGATACTCTGGCACTTGGTCTTATTTCCTCCTCCTCCTCCTCTCAGCTCATAGGAACTTCCTCTCTGTTCCCTTTACTAAGGAAGCTGCAAGTCCACCATGTCCCTCAATTCTTACGGAAGAGAGAGAGAGAGGGAAATCTCCACATTTTAAAATACATCCTGTGAAGAATAAATATTTTTCAGAATATGACTATCCCTTCCAGTCTGTTTTTATTCAACCTAAAGTGATACCAGAGAGGGGTATCTTTTCACTTAAAAAGCAGCTTCCCTCCGCCAAGTGACTCCTCACTTAAAATGCTATTGTCTCTTTCTTTCTAGTTCTGTTTCAAATTTCACTCTGCCTTTATCCGTTTAGGCAGATCGTGCCACTGTGATACAACTATGCTCATGTCAATTTGTGTCCCATTAGCTAAACTCCTTTGATGAAATAGCCCCATCATAAAATTGGAATAATCAGGTACAAGTGGCCCTTGCTTTCCTTGCCCTGATGGATGTGTTTATTTCCAGGCTGATTGTTAATTGTACCCTGTCTTCATCTTCCATAAGACCTTGCTCCTCAAATTCCGTGAATGTGTTTGAATTTCCTGCTCAACTAACACCACTTCCGAGGCTTTTTTAGTTGAAGACTTTAATGCTTTTAACTAATTTTAGGTACTTAATATACTGGGTGTCAGTATATTTGCACAGTTTGAATTTACTCCAGATACAAATAGGCCTCAATAGTATAAAGATGGTTATGCAAATGGACTTGTTTTCAAGATGGTCTGTCTAGGAGGACTTTGGCATTTCTCAAAGAGGTGCATTTCCGTAGATAAAAAGGCTCTTAGATCCAGAGAGAATCAGAAAAGCTAGAAAACTTGACTATACCAAATGAGAATTTCAGCTTCAGGAATTGACATTCCGGGTGTGTGTGTGCGCATGGGTGTGTGTGTGTGAGAAAGAAAGAGAGAGAAATGTGGAAACAAGGCTCAAAAAGTTAAATAAGTTGCCTCGGCTCAAATAATTAACACATAGCACAGTCAGAATTTGAACTGAGGGCCATGTAGGGTGAAAACCCTCATTAAGCCTATAAAATAGAATTTCTCCAGGGAACATCACAGAAAAGTTGATTATTTTCATCTAGAGGAACCAAAAAGTGGGAAAGGGGCTTTAAAGGAGGGTATAGTATTGACATTCACAAATGGAGAAAAATACACTAAAAAACAGTGTGAGCACAAAAACAACCATGGAAACATTTGAGCCATAAATGAAGACTAGGGAACCATTGTTCAGTTATTTTGTTTAACGTGAGGGAGAGAATTAGAGATCTGTTCGGAAAAGGAGGCTGGAGACAACCTGAAGGCCTTGAACCCTAAGCTGAGTTTGGATTCCTTGCTTGGGCCATGGGGCACTCTGGAGGCATTTGAGCAGAGGATGTATTTCAAGAAAAGCAACATGAAGGGGAGCCTGGGTGGCACAGCGGTTAAGTGTCTGCCTTCGGCACAGCGGTTAAGTGTCTGCCTTCGGCGTTATGGGATCGAGCCCCGCGTCAGGCTCCTCTGCTGTGAGCCTGCTTCTTCCTCTCCCGCTCCCCCTGCTTGTGTTCCCTCTCTCGCTGGGCTGTCTCTATCTCTGTCAAATAAATAAATAAAATCTTTAAAAAAAAAAAAAAAGAAAAGAAAAGCAACATGAAAGCGTTCACAAGGAAGAAATATGGGGAAGGAGACAAGCTGGGGAGACCAGTTTTCCAGTGATCAGAGAGCTTCCTGAGTCGTAGTAAGGGCTTTTAATGGAGTTGAGCCTTAGGGAAAGAAAGGAGAGAACAGCTGGAATGTTAGGGGAGGATTAAACATGCCCTGGGAGGTTATTCTGAAGGATCCACTCCACCTCTGTTTTTCTCAATAGCTCATGATTTGTGCACAAGTCCTTGTCAATATCCAGCAGTCGTGAAAAAAGTAGAAATTGTTAATTTTGGATCAGGAAGCAATTGGGAAGTTTGGTTCAACACTGTGAAGAGATGGCACCATTCTAACTCAAAACCACTAGCCCTAAAAGTAAATATTAGTATCCTGGAAAGATAGGATAAACTAGGAGAAAATGAAGTTGACAGGTGAATCTACATAATTAGCTTAACATATTTTATGTTGAAATTTCATTATTAGAAAGAAAGAAGAAGGGCACCTGGGTGGCTCAGTTGGTTAAGCGTCTGCCTTTGGCTCGGGTCATGATCCCAGGGTCTTGACATCGAGCCCCACATTGGGCTTCTGGCTCAGTGGGGAGCCTGCTTCTCCCTCTCCCTCTACCTGCTGCTCCCCCAGCTTGTGCACTCTCTCTTTCTCTGTGTCAAATAAATAAATAAAATCCTTTAAAAAAAAAAAGAATAGAAAGAAGAAGAGAGAAAGAAAGGAGAATTAAAGGACTATTTAATGAGATATTTATAAAGGAATCCAATCGCTCTCCCTTAGGTTAGGGACTGACCTCCAGCTAGTCACCTCATGCCTTTCTCTTGCCATTAAAGATAAAATAAAGTGCAAATAAAATTGAAAACACACGTATAAAGCAAATACATAAAATTGAGATAAAAAAGATAACAGTATAAAATAAACAAGATAAAATAGCGAACTGAAAATTCAGACTAGATAAGATATAGTAAAAAAAATTAGAAAATAAAACAAAAAAGTTTAAAGAAGTTTAAATAAGTAAATACTGAATAAGAGAGTACACTAAGAAAATAGACTAAGGTCAAAGAATTCAGCTAAAAAAAAAACAGTCTTTTTTTTTTTTTCTTAAGATTTTATTTATTTATTCGACAGAGACAGAGACAGCCAGCGAGAGAGGGAACACAAGCAGGGGGAGTGAGAGAGGAAGAAGCAGGCTCATAGCGGAGGAGCTTGATGTGGGGCTCGATCCCATAACACCCTAAAAAAACAGTCTCTTAAAAAGAATAGAGAAATGAAGTCCTACAGAGCTCAGAATTCACCTTTGGGACAAATAGAGCGATAAATGTCCAGTAGTCACCAGACCACACATCTTCCTTCTGAGGCTGGTCTTCATTCCAGAAGGTCCACCCCCAAAAATAGGAGACCCTGGGGCAAATGTACTCATGTAAGGAAATCCTGAGAGATTTGTCCTTTAGAAAGAGGGCTTTCATTTCTAATACCTGGCTGCCTTTACATATTTGACAAACTGTTCCAATGGCACAACTCCAGCCAATTTTCCTACCTAGGTCCTGCAAGTTTGCAAAATCTCTCCTATACAAGATAAGAAAACGGACTGAGAATATCAGCAGCTAATTGAATGTGGGGAAACAAAGGAATGGAAAAAACAAAGAACATTCCAATGTTACAAATTTCCATCCAAGGCTATAGAAGGCATCAAGGGTTTTTAAAACCGTGAGATTCATCTTCCTTATGTGTGAAGCCATCAATACTGAAAGGGAGCAACTCACAGATAAATCACATGGAGACAGATCAGAAAGAACCACTGTCAGTGAAATGTTTGTGCCTCTACTTAATTTGATTACTGAAAAGAATTACACTTTTGATCAATTTCACTAATCTCTTAGAGTCATCGATGAGCAGTAGCTCAAAAATTCTGGCTAGTTATCAGCCTTCTAATTAGGCTGGACCTCTTATATTGGCCAAAGGAAAATCAAAGGCAGTCAACTTGATGTTGGTTAGTTGTGGTTACAGCAGAGAATGTGCAGGTGTGCCTCCAGAGCCAGCCTGCTGGGCTTGGGTGCCGGCACTGCCATTTCCCAGCCGGCAGTCTCTGACAAGACGCTTCAACCTTTATGAACCTCAAGTTCTTCATCTGTCAAATGGGGATAATGCCAGAGGTTTGTCATGAGGAACAAAAGCATTAATCCACAGAAAGCGCTTAGAACTCTGGGATTTAAATGGTCTCGGTAAACATTTGCGATTACTATGATATTCTAATAGCATGGGCTGGATGTTTGGAAAAGATGATAGCCAGAATATCTTGAATTATTAAAAGAAACTTCAAAATATAGTGCAGCACCTGAATAGCAGCTGTAAAGCTAGGACGCGTTTTAAAAAATCTCAATCTTCAGACGCAATTTCTAATACCAACACCTAACCTTTCATAAGAAAGTTTGGACAAAATGTCAGTTAAAGATAAAGGGCACAAAAATAATAAGATCTAGCAATTATTACATACTTAGTATGAGCCAGGTACTGTTCTAAGCATTTTGCATTTATTAGTGACTCCTAATAATAATGAGTCAAGTACCACTATAACCAACCCAGTTTCCTGAGGAAAAAATATCGTAGTTAAGTACCTTGCCCAGGGTCATACAACTAGTTTGTAGAGGAGCCAGGACCCAAACACAGGCATGGGGTTATGGAGTCTGCTTATCTAACAACTAAACCCAAAAGAATTCTATTCTCCCGATGAAGTAAATTTTCTCCTCTTCCCAGAAAGTCACCTTTATTAAGATAGTCTTTCCTATAACTTACTTTCCTTTGGGATTCTTGAGTTGAAACTTCTGTTTCTATGACCTTTCTTGGTGTGAACCCTGGTTTCTTTCCCCCTCTCCCATTCTTTCTTCCTGGGCTGTGTGTGAGTCGCAAATAGAGTGAGAGCCTAAGAGAGAGAGAGACAAGGCCAACTTTGGATTCAGATCTAAGTACCCAACAAGTGACCATCTTTATAGCAAAGCCTGTTAGATTGAAGCTTTTGTTTACTTTGAAATGCATTTGGATTATGCATCTATCCATACATTTGGGTTATATATATATAATTATATATAAGGGTGAAATAACTTACATTTTCATATTTGGTTGTGGCTTTTGTTAGGCTATCTGGATATCCTTGTTACTGTGAAAGGCTTTAGTTTCCTTTGAATTATTCCAAAAAATCCTAAGGGGTCCCTTTCTATCTGCAGTATTTTGAAATATATGTATATTCCTTACTTGAACCTCATTAAAACTGTGTGTTATACACACACACACACACACACATATATATATAACATACATATAGTATATATTAAATGCATATTAAAACTATATGTAATACTCTTCATTGTTGATTGCTGAAAAGATTATTCTGAAATCAAAACCATTCTGTTTACATTATGTCTTCAGTATTGTTCAAAAACAAATTCTGAGTAGTCAGCCAGAGACTTCACTTAACAATTATTTTTTTCATTTTTAATTGAGATAAATTGACATATAACATTATATTAGTTTCAAGTATATGACATAACAGTTTGATATTTATATAGACTGCAAAATGATCACCACAAGTCTAGTTAACATCCGGTACCACACATAGTTACATTTTTTTTTCTTGTCATGAGAACTTTTAAGATCTATTCTTCTCTTTTTAATTGACATTTCTAATAGTTCAACCCATTTGCCTTCCCTGCTTCTCCCACCATCCCATTCTGTGAGCATAAAACTAAAATAAAACCATCTGGAATAAAACCCTGGGGGAGATAATGGCCTCACATCAAGCAAACAGCTATGAGCAAGATACTTTTGAGGAGTGTAGAGAAAAACCAGGTGAGTGGAGAATGCACCAATTTGGAATGAGACAAAATGGTGACTGTATCACACAGAGGAGCTACAGCACAGAAATAGCAACGGAATATTGTAATTACCATCCCTGCCCACTGATTTATGGAACCAGGGTTCCAGGGGCCCCATAGAACTAGTATCCCAAAGGCACAATACAGCACTACCTAATCAATTCATGGGTGACCCCACAGCATCTGTCAGTGGAGGTTAGTGGTCATTTAAAATTCACTGTGAAAGAAGAGCTTTTAAGGAAGCCCTTAATCAAATGTAATTAGTGTAGAGGGTGACAGAGGACCCATTTAGACATGCCTGTGTGAAGTAATGTAAAGTAACCCTAAGTAGGCTTGGCCTTAGGACATCTTATTTATCGAATCAAATTTAGTTTGATTTTATGCTTTGTTCAAAATGGCATCTGAACAATTTCTTTCCATTACTTACCTAACCTGATCCTGGCCCATTTGTGATGACCAAAGAGGTCCCTGTGGTTTATCTGTCCACATTCTACCCTATAGTTGCAAAGAGAAGCACAGTTATTCTCACAGACAACATGTGTCATTGTCTTTCTGATTTGTTGTGATAAAAATAAATCTGAAAAATGCAGAGACTCACATGGAAAAAAGATCAACACTCATCAATAACTATTATTAATATTGTGCTGTGTGGCCTTCCCAGTTATTTTTTCTTTGTCTTTAGAAAAAATCCTAAGGGGTTGATATCGTGAGTTTTCCTTTCCTGTGCTTTATAATTTTGAGCCTTCTCTTAGTCAGAGAAATCCACATGGCCTCCAAAAGAATTGGGGTTCCTACAGCAGGAAAGCAAAAAGATAGTAAACTAGCAAATTTTAGTCTGCTTGACCTATAAAAGTGACAGTTACAATGAAAGCCGAACACCCAGAGTGGAGCCAGGCATAGAATTTATGACAAGATAATAGATTGGAGGAGGGGAGAACAGGACATCTGAGTTTTCCATCCCTTGTGAGACCGGTTGCAGGTCCTGGGGAGTGGGGCCGTCTTGAGTTGGGGTGGGATGGTGAGCAGGTGACCAGATGGGAGGGACCATATGCAGGGCAGTCGTGTGAAGATCTAGGGACTACTGAAAGCATCCTGTCCCAGCATCTCTGAGAAGCTGAGGCAAGTTCTTCAGTCTTCTTAAGCAGTTATCACTCATCATCTTTGCTGAGGAGACCTGTTAGCCAGTTTTTAATTTGAGAGAGGGCCTCCCAATCACAGTAGACAGCAAGCTAGCTAACCAGCAGGAATCCCAAAAGGAAACAAGGGAAGTGTGTATTTCCAACCCCCAGACAGGGATGAATAACTTACATTTTTTGTTAGGCTACATGGACATCCTTGCTGTCCCTAGGAAAAGTCTTTAATCTCCTTTGAGTTACTCGGAAAAACAAATCCTGAAGAGTCCCTTTCTGAAATATATGCCTGGACCTAAGATCACTGGATTATGACTTTAATTAGCATGAGAAAGATGACTCAGAACTTCACAGCTTTTTGCCACCATGATCATATTGTACCCAAGCATATTATTCTGGGAGCTGCAAAAACGATTTTGAATGTGTTCAACATAAAGTAGCAAACGTTGGGCTGCCAAGGCATATGGTAAAGATAGATGTATGGTGCATATGGAGAGGGTCAAAGGCATCATTTTTTTCAGCCCCAAGCCCCTTGGGGAACAGTGAGCTCAGTTCTCCTTTCAGCTCAGGCACACTGATGCTTGGTGTGAAGGAAAAAGAGCTTCCTCCATCCTGATCCATGTTGCTATAGCAATCACATCCACCAGCTCCCATACATGTCCCTGGAGGATGCCCGTGGGAGAGGAGGGGACTTGCCTATTGCAACTTTGTGCTTCCCAGAGGGCTGGGCTGGCAACAAGTTGCTACCTAACCTAGAAAGAGCTTGCCTCTAGGGAGGTAAGCAAGCTTATTCTCTAGCTTGAAAAAAGAGAGCCAGATTTTATTTTTCTGATTTGCTCTGGGGAACAAATGCTACTTTTCCTACTTTATCAATGACGGAGCGATAGCACCAGGTTTCCAGACTTGTCAAATGCCTACAGAGCATTAGAGTCTGAATTCAGAAGTTCTCAAAGCCTGGTTTCCAGTGGATATGTTGGGGCTTCCTGCCAGTTAGATCCATGATCCCCCCATCCTTTATTTCCTTCTTTCACATTCTGTTCCTCTGTGTAACTTTTGCACATGGCAGCTGACTAAATAACAAATTGAAGTATAGCCCTAGACATACCAGTGTCTCTCTGGGACTTATTTCCCATCAGTAAGTGAGGAGTTGAACTTGTTAAATTCTAAGTTCCAAAGTTCCAAAATCTCCAAAGCTCCTGCCACTAGCATTTTACCTGTACTATCCATTTTTCTGCCAGAACTGCTATCTTCCCTGGACCACAGTGGAAGATACTCTTAAGTGGTTCATGAACCCCCAAACCTGGGGTTTCGCCTATAATATTATACATCCAAAGAAAGAATTTATCAGCTACAGGAGGAGACCAGTGCAGAACACAAACGTTTGGTAGCATATAACAGCAGTGTAAGCTAGGCCAGAGCAGAGGAGAGAGGCTCTGGTTCACATGAGCGATCTGGTGCAATGAGGGGACACTGTGGGTCAGGGGTGCTTCCTCGAGGCTCAATGGGGCTCACACAAAATAGCCACATCCTTGTGCATTCATTCTCTATTTTCCAAGTCATTTTCTGACATGAATTTGACTTTCCAATGCAGAGGAAGAGGTTAGACTACTCTAATGAATGGAAGAGCACATTTTATGTTATCTCTTCATCAACATCCTGATTCAAACACTGTGGTAGACCGGATACCAGACCCCCCAAACATCCAGGCCCTGATCCCTGGACCCTACGAATGTTACTTTCTTTTTTTTTTTAAAGATTTTATTTATTTATTTGACACAGAGAGAGAGAGACAGTGAGAGAAGGAACACAAGCAGGGGGAGTGGAAGAGGGAGAAGCAGGCTTCCCGCTGAGCAGGGAGCCCGATGCGGGGCTCTATCCCAAGCCCCTGGGATCATGACCTGAGCCCAAGGCAGACACTTAACGACTGAGCCACCCAGGTGCCCCCCTGTGAATGTTACTTTCTATGGAAAAATGTGGCCTTGCAGATGTGACTAAGCTAAGGATCCTGAGATGAGGAGATGAGCCTTCATGATCTGGGTGGAATCTCAGTGTCATCACAAGTGTACTTATAAGAGGGAAACGGAGAAAGATCTGACACAGAAGAGGAAGGCAACATGATAACGACAGAAGCAAGATGCTATGCTGCTGGCTTCAAAGATGGAGGATAGGGCCATAAGCCAGAGAGGGCAATGGATGCAGTGGCAGCCTCCGGAAGCTGGAAGAGACTATGAACAGATTCTCCCCTGGATCCTCCAGAAAAAAACAGCCCTGCTGAAACCTTGACTTTGGCCCAGTGAAAATGAGATGGGACTTCTGACCTCCAGAATTGTAAGAGAACACATTTATGTTGTTTTAAGTGACTAAATTTATGGCAATTTGTTACAGCAGCAATAAGACACTAATACAACCATAAACCCTGTTGTAATGCTAGTATTAATGGTCGCTTTTCTAAAAGCCTAATTGCTTTTAGTTACCTTAAAAAATAAAAAAGATAAGTAAAAATCTAGTTTCTGGACATGTAGTCCTAGGCCACATATAGCAAAAATCTTTTTTTTTTTTAAATAAAGATTTTATTATTTATTTCTTTGAGAGAGACAGAGAGAGAGAGAAAGCACAAGCAGGGAGCCTGCTGAGCTGGGCACCTGACGTGATGGCTCGATCCCAGGACCCTGGGACCATGACCGGAGCCTAAGGCAGATGCTTACCCAAGTAAGCCACCCAGGTGCCCCTATAGCAAAAATCTTCTAGAAACTTCCTGCTCACCTCAGACAATGCCTTCAACTTTGATTCACATCCTCTTTCAGTCTGCAATAGGATATAGTTTGATCTGAAAAAAGGTATTGTTTGGTTGATTTTGCATGTAAGTGGAAGGAACCTAATAGGGTTTAAGAAAAATAAACCCAAAGAAAGTACCAATATTACATTACCTGTTGGTAAAAGAAGCATCAACTCTCATTCAAATGTAGAGATCCCCCCTCACTTCCTTATTACAGGATGCCCTTATTAATCTTGTATAGGCATCAGTGCCACCCAGCCCTGTCTGGACTTGCTGCTAGATTGGTATTTCTCAAACTTTAATATATGCATAAGATGCATAGGAATCACCTTGTTAAATCTTGTTAAAATCTTGTTAAAATGCAAATTCTGATTCAGGTCTGAGGTGAGATCTGAAATTCCAAATTCTAATAAGCTCCCAAGTGATGCCAGAGCTGCTGGTCTGCAGACCACACTATAAGGAGTAAGGTGCTAAATAAACTACATTCTGGAAGTTTTGGCCTAAAGTGGATTCAAATTGGCATTACCAATAATTACAAAATCTTGTGGCATTTTCAAGCCCTTGCAGAACTGACTGGGAATCGCCTCCTCTAAACGTATGGATCTAGCTCGCCTGCCCCGGGCCTGCCCTGCATGCTAAATTCTCCTGGTGTTCCTCTACCCACATAACACCCCTAGATCCTGTCCTGTCCTTCCAAAGGGTCTTTCCTTAGGGTGTAAGCACTGACCTTGCAGGGATCTCTTATGCCCTTCTTGAACGTCAGGACTTCTCCTGTTCCATGGAATCTTCACCCCAAATTGTCTTCTCTGTGCAGTTCACATGCATCCCTAGCTTGTTAAGAGTATGCTCAGCCTTTAAGTAAAGCCTTTTTCTCTTGATGTGGATTTGTATCTAGACCTAGACTCACCACGGCCTTGGGTCTCACGAGCAGCCATGGATGCACCATCTCCCCCACAAGCTGCCTTGCTTTTGTAGGCTCCCTGCAATATCTCAGAGCCTCTTTTCATCTCTTCCTGTTTTAAAACTGCCACTCCCTATTGCATCCCCTATCGATTTCAGTTTTCCGTCTGAATAATGACTCTGGGCTTTGGTTAATTTATGGAGCACAGACAACTGGCATACCCTGCGCCTCATAAAGGATCACATATTTCCTACTTCACCTGCTCCTAGTTCTTGCGCTCAGCGAGCTTAGCCTGGCCTCTACCAAAGGGCTTCCCGGCTCTCTGCTGCCCTCTCCTGGCGTCCTTTAGCACTGTGCGCGCTTCAACCCCTGGAGGGATCCAAACCACTTACAGATCATCACAGACCCTGAATGACCTAACGGCCCTGGGAGGTGAACTGGACGTCTACTACCTTTATCAGTGTTTTTTTAAATAAAGATTTCAACAGAGATGTCAAAGGAGAACATCCCTGCCGGAACGAAAATCACAAGAACAAGCATAGAGGAAGGAAACTTTGGAACATAATTAAAGAAAGAGAATCCCAGTCTAACTAAATCTATCCTAACTCCCCGTCCTGGCTGGAAGGATATCAAGAAATATTGTTCTCTGGGTCCCACTCCAGTCCAACTAAATAAGATTCTCTGAGGGTCTCCCTGATTATTTATACTTTTAATAACCTCCTTTGGCGATTCCAGTGAATATTAACAGCTGCTTGCTTGGATGTAAAGTGTAAGAGAATTGGGAACTGAAACTTGGGTCATATTATGGAATAGATTAAATGATGTACTCATAATGTGTAGACAGTTTTCTAATTTATTTTATTTATTTTTTTTTACAGAGCTGTCCCCAGCAGACTGCACACACACACACATATAAAAGAGTGTCTTGGTATTTACCTTTAATTTACAAACCAGTTCCTGAACCGCCTGACGGGGCCTTTTCCTCAAGCCTGACCCTGTTATCTCTGTACTTGCCCAGCCTTTCCACTGCATTAGGTATCGTGCCCTGTATCTTCAGGGTCAACCGGCAGAGGATAAATGACTCCTCCTCACTAGGCACCGCCCCTCCATCCCAGCGCCGCTCAACGGGCTCGGGAAAGCCGCCTCCAGCTGAACGCACTGCAAGGATCGTACAGTTCCCCGCAGCCAGTGCCCCTGCTCCGTGGGCAGACCTAGATGGGGAAGGGTTCGGCTGGGAAGACATGTGGAATTAGCGTCAAGAGGGACCCTGCAGGGTTCTCTGACACGGTTGTCACCACTAATGCTGCTCCTAGGTGTTCTGAGTCTATGAAAGCAACTGTCTCTCACCTCCGCCATGATCTTTCCCGGTTTTCGTTTCTGTCCCACTACAGAATTACCATCCTTTCCCAAGACACTTTCTGACCACCCCACTTCTGTCTTAGCCCGCGTCCCCTGGGACTTCCCTTGTGCACCATTATTTTCCACTGATACGCTACATTTTCTTCAAGGTGTGTACATTCTCTATCTTAACTTTCTGTATGCTCAGTGGTTATATTGCAAGGTTATCTCATCTTCTTTATACATCTTTATTACCCTGGAAATGCGTATCAGGAGGCCTCGCACGTACTGGGTGTCCAGTTAGAATCTGCTGATTGGATTTCCTCCAAGCATCACTGACTCAATCCGTGGAAATAAAACCTAAACTCTGCTAAGCATCCTTCTGGGGAACTTGGCTTTCCCCTCAGAGTCACCAGCACTGACCCAGTCTCTCCTTGTTCTTCAGAAGCCAGACTCCACATTCCTTACCTCCTTCCTCACACGCGATCATTTCAATTATCTAACCAAACTCAAGCTGCCTTTTCTCCTTCCCTGTGTTTACTCTGCTTAGCTAGAAGATGGCTTGCAAATTCAAATTTGCATTTTTAATCAGGCATTGCATCAGATTTTTTTCTATTATTCTGAGTTCCTCTTATATTTAAGCTACTGCTGGGTGTAGGGGTGACAGCATAAATGTAAATAAGAAAGTAATTTGCTTTTCCTCATCTTTAAAAAAAATCGTCTAAGCCTTAGAGAATCTCATATGAAGCAATATCACTTTTTCTTCCTTGCATGGGAATGCTGCTAGTTATTTTTAAGGTAAAAACAAAGGTTCTTCTAGGGCAAAACCCTCCTGATTCCAAGCCCCTTCTAGGAACAAGCATTATTAAAATCGAGTTAGAGCTTTTGCCCGGGGTACGCTTACAGAAGGGATGGAAGCAGTTCACTTTGCTCTTTTCTGCTTTGCACCGCAATGTTCCTCCCCTATATTCTCATCCATCGCAGCTGTCCCTGACCTGAAATGGGACATCTTGTCACACAGAGCTGCTGTAGCCTTCCAGGTTTCTCTATTAGTTTTATTTCCTATGCAACTGGGTTTCCCCACTCTCAGGTGTCTGGCCTCCCCTGTCACCCAAGTGAACACACGACCGACTGAACACCCTTCAACATTTCCTGCATTCAGGCTTTTTGTTGCCCTCTTCGGATGTTTGGCACTGATACGCCATCCCACGAACACCCAAAGTCAGCCTTTGTTGCTTCCCTCTCTCTGCTATACCTTGAATGTTCTTAGGGTGAACCTGAGAATCTGATCATCTTGGATGGAATACAAATGATCTCTGCTCTTCAAGTTAACTGAGTATATGAAGTGGACCCCAAAACCGTAAACAGAAAGGCAGTGAGATACCCAACAATGTGGGAAGTTGATGAGGTCTGCAGGGAGCCGCTCTGCAGGAGCTGCTGGAGGAGATGAATAGTAAGACACAGGCTGTACCAGCTCTGCCAGTTACTAGTAGCATTTCCTTGAGCCAAGTTAGTTAACCACTGAAGCTCCATTTTTTTTCCATCCAAAAAATGAATCTAATATTACGTCTGGGCTATTTTAGGAAGCAAATAACAAAAATAGTTGGCACTCATATTGTGTCAAGCACTGTGCTGAGTGTTACACGTATTTTATTTTTCACTCTTCACAGGATCCACGGGAGGCAGGAACGTAGATACTGCCCTTGTCCCACTTTCCAGATAGAAAGACTAGTATGATTGGCTGTGGAGGCAGTTTTTCAAAGATGGCAGTGTGTTGTATTTGACCAAAATATTGACTTAGAACCATAGAAAGTGAAGCTGAGCAAAAAATCACCATAGAGTGAATATGTTACAGGAAAAATAAAGAGAACAAAGCCAACAAAGCCAGGGCTGAGTCAGCGGACCCTGAAGGGTCGGGCGGAGGGAAGTGCCAGACGGTTGGGTTGGGCAAACTGAAACTCAGAACAGGCAACTGTGGGAGTCCCGTGCAGAAGGGCCTCAGGCTTCCTGTATCTAAATCTTATTCTGGTCAGTTATCAGCTGCCTTCAAGCACTTAACCTTTATTAGATGGAGAAAATAAAACCTACTTTGTTAGATTATTATGGATAAAATGCTTGGTAGAATGCCAGATATACAGTAAGCGCTCAATAAGTGCCAGTTGCTCTGAATGGCTTAATCGTGTGACTACACACAGTGTTTCTCTCCTCAGGGAAGATGAGGAGTCCCAGCAGCAACAAGTCATTGACATGTAAATGAAACAGGCTGTAGGGTCATGACATTTGTAAGAATCCAAAGGAAATCACAGATGGACAGAAGCACAGGTCAGGGCTCCTGGTGTGTGGGCTGACATGTTAATGGACATTTGCAGATGGCCCCAAGGGTGACCTCAGACTAGGAGAAAGTCCAGGGGAAGAAACTGCAGTTTCCTTTCTTTTCTGTCCTTTTACTAAACACACACACACACACACACACACACACACACACACACACACGTATGAGTGTGTTTTGAAATTTTCTCCTTTTGTGGCTAAACAGATTTGCTTCCCACCTCCTCCCTTGGGCTGTCTTCACATTGGAGTCAGTGCTCTAAGCTTTCCCTCTACCCCAGAACATGCCTGGATTGTTGCCTTGCAAACCGGGCAAAGCAGAAGGTCCCAAACGGCTGATAACCAACAGACAGGGCTGCTTTGCTGCCAGACATTAGAGCCAATAATCAGTAGTTGCAGTGGTGCAGAACACTGGATGGGAACCATCTGTCTGGCAGGTAGGGTTTAATGGGACTGGTTCTTAAAGCACAACCTAGCCTGTATTTGATGGCTCAAAGCTGGCTAGCTCCCTCTGCTTTCCATTTCAGAACAGGGACAGAGACAATAAGGATTTGAAGATTTCTTGAAGATTAACTTGGCCGGGGTGGTTATTTTTGTTACTCCCAAGCTGGTTTTCTATAGTGTTTTGCAATAAAATCCTTAAAAGAAAAAGGCAGGGTGTTTATTTCAAACATCTAAGGAAAGAGAGAAGGAGAGTGGTGCATTTTTATTTACTTCACACACTGTCTACTCGTTAAAGGAATTCCTTAGATAACATCAAGCCTCACCAGCCAAGGAGTGCTTGGTGACCCAGTCTGAGGACTTCACTTACCCGAGGAAGAAGATGAAGGCGGGTATAAGGTGCAAAGGCGGAACCTCAGTGAATTTTAACAGAGAAGATGGAGTTAGCGGAACTTTCTCCAGCCACAGCTCAAACTAGCTACCAAATTGGGCTGTCTCTATTTTTCCTGCCGACTTTTTTTTTTTTTTTTTCCCAGCTAGACAGGCACTAAAGTCCTGAAGAAATCGTTTCTCTTCACTCTAGATCTCTGCTGGGTTGAAGCTGCACCGACAGCTAGAAATTTGCATCTCTATCATTCCTCTCTGATGCCTTCTTCAAAAACTCTTGGACTCATTGCCTCTGGGTGACTTCTTACATTTCAGCTGGAACTTCATTTTAGGAAAGACCATCATTTCTTGTGAGCACCAGACTTTGTTCTTTCGGCGTGTATGCCTTTTTACCTTTCCTGGTGAGCGATCTGTAGGTGACAGGAGGACTTCGTTTTCCCTCCAGCTAAGTGAGATCATTAGGAGCAACTTCAAATTTAGAAAACCCTGATTCCTTACAATTTTTAAAATGATTTATTTTTCTGAGTATTCTGAGTAAAATCATTTTTTAAAGTCACTCAAAAGTTATATTCATTCAAAAGNTAAAGTCACTCAGAAGTTATATTCATTCAAAAGTGTTTCCTCTGGTTTTATAGTTTTTAAACTATATTGGACTAAATATACACCTCCAGGAGTTGGGAAGTCTTGAGATGAATTTTCTATCTCAAGTAAGGGGAGAGACTTAAGCCAGACCGTCATCTCTCTGACTTTGCGCCCAGAGGCCCAGAGGCCCAGAGGCTGTCGTGATTCCTAAAATTAACTGTGACTGAGTCTCAACTGTAAGCCAAACTAGGCTGGAGTTAGGATTCCCTGTGAGAAGAGTACAGGGTTGGGGAGCTCCTGGGGGTGAGCTATTCTGGTGGGTTATGACCGAGGACCATCATAGAGCCACAAGGCTCTCTGAGGGGACAAGATGAGTTGGGCAACCACCGAAGGAAGTCCTGCTCAGAGGTTGGGAAGGGTACCTTTCATGCTGATGAGTCCATTTGTATTCAACCATTTTGACGTAGAGACACAGTGATTCAAAAAAGCAAATTATTAAATCCTCGGTTACTTTAAACAGATATGATCATTCCTTCCTCATCCTATTGTTAAAAGATAAACTGAGGCACATTAACATTTTCAAGAGTTCATTTGAGCATGCGTTGGTTCGAGTGGGACAGCACCAGGCTGAAAGGGTTGAGGAGGGCTCCACCAGCAGGAGCTAAGGGAGAGGTTTCTGTAGAGAAGATCTGAGGGAAGCAAGGAGACGATTTGATGGGCTGTAGCTTAAGCACTTGCCTCATTTGGGAAAGCCTCGTTGGCTGTTGTGAGTGGTTGTTCTTCAGTGCATTGATGCTCACTGGCTTCTTGGTTTGCTTCCGCAGACTACCAAGGCATTAGAGCCACCTCAGTCTAATGGCTTCTTTGTCTAATTGCTTTAAAACTCTTTAGAGATGATGTGAAGGTCAGGGATGCTTGTGGTGCCTGTTTTTCGGTAATTAGAAAAGATACCTTTTTAAAATAGTGGCATGGAATTGGTTCTGTTAAAATGCCTTGCCTTGCTTTGCTTTTGGAATTACCACCCCAGGGTGAAGCAAGAGGGACCCAGCCTATGTGGAAACAGATCGAACAGGACCAGAGATGAAGGGGAAGGAGAAGATAGAGTAGGCAGCTTGGGACAGGTCAGCCCTCCTGCATTTGCTCTTGCTAAGTCATCTTTTTTTATTTTTTTTTTATNACCAGAGATGAAGGGGAAGGAGAAGATAGAGTAGGCAGCTTGGGACAGGTCAGCCCTCCTGCATTTGCTCTTCCTAAGTCATCTTTTTTTATTTTTTGTTTTTTTTATTTTTATTTTTTTATAATAATTTTTTATTATGTTATGTTAGTCACCATACAGTACATCCTTAGTTTTTGATGTAGTGTTCCATGATTCATTGTTTGCGTGTAACACCCAGTGCACCATGCAATACATGCCCTCCTTACTACCCATCACCGGGCTAGGCCATCCCCCACCCCCTCCCCTCTGAAGCCCTCACTTTGTTTCCCAGAGTCCATAGTCTGTCGGAGAAGGATGTTCCCACTTCTCCTTTCACTTTATACCATCTCTCATTCCTGGCTCTTTTTCTACAGCTCTGACCACTTCTTCTCAGTCTTCTTGAATGGTTCCTCCTCTTTTTCCCAGAACATAAACCTTCAAGTCCCCAAGGTGCTGTTCTCATGATGCTTCTTTTTCACTGTGGAGACTTCTCAAGGCAATCCGCGGGGATTGTTCTATCAAGCACACACCTACAATTCCCAATAATATGTCTCTCATTCAACTTTCTACCCAGGCTCCTAATTCTAATTCCTAGTAGACATCTCCATGTGAATCATTTAAAAAGAACTCTTTCTCCAAACTAAAATCATCATCCTCCCTTCACATGTTTCTTCTTGTCATTAGTATTTGCTAAAATAGTTGTTCCCCAAAGTCTGTGGGTTCTTGGCTCCTTTGGACACTTCCCCCCCCCTTCTGTCTCTAGAATTCTCAAATCTAACCCTTCACCTCTATTCCTACTTCCATGGTATAAGTTTTTATTTTTGTTACCTCTCACCTCAGTCAATTCAGTGGCTACCTCAATGAGTTCCATGCTATAAAAAAAGATTTCTTTAAAAAGAATAACTTTTGGGTTTACTCTTGTTACAAGAATAATGGAAGTAAACTGTTGACATTTTAGAAAACAAAGATTAAAAATGAAAGAGAAAGACCACTTAATATTCCACCACACAGAAACAACCACTAGCTATTCTAATATTCATACATTGAAAGATATATACAACACAACCTGGTGCCTTAGGTTGAATTACCCCAGAAGTTGTTTCTGAGTGAAAGATCTGAGCAGGAGTATTTCATTCAGGAGGGGATTCCAGGAAGCACCAGTATGAGGCAGGGAATGTGAGCCAGGGAAGAAAACAGAGCCAAATTAGGTGCAGTAAGGAAAAAAATTACCGGTATGTGCACTGGGGCTTCATTCCACCAGAAATGTCTGGGGACCGTATAGAACGTGTTTGAGTTGCTTACCCCAGGGGTGAGAAAGCTGGGATATTTACCCACCAACTCATTAATTTATATTTAGCTGAGGTCTGCTTCTGAGAGGTTAACTCTCTGGAACTGTGACCTGTTCGGTATGGGGGCCAAGCACACTCAGGTAGTCTGAGAAAGCCCCTGGGTGGAGAGTGGCAGGTGCCGTTGGCATGCAGAGAAAGGACGTGGCAGTGGGAAATGGGCAGAACTTTAACAGCATCTGCTCGATAGTCTTCTGCTTAAAATCTTTTTGCAGTTTTCCATGAATTATCCAAGGTCCTTCTCTTAGCTCACAACCTCTGCCTTCTATCTATCCTTAGAAAATTATCCTCTGCCTCTGAATCCCAGTCACACTGTGTAACACCCTCTCCCACCTCCACTCACCTGCTTGTGCAGTTGCTTCCACCTGGGTTACCGTCCCTTACGAGCCCTAACAAACATATCTTCTCCTGCAAGACTCAGTTCATGATATATCTCTTCCCTGACCCTTGCCCGCAGTCACCTCTATATGTTTCCTCCGAACATCACAGATACTCCATTACAACCTTCTTCTTTTGTATTTTTCCGAAGAAAATATGTGTCTGTATAATTATAAAATTGATACTTCTCAAATTTAAACAGAAAAAGAAATTAAGGACAAAAAAGGCAATGACACTCCACCGGCAGAAACATCTTCAATATCTTGACAAACATCTTACCAGACAGTTACTTATTTTCCCACAAACATGCATGCAATCCCATAATTTCATGTAAATGGGACCATTCTCTACTATACTATTTTTATAATCTACCTTTTTTTTTTTTTACTCAACAGTATATCATACCCATCTCTCCAAGCCAGTAAACGTAGATCCTTACCTTGTGCAATATTTGATTGTAAATACGTACTCTTATTTATTTATCTAAGCCTCTCTTTGTGGGTCATTTCAGCTGTTTTGAATAGTTTGCTATTATCAGCAACCCTGTAATGGCTAGACTCTATAAGCTAATTGCTTATTTATTTGTGTGTTTCTGCCTATTGACCTACAATTTCTCCAGAACGTGCCTTTGACTGCTCACACTTCCACTTTTTCCTTCTAAGAGGAGAGCGTTTTCCCCTTTGCTTAGTAGTTTTCATGCCTTTTGCAAATCTTTTGCTACAAGGTGAAAGTAGGTCTTCACAATCCATTCGAGCACATCCCTCATCTTGCGTTACCCAATTAATTCAAGGAAAGCCTCACAACACTTTAGGGCAGTGGGCTTTAAACTTTTTTTGACCATGACCTACAGTAAGAAATCCGTTTTTTATCAGGACATACTTCTATATAAACAAAAGTTCACAAAATAATATTCTTACAGTATGCAATGTGTCTGACATTTTCTTTTCTATTTAATTTTGTTTTAAATGAATAGGCTATCATATTTATTTCTTTAAACCCAGATGTGGTCCTCTAAATTGATCTCATGAGTCACTAATGGGTTGCAACCCCATGTGTAANAAAAAAGATTTCTTTAAAAAGAATAACTTTTGGGTTTACTCTTGTTACAAGAATAATGGAAGTAAACTGTTGACATTTTAGAAAACAAAGATTAAAAATGAAAGAGAAAGACCACTTAATATTCCACCACACAGAAACAACCACTAGCTATTCTAATATTCATACATTGAAAGATATATACAACACAACCTGGTGCCTTAGGTTGAATTACCCCAGAAGTTGTTTCTGAGTGAAAGATCTGAGCAGGAGTATTTCATTCAGGAGGGGATTCCAGGAAGCACCAGTATGAGGCAGGGAATGTGAGCCAGGGAAGAAAACAGAGCCAAATTAGGTGCAGTAAGGAAAAAAATTACCGGTATATGCACTGGGGCTTCATTCCACCAGAAATGTCTGGGGACCGTATAGAATGTGTTTGAGTTGCTTACCCCAGGGGTGAGAAAGCTGGGATATTTACCCACCAACTCATTCATTTATATTTAGCTGAGGTCTGCTTCTGAGAGGTTAACTCTCTGGAACTGTGACCTGTTCGGTATGGGGGCCAAGCACACTCAGGTAGTCTGAGAAAGCCCCTGGGTGGAGAGTGGCAGGTGCCGTTGGCATGCAGAGAAAGGACGTGGCAGTGGGAAATGGGCAGGACTTTAACAGCATCTGCTCGATAGTCTTCTGCTTAAAATCTTTTTGCAGTTTTCCATGAATTATCCAAGGTCCTTCTCTTAGCTCACAACCTCTGCCTTCTATTTATCCTTGGAAAATTATCCTCTGCCTCTGAATCCCAGTCACACTGTGTAACACCCTCTCCCACCTCCACTCACCTGCTTGTGCAGTTGCTTCCACCTGGGTTACCGTCCCTTACGAGCCCTAACAAACATATCTTCTCCTGCAAGACTCAGTTCATGATATATCTCTTCCCTGACCCTTGCCCGCAGTCACCTCTATATGTTTCCTCCGAACATCACAGATACTCCATTACAACCTTCTTCTTTTGTATTTTTCCGAAGAAAATATGTGTCTGTATAATTATAAAATTGATACTTCTCAAATTTAAACAGAAAAAGAAATTAAGGACAAAAAAGGCAATGACACTCCACCGGCAGAAACATCTTCAATATCTTGACAAACATCTTACCAGACAGTTACTTATTTTCCCACAAACATGCATGCAATCCCATAATTTCATGTAAATGGGACCATTCTCTACTATACTATTTTTATAATCTACCTTTTTTTTTTTTTACTCAACAGTATATCATACCCATCTCTCCAAGCCAGTAAACGTAGATCCTTACCTTGTGCAATATTTGATTGTAAATACGTACTCTTATTTATTTATCTAAGCCTCTCTTTGTGGGTCATTTCAGCTGTTTCGAATAGTTTGCTATTATCAGCAACCCTGTAATGGCTAGACTCTATAAGCTAATTGCTTATTTATTTGTGTGTTTCTGCCTATTGACCTACAATTTCTCCAGAACGTGCCTTTGACTGCTCACACTTCCACTTTTTCCTTCTAAGAGGAGAGCATTTTCTCCTTTGCTTAGTAGTTTTCATGCCTTTTGCAAATCTTTTGCTACAAGGTGAAAGTAGGTCTTCACAATCCATTCGAGCACATCCCTCATCTTGCGTTACCCAATTAATTCAAGGAAAGCCTCACAACACTTTAGGGCAGTGGGCTTTAAACTTTTTTTGACCATGACCTACAGTAAGAAATCCGTTTTTTATCAGGACATACTTCTATATAAACAAAAGTTCACAAAATAATATTCTTACAGTATGCAATGTGTCTGACATTTTCTTTTCTATTTAATTTTGTTTTAAATGAATAGGCTATCATATTTATTTCTTTAAACCCAGATGTGGTCCTCTAAATTGATCTCATGAGTCACTAATGGGTTGCAACCCCATGTGTAAAACACTCATGTAGGGTACCAGCAGGACTGCTGAGGTGTGCTGACCCTGCTGCTTTTCTTTTCTTTTTTTTTTTTCTTTTGCCTTACAGCTTCATTGTAAGTATGCAACTATGAAATATTATTTTTTTTCTCTTTACTGCCTGAAGTTTTGTGTGTGTTTGTGTGTGTGAGTTTAAGATTTTATTTGTTTGAGAGAGAGACAGTATGAGGGGCAGAGGGGGAGGGAGAAGAAGACTCCCTGCTAAGCAGGAAGCCCAACTCAGGGCACAGTCCCTGGACACTGGGATCATGACCTGAGCCCAAGGCAGATGCTTAACCAACTGAGCCAGCCAGGCGCCCCTGAAGTTTTGTGCTTTAAACACTAATCTCCACTATCCATGAAGCCACCTACAATGCATTGTCATTGACAGAAATGGCTTCTAGCAATGAACTTTCCAGGAGTTATACACATATGCTAATCAAAATTATGGCATTGTATATGTACGCACATGCATGCATGTGCACGCGCGCGCACACACACACACACACACACACACACACGGTGGTCCAGGCGAGGCAGAAACTGAGGCATAGGAAATAGAGTCCCTACCCGTGAAGTTGGTACAATCTAATGGGAAAGAACAAATAAACCAATTTCAGAAAGCTTGAAACCTCAGATACTCCTGAGTCTGGGAGTGAGATTTGTGCTGATGTCAGAGGCTTCAAGTCAGGCTTCCAAGGTCCTAGGTCGGCAAAACTTCCTTCCACCTGGCACAGAGGACAACACTGCTTAGGCCCAGTTGTCTTTCGTTGTTGAGAATCTACCTCAGCTTCCTCTCACCCCAGCGTATGAAAGCTCATCCTCTATAAAGTCCCCTTTATGAGGACCTAGGGGTCTCCATGAGATGCCTCCATCCCACCTTCCCCACCAACCAGGTGAACCTCTGATGGGACTCCCTCCCCCTAGTTAGTTAGCAACCTCTCTGTTCTCCCTTCTCACCTTAACCTACTCATCAACAATTGCTTTCTGAAGAGGTATCTGAAAAAGTTGTAAGGGTGGCAATCACATGTCCTTTTTCCTTTAGCTTTCATTTTGAGTGAGAGCCCTTGCAGCTAAGGGTTACAGGTGAATAACCCCTGGAAACCTATAGACCTTCAAAAAGAGCCAAAGTTCAGATCTTCGGTGCCAGCCGAAGTGAAGCCTTAGGAGAAAAGATACTATCCCATTACAGGAGCTTTTAAAAATATTTTCAGTTGTTGTGATTTTTTGCTGATTTATGCATCTTCTTGCTTTTAGCAATTTTAATCAGGTACATAGCTGGTATATACAGATCTTTTAATCAATTGATAATTGAGCTTCTGATAATTCAGCATCTGTTGTGTTTCTAGTAGTTACAGGGCATTATTCAAGGTTCTGGGAGAAATACAAAGAAATGAAGAATGTCTTCCTGGCCCTCAAGAAAAAAATGGTTCTGTGGGAAGGGAACTGTACATAAATATAAAAAGAAAATGTGCAGCAGTTAAAACTAAAGGTAAATTAAGTGATTTAGGAAATCATTAGGAATTCAGAAGCAGGTATTATAAAGGTGGGCTCCATCTAAGCAGGTAAAATTGGAGGTGGATCTGAAGGATGGGAAGCATGACAGAGTTGATGGCCTGAAGACTACGTCCTGGGCAGCAGATGTAAGCAAAATAGCAAAGAGGAACTATGGTGGCGTTTGGGGGAACAGCGATTAAATCCTTCGGGCGGTAGCAGGTTTCATAACTACCCTGAAGGTCAAGCTGGGGGCTGGGCCACAGCAACCTGTTTAAGGTCTAATTTTGCTGCCTGCTTAGGTTATAAAGACCTAAATAAATCCTTTGGATTTGCAGTCCGTCATCCTGTCCCCCATTTTTGATGAATTTTTGAGTGCTGTCTCTAAGCATGTATTTCCAGAAGCTCTCCAGACAGCAATCCACGTTCGGTTGGCTCAGTACGGAGCATTCTGTGGAATCCACAGCTAATGAGAGTGGAGAGCCAACATGAGCAGTGCTTGAATGGCAGTCACGTACAGGCTCACTTGATACTGCTTCAGGGACCTGTGGTGTTGTTTTTAAATCTCTCAGTGTTCCCTGATAAATTAGTTACACTATTTACAATATACAGCCAATAGTCTAATTATAAGAATGTTTATCTCTTGCATGTGGAAGGCAGCATAATGTAAAGGAAAGCACATCTGCATAGGAATTGGAACAGACCAGGGTTTTGCAGTTAACTCCCTGTGCAACCTTGGGCAAGTCACTTTCCCTGAGCCAAATAATCTCATATATAAAATGGGGGTAATGCTCTCGATCTCACAGTGACCATAAGGATCAATTTGAGGAAAATAGAGGGAAAAGGATTTGTAAACTCTAAATCACTAAGTGCCAGTATGATTGCTTTTGCTTCCTTGCCACCAGGCTAGTTTGTTCGGCTGTTAATTGATGATGTTACAGAATTCCATCATTAACATTTTGTTTCATTAAGTCTAAAACAATGAATCTGAACTTTGTTTGGTTGTAGATATAACTGAAAATATTAATAAAAACAACAACGAGATAACTATGATTTATTAGTGCTAACTGTATGGGAGGCACTAGTTAAGAGAGTTACACATTATTGGGTCATTTATCCTCATAACTCCAACAGGTGGGTACTACTGTTATCCCCACTTTGCAGATGGGAAAAGGGAGGCTCAGAGAAGTTGGGTAATTTGTCCAGTAAGTGGAAGAGCCGAGATTCCAACCCAGGCCATCTGGCTCTGAAGTCCCTGTTCTCAACCTCACCCCTTCCCTAAGAGAACAGATACATTCACATTTCATAGTTTCCCTAAAGGTTAGTGGATCACAAATGTAAAACTCCAGCTGTGGAGGAAAACAACGGTCCGCATCTAGCATTCTTTAAAATGGAAGATTCAGGGGCACCTGGGTGGCTTAGTTAAGCGTCAGACTCTTGATTTTGACTCAGCTCAGATCATGCTCTCAGGGTCATAAGGTCTGGCTTAGCACTCAGTGGGGAGTTTGCCGAGATTCTCTCTCCCTCTTCCTGGGCCTCTCCCCACTCCCCTGCTCACTCACTCTAGTTCTCTTTCTCTCTCTCTCACTCTCTCTAAAATAAATAAATACCGATTTATTTAGAGAGAGAGAGCACAGAGGCAGAGAGAGAACTAGACAGCCTGCTGAGCAGAGAGCCAGTCGCGGGGCTCCATCCCAGGACTCCAGATAACGACCTGAGCCAAAGGCAGACATTTAACTGACTGAGCCACCCAGGCACCCCAATAAATAAATCTTTAAAACAAAATAAAATGAATGATTCATTTATACAATTTTCCCCAAACATTGTAGCTACGTTTTAAGAGACATACACAGAGACCCAAAATGGAATGTCCTATTCCTCCCTTATACCAACACATCCTTTTTATCCTCACTCTATGTGACTGTGCTGGAAAACGTTAAGGCTAGAGATCAGTGCGTTCACTCTGCCTACCAGCCATGAGCCTTGCCTTCTGTCCCGCTGGCCAGGTACCTCCTTGCTGAGAACAGCACGAATGTTCAAGACGCACTGCTGCTCGGTCCTTCGAAGGGAATGTTGTTGGGATGAATGTTGTCCAACTTCAGAAATCAAAGCATCTCCTCCGGTGCTGGCGGTGCAGAGCTCTTAGAAAGGATAAACCACTTCCATAACCCACGGGCAAACTTGCTATGGAAAGAGCTACACCTGGAGTAAATATAAAGCGTTGTTCAAAATGGCCATCCGACAGCAAATTTCAGTGGGCCAAGACTCCGTACCAGAATGTTCCCTCCACGGAGAAGATGCTTTAGAAGGCAGACCTGCAAAAACACAACTTCATGCCTGAGTCAGCGCCCTAGGGAAGGCGTGAGGTTGCTGGGAGGTGTTGGTGGGGTCTCAGCCAGATTACGGATTCTAAGATGCCAACTTGCGTTCCAGAAGTTTTTGCTTACGTGTGGCTCGTTCTCATGTAGATTTTATGGAATGCTAAAAAGGGAGGATTTCAGCAGCATACAAACTCAACACTCCTATTCCTCAAAAAGCCATTATGGAAGATTTACCACACTCCACAGAGTGTCGGCTTTTTACCTTGACAACATCTCCCCAGGTAACGTTAAAAATGTGTCGTCTATAAAATCGAATGACATTTGTTTTAAATGTTCTTTCCTGTTCTCATTTTTTTTTTCATGAAAAAGAGTACATTTAATTGTTTGGGGGAAGGGATGTGTCATGTCTGCCTGTGAGCCATACAAGGATGTGAGGGAGGTGAGGAGGCAGAGGCAATAGATACACGAAGCTGGGCTGAGGGCCGGGGAATCGGTCCCCCACATCGTCGTCACCTACATGTTAACATTTGCATACATTACACCACTTTATCCTTACTATAACCTTATCAAGTGGACACTATTATATTCTCATCCAAAACTGAATTACTGAGTATCTTTTTTTTTTGAGAGAGAGAGAGTGCACGCATGCCTGCCTGGGGAGGTCACGGGGAAAGGGAGAGGGAGAGAGAATATTAAGCAGGCTTCATGCTTAGCGTGGAGCCCGTCGCGGGGCTTGATCTCATAACCCTGAGATCATGACCGGAGCTGAAATCAAGAGTTGGACTTTCAACCAACTGAGCCACCCAGGTGCCCTGAATTACTAAGTATCTTATATAAAGTCACACGGCTAGTTATTCAGAGTGTTTGAACCCAGGCAACTGGCGTTCATCTCCTACACTCCACTCTCAAAATCAACCTACTGTTTCTTAACAGATATTTACTAAGGACTTACTCTGAGCATGTGAAATGGGGGAGGGAAGAAACAAGTTCTTATTGCATACCTACAACATTAACTTAAATTTAACGACAGATAGTTTTATCCCTATTTTGATCCCTGTTACATTGTTTTGTCTGTACATAGAAAAGCAAAGTTTAAGTCATGTGTCCAAGGTTGCTCCATTATGAAGTAATGGTGCCAGTATCCAGGGACCATCTGGGACATTGACACCAATAGAAAACACAAGAGATGGATGCCAGTAGAAGGAGATTCTTGATGCCTCCTTGCTGCTCCCCCCTTTTGAATAGCAGTTGGATAGCCTTGGAGAGGGCTGAGAGTCGGGTAGCTGTGGCCACAACTTGCAGGATTCCTTAAGGTCCTCTGTCACAGTCCTTTATTCTTATTGCACCTTAAAATTTGCCTCTGAACTTGCACTTGTTTGGGCTTTCTAACTTCTCCCCAGCTTCCTGATGGAGCCAGCCCTCAGAATTGCCAACCCAATTTTCCCTCCACTCACTACCTAGTTTCCAGGTATCTGTGCTCCTGCTGCCCGTTCAGGCTTCAGTCTAGCCCTGGGCCACTGCTCCTTCCTCTCGCTCCCCTCCCAATTCTAGGGCAGGGCAGAGAACATGGGGTCTAAAAGTTGATCTCTTCCCCTCAAAAGCTTGCAGTGTAACCCAGAATTCGAAATACACATTTGTGAAACAACACATAACAGTAGCAAGATAGCCTGTAAGCAAAGAGTATGTGTAAAGTCTGAACAAAGAGGCAAGGAGAGTGCAAAGGAGCTCAGCATAAATCAGGGCTATTTTCTAAGAATGCTGGTAACAGCTGAACTGTCCTCTGGCTGACAGAGTCCCAGGGCAATGCAATCTCCCCAGTGGCCAAAGTTTTAACTTTCAGGGGAGACAGCCCAATAACTACCAGCGAACAGGTGTGTACAGTTTTAGCTGGTTGTATACAAAAGCCGTCCACGGGCTGGGGAGGGGGAGGCGCATAGCACCTAGCGGGGCAGTGCACCACCTGTGATCTTTCCAGGGAGGAGAATAGTATTTCCTTTTACAGCTGAGGATTCCATGATGTGGCTTTTAATTCAAACCTAGCCATGCCACCCCACCCGGCTTCGTTTTCTTACCCTACAATCATTACCCTAAAATGAATTTTCACTTTAGAAAGTGACCTTGCTGAGCTGAAGCTTGTAGTTATAAAAGCCCCCTAAGGTTTCATTTTGAAGTCATCATGGACTTTAGATTGACTTTCTCTTGAAGGCAGCTTAAACCTTGTTCATTTGGGAACACAAAAGAGAAGGTTTAAGAATCCCAAGGCTTCAATTGCCAGCTGTCTCATTTCTCTGCTCACTTTTTTTCCCTCCTCTACAGCAAGATTAAGATGAGCGAAATAATTTCTTTCTTTTTAGATATCATTGTAACATTCAAGTTTTCCATTACTGTCAATTTCTTGAAAGTTGTCTCATTAGCATTTTCAGAACAGTTAAAAAATTTTTCATCAAGGAAAAAAATATGCATGATCTCTAAATGCAAGTAAGTTGTCATGGGATTTCATTGACATAAATTTGTCCTCTCTTGTCTTCGTTTCTGTTTTCTCTGTTCCTGTTTTAATATCATAGAGTCCGGGAACCATATCCAAGTTTCTTTGATTGGAAGAGTTGCAAAGAAGTGGCCTCGATGACAAAGTAAATTGTCTTGGTCACAAAGTTTATGGAGGCATTGTTGAGACTATTAGCTGGCACCCCATAGAACTTCCAAGAACAAAGGGAGAGATGCCAAAAGCCTAAAGTAACTTAAGTAACATTCTAGAGGAAATCAACCCATGACTCCAGGGCTTTCTGCAAACTGCACGTGTTTTTCGTGTGCGTTTAAAAGCAAGGAAGGAGAGAAGGTTAGTGAGCAAGCCTGAGGAGCCTTGGGTCTCCTTATCACCAATACAACCGGCAGGTGAGAGCTCCCTGGTGTTATATCCAGTGGTAAGGACCTAATCAAGTCTTTATTTCTCCTAACCTGAAGGCACTTTTGTCAATGCACGTGGGTTAGCAATAAGGAGCTAAGTATTTTGAGTTGAGATCACTTTTCAACGAGAAAAAAAAAATCTCCCAGGATCAGGAGTGGTAGCCTCTTTTATGAGCCTCTCCTGGAAACAAGGACGTGGACTTGGAAGCTGCCCCAGCAAGTCGAGGGTGCCGTCTGTTGTGAAAACCAGCGTTTTGTGAGGTAGGAAATGTGGGTCTTATGTGTGGCAGCAGGCAGAGAGAGGGGACGTGCAGACCAGATAGCATTTAAACCAGAAATGTGGAGTCAGCAAAGCCTAGAGCTGTGTGCTCCTTGTCTCTGGGTGGTGTTTGCTGCAAACTCGGTTTGTTGGAAATTGTATAGGACCTGGAGGGTGTGGAAGGTTCTGTTGTTCTGTGAAGTGAACCAGTATTTCTACAGGCAACTTCAGCCCGGAACCCCAAGGATAAGAGCGAGGGCAAACCCCAGAGTTGATGTGACTTAGAATCTGAGTAGGACTGACTTTCAAAGCAAAGCTTTCCAAATATGCTTAAAATGGCACTGAAGAGAGGGTCTCCGGCCTCCGTCATTTCAGCAACCCTTTATTTACGAACTCAACCGTTTGTATGTTGCTTATATGTTCTTTGTTCGTCAACATCTTTTCATTTAAGTAAAATCCCTTTTGAAGTGGTACCTTGTTTCACCAAAGGAATTATTTTGCCTGACAAGGTCAAAGTACTTCATGTTCTAACATTCATCATATACCTTTCAATGTTCCCCCTTATTCAACAAATATTCATCAAAGGCCTCCTGGCTCCAGGCATGGCTCCTCCAAGCTGAGGAGTCCTTCATTAACAATAGTAACCGAATCTCTGCTTTCACAGAGCTGCTCGGCAAGGTCAAATAACAAAACAGATTATTATATAGTGTATTACCAGTTGATAAAGGCTACAGGGATGAATGAAGCATGGAAGGAGGGTAGGGAGTTGGAGAAGGAGGGTGCTTCCCTTCAAATGGTGTGATCAGGGACAGCTTCATTATCATGGTGACATATGATGGAGGAGATGTAGGAGCCACGCAGGTAGCTGCAGGGGTTCGGTGGGGAATGTTGGAAAGTGATCTAAGCAGAGGGAACAGTAAAAGTTATCTTTTATTATCTCTTTAACAGGGGTCAGGTCACATAGGGTTTTGTAGGTCGTTGTGAAGACACTTATTTGGAGTGAGATGGGAACTCTTGCAAGGTTTTAATCAGGGGAGTGACATGAACTGACTTAATATTTCTAAAAGTCGATTCTAGCTCACTAATGTTGAGACTAGACTCTAGAGAGAGGGAGGTGAAAGCAGGATTTTGTATTTTGGGGACAAAAGTAAAATACATTAAGTAATAGATATTTCCTGCCCCCCCAACACCTGCCTTTTAAAAGGATACAAATCCTTCACCAAGTCACTTTTTCCTCTTAAATTTCCTAGAGTTCGAATCTAAATCAGTCTTCATCGGACTGTTCTAGTTGGACTTTCTTATTGCTGTGGAAGAAATTACAAGAACCTATATCCTCAAGGTCTTTTTCTTAATGCAAAAAAAAAAAAAAATTGTTTTAGCTAAAAGTTTCCACAAGTGCCTAAGAAGATAAGCACTTTAAGAATGCTAAATATTTTAACAAGCTTTATAAGAGAAAGTGTCTTAAAGTATTCTTGGTATAAGCCATTCCTAAGAACCTAATTTTCTAACATACATAGTGTTAGGGAACCTGGTAGTCACCATCTCCTTCTACAGATTAATACAGACCCAAAGTCACAGGACTAAGACGGGACGCAGGTGGTACTTCAACTCGGCTCCGTCCAGCTAAAAGCCCTTCACTGATGGTTTCTAGCTCAATTGAGCACGTTGTGGCTTCTACAGGAAGCATGTTTTAAAGCCTATCAGGAATCTGAATTACCTTCTTTTACATTCTACACTTTCTTAGGAGGCAAACTTCTGTTACCCTCTTTAAAAAAAGATAGGATGTTTGGTTGGCTATAACGATGGGAGAAGAGATGGAAATAGGAAAATGCATGGAGCGGGGAGTCAAGGTGGGAATCCTAGAGATCAGGCCTGCCCTCTTGAACTGTTGAGTCATGGTGTGGGCAAAGGGCCCACTTGCCAACTGACCTCACCTGACCGTGAACCCAGGCCTGAGGGGGGGCAGCTGCGCTGTGAGTTGTTGAAGTGATTCTCTTACTCTCGGAGTGAATTGAAATAATCTCCTTCATCCTGATATAAGAGAAGTTATTAAAAAAAAAAAATAAGACAGCCAATGGCTGCACGTAGGGAGCCACAGGCTGTCAGAAAATAAATCAAGCATTTACCAACAACTCAAACTACAATTTCCCTCTGAAGATGCAGATACCCTTCTGGGTAAAATCGGTCAAACCTAACCTTTAAAAACAGAATGATTGGCTAATTATCATCAATTTTTTTTTAAAGTCAATCTGTCAGACTATGAATAAAACAACCTTTTGGGATATTCTGGAAAAAATGGGTTCATATAGAAAGTAACAATTATTTCAAAGAGCAATGCTAGGAGACAGGGTGGCCCTCGCTGTACCTGTTGCAAGCTTGTGCAGGAATCACTCCTGAGCCTTACTGTTGCCCTTGGAACACAAAGAATGCAAGCCCAGGCAGGCAGCTGCTGATCTGCAACCAGGGAAACAAAGGGAGAGGCTGTCAGCAGCCAGGTTTGCGGGGGAACTCAGACTCGCCCATCCAGACTACCGGGGGTTTTGCTTGAGAGGCGACCGGGTCCCCGGGAGGGCTGGGGGGCATGAGGCACCTGGCCTGGGAACAGAGCTTGGAGGCCGCGGGGAGCCACGATCAGGTGATACTGAGCGCTCCTCGGGGAGCTGAGGCTGTACACCCCGGTGGAGCTGAAGGCTCCAAGGGAGTCTCTCCTGCTGCCGCCACAGAAGACTCGCCTTCAGAGGGATGCTTTGCACTGTCCGCACATAAAAATCATTCTGCACAGCCATCTACATGCACAAGATAGTTTGTGTATACACAAGTATTTTGACCTTACAGAAAAAAAAAAATTCCCAAGGGCAAAAGTTTTCACATTTTCGAGATAACATATTTTCTCACATCTCTCCCCCACTTTTTTGTTGTTAAGCTGGAAAACTAGTGACCAGAAATGAACTGGGTTATTCCCAGGATGGAGTAGATTAAAGGGAGGAGATTTCTGAATTTACAGGGGTACACTGGGTGGTCTCTGGGTACCTCCAGAAAAAGGCATTCTCAAGATAGGGTATATTTTATGTTTAAACAACATTTCCCTGAACACCAGAGTGGAAGTGATTGGGGGGGGGAAGGGGGCTGAGGGGAGAAGTAGAGAACTAAAATTTTTTCAGAGTTGACAAACATTCATTTTTATCACCCATCTCAGGAGATTAGCCTTCCTGTATTTCCAATAATAGAACTATATGTATAAACAAATGTAGAAAAGAGTTTTTAAACTTTAAAAATTACAAATAGCTTTCAAGACAAAAGCATTTCTGCTTTTAAAGTCCTTTATCAAGTTGACAAATATAAAATATTAACAGTAACACCAAATGGTGATGATACAGAGCATTCTATTTTTATTAATAAAAATATAAATTGGTATAACCTTGTGAAGTTTATCAACAACTTTAAAAATATGCATCCTCTTAGTCCAGCAGTGCTATACTGGTAATATAGCCTATGAAAATAACTTTTAAACATACAGACTATTGAAGACTTACATACAGACTATTGAAGACTTTTGATACAATGCTCAGTGATCTAAAAAAAAAAAAAAAAAAAAAAGACACCTGACTTCTGATATGACTTCTGATTTTGACAGTAGTGGTGCATTAGTTTTTCTTTCTTTTGATAACTGCCACCAAAAACAATAAAAATGCCAAATATTCTTTAGATATCGAACACCAGTGAAAGATGCAATTATTCATAGGTAAGTCAATGTGTAGCCCAGCATTTGCCCTAATGGCATTTGCCAAGTCCTAGTGAACTTGAGCTTCCTATTTAATACTTGCTCAGGGTCACCCTGCATGAGAGACAGGAAATAAAGCCTAAGACCCACCTAAGGAAGAAAATCTAGTGGGAGATTCCAACACTGAGCTGGGAGCCCAAAGGTCTACATTCTCAGTATAAGGGTAAAGGAGAAAAAAATTCACCATGGAAAAAACATAGCAAGATGGGGGTAAATAAATCTCCCTTGAGAATATATAACCACAAGCCAGTTTTCACGCGGGTTTATGGTCAGAAAAATCAAAAGCTGAGAAATCTGAGTTGAGTTGCAGGTTGGTAAAATCCCATCCAACGTCAGAAGCAAAGATGACTCCTTTCTGGAGAGCTTCAACTTCAGACCACTATTCAGATAATTCCTACAAATAAAGTTCCCATTAACATGCACTTACAGTCAAATATCACATCATGAGGAACTGGAAGCCAGAAACAACTAATAGCAGAATTCAGTGTTGCAAAGAATTCAGATGTCATTAGAGTATACAAAACCACGCTTAATGTATCTAAAGAAATAAGAGACTAAAAATATGAACAAGAAACAAAAATATTGTAGAAATCAAAACAGATGTGAAAATAACCAAATAGAATTTCCAGAAATAAAAATATAATTGAAATTTTAAAAATCAATGGATGGGTTAACTTACTGGACATCACTGAGGGGAAATAATCAGTGAAATGAAATACTGATCTGAATTATGCAGAATGCACTACAGTATTAAATATGAAGAGGGATTAAGAGACACTTAGGATAAAGTGAGAAGTTCTAACGTATGTCTAATTGGAGTTTCAGAAGGAAATAATAGAAAGTGTTAGAAGCAATAGTTCAAGGGACAACGGCCAAAAATTTCCAGTTTAAAAAAAAAAAAGATTTGGGAAGTCCAGAAACCTCAGACAATATAAATAAAAAATCTCCCCTAGATATAAATTACAGCGAAACTGTCAAACATTAAAGGCAGTGATCTGTAAAGCAGCTAGAAAGTAAAGATGTTTCTAACAAAGGCAGTGTAAATCCAGAAGACAATGATATTTTAAAATGCTAAGAAAAAAATAATTATCAACTTACAATGGAATGTGTGGTGAAATTATCTTTCAGGAGTAGGAGGGGGAAAATATATTCAGGCTAAAAGAAAAAGTTGAGCTCAATAATAAGCTTCAAGTAGATACCAAATGGAAGGTCACAGATATAGAAAGGAATGATAAAGATTTCTGCAAATACATAGGTAAAATTAAAATGTTAACTGTAGAAAATGCCAACTACCTTGTCAAATTTTTATAAAACCAAATACTAGACAATAATAACCCTAACACTTGAGAAAAGATTGATTCTATCTGTCATTTTATTTGAGAAAAGTGTAAAGATATTAATATTAAACATTTTACATATCCACGTTAGAGTATCTGGCATAACTACTAAAAGAAAGGATATAGAAAATATAACCTCCAATAGAAGGCAATATACTTAACCACTCATGAAAGACCTAATTAAGAATATACTTGTGTGTAGGTATGTATACACAAAATATATGTACATAGATAGGTGATAAAACTAGGGTATTTTTATTGATCTATAATTGGCATATAACATTACATAAGTTTGAGGTGTACAACATACTGATTTAATACACTTCTATTGCAATGTGATTATCATTGTAGCTTAGCCAATACCTTTTTTTTTTAATGTTTTTTTATTATGTTAGTCACCATACAGTACATCACTGGTTACTGATGTAAAGTTCGATGATTCATTAGTTGCTTATAACACCCAGTGCACCATGCAATACGTGCCCTCCTTGCTACCCATCACCAGTCTATCCCATTCCCCCACCCCCCTTCCCTCTGAGGCCCTCAATTTGTTTATCATAGTCCATAGTCTCTCATGCTTCACTCCCCCTTCTGATTACCCCCCTTTCTTTATTCCTTTCTTCCCCTACTGATCTTCCTAGTTCTTATGTTCCATAGATGAGAGAAATCATATGATAATTGTCTTTCTCTGCTTGACTTATTTCACTTAGCATTATCTCCTCCAGTGCCATCCATGTTGCAGCAAATGTTGAGAACTCGTTCTTTCTGATAGCTGAGTAATATTCCATTGTATATATGGACCACAGCTTCTTAATCCAGTCATCTGTTGAAGGGCATCTCGGCTCCTTCCATGATTTAGCTATTGTAGACAATGCTGCAAAGAACATTGGGGTGAATATGGCCCTTCTATTCACCACATCTGTATCTTTGGGGTAAATACCCAGTAGTGCAATGGCTGGATNCCAGTAGTGCAATGGCTGGGTCATAGGGTAGTTCAATTTTTAACTTTTTAAGGGACCTCCACACTGTTTTCCAGAGTGGCTGTACCAACTTGCATTCCCACCAACAATGTAGGAGGGATCCCCTTTCTCCACATCCTCTCCAACAATTGTTGTTTCTTGCCTTGTCTATCTTTGCCATTCTAACTGGCGTAAGGTGGTATCTCAGTGTGGTTTTGATTTGAATTTCCCTGATGGCTAATGATTTTGAACATTTTTTCATGTGTCTGTTAGCCATTTGTATGTCTTCATTGGAAAAGTGTCTGTTCATGTCTTCTGCCCATTTTATGATTTATTTGTTTCTCGCGTAATGGTTTGAGAAGTTCTTTGTAGGTCTTGCATACCAGTCTTTTATCTGTAGCATCATTTGCAAAAATCTTCTCCCATTCCGTGGGCTGCCTCTTAGTTTTTTGGACTATTTCCTTGGTGTCCAGAAGCTTTTTATCTTGATGAAGTCTCACAAGTTCATTTTATCTTTGTTTCNCTCTTGCCTTTGGAGATGTGTCAAGAAAAAAGTTGTGGCCGATGTCAAAGAGGTTGCAGCTTACATTCTCCTCTAGGATTTTGATGGATTCCTGTCTCTCATTGAGGTCTTTCATCCATTTGGAGTTTATTTTTGTGTATGGTGTGAGAGAGTGGTCAAGTTTCATTCTTTTGCATGTAGCTGTCCAATTTTCCCAGCACCGTTTATTGAAGAGACTGTCTTTTTTCCACCAGATGTTTTTTCCTACTTTGTCAAAGATTAATTGCCCAAAGATCCGATNAGCTGTCCAATTTTCCCAGCACCGTTTATTGAAGAGACTGTCTTTTTTCCACCAGATGTTTTTTCCTGCTTTGTCAAAGATTAATTGCCCAAAGATCCGAGNGCCCAAAGAGCCGAGGGTCCATTTCTGGGTTCTCTATTCTGTTCCATTGGTCGATGTGTCTGTTTTTGTGCCAGTACCATGCTGTCTTTGTGATCACAGCTTTGTAGTACAGCTCGAAATCCGGCATTGTGATGCCCCCAGCTTTGTTTTTCCTTTTCAACAGTTCCTTGGAGATTAGGGGCCTTTTCTGGTTCCATACAAAGTGAAGGACTATTTGTTCCAGTTCTTTGAAAAATGTCCTCTGTATTTTGATTGGGATAGCACTGAAAGTGTAGATTGCTCTGGGTGGCATAGACATTTTAACTATGTTAGTTCTTCCGATCCCTGAGCATGGAATATTTTCCCATCTTTTTGTGTCTTCTTCAATGTCTTTCAAGAGTGATTTAGAGTTTCTAGAATATAGATCCTTTACATCTTAAGTTAATTCCAAGTNGTCCTTTACGTCTCTGGTTAAGTTAATTCCAAGGTAACGTATGGTCTTTGGTGCTATTGTAAATGGGATGGATTCCCTAATTTCTCTTTCTTCAGTCTCATTATTCATGTATAGATNGCAACTGATTTCTGAGCATTGATTTTTGTATCCCGCCACATTACTGAATTGCTCTATAACTTCTAGTAGTTTAGGGGTGGATTCTTTTGGGTTTTCCATATAAAGTATCACGTCATCTGTGAAGAGAGACATTTGACTTCTTCTTTGGCCGATTTGGATACCTTTGATCCCTTTTTGTCTTCTGATTGCTGTTGCAAGGACTTCTAGTACTATGTTGAATAATAGTGGCGAGAGTGGGCATCCTTGTTGTGTTCCTGATCTTAAGGGAAAGGCTTCCAGCTTTTCCCCATTGAGAATGATATTTGCTGTAGGTTTTCATAGATGGTTTTTATGAGATTGTGGGATGTACCCTCTATCTCCTACACTCTGAAGGGTTTTAATCAGGAAAGGATGCTGTATTTTGTCAAATGCTTTTTCTGCATCAATTGAGAGGATCATATGGTTCTTGAGTCTTTTCTTGTTGATATGATGTATCACATTGATTGATTTGCGAGTGTTGAACCATGCTTGCATCCCAGGTATGAATCCCACTTGGNAATGTTGAACCACGCTTGCATCCCAGGGATGAATCCCACTTGGTCATGATGGATAATCCTTTTAATGTACTGTTGGATTCTATTAGCCAGGATCTTGTTGAGGATTTTGGCATCCATATTCATTAGGGTAATCAGTCTGTAATTCTCCTTTTTGATGGGTCTTTGCCTGGTTTGGGGATCAAGGTAATATTGGCCCCATAGAATGAGTTTGGTAGCTTTCCTTATATTTCTATTTTTTGAAATAGCTTTAGGAGAATAAGTATTATTTCTTCTTTGAATGTTTGATAGAATTCCCCAGGAAAACCGTCCGGGCCTGGAGGTTTTTTATTTGGAAGGTTGTTTATCACTGACTCAATTTCTTCATAGTTAATTGGCCTATTTAAGAAATCTATTTCTTCCTGTTTCAGTCTTGGTAGTTTATAGGTTTCCAGGAAGGCCTCCATCTCTTCCAGATTGTTTAGTTTTTTGGCATATAGCTGTTGATAAAAGTTTCTAATAATCCTTGCAATTTCAATGGTGCTGGTCGTGACCTCTCCCTTTTCAGTCATANATTGGTGTTGGTTGTGACCTCTCCATTTTCATTCATAATTTTATTAATTTGGGTCCTTTCTCTATTCTTTTGGATAAGTCTTGCCAGTGGTATGTCAGTTTTATTGATTCTCTCAAAGAACCAGCTTCTAGTTCTGTTGATCTGCTCTATTGTACTCCTGATTTCTAATTCATTGATCTCTGCTCTAATCTTGGTCAACTGCTTCCTC
>NC_048222.1:59302690-59311538 GCF_002007445.2 Ailuropoda melanoleuca
GAATGTTTGTTTCCCTTGCTAGATTAGGGAAGGTTTCAGCTACAATTTGTTCAAATATCTCTTCTAGACCTGTTTTTCTCCACCCCCTCGGGAATACTGATGATTCTGACATTGGAATGTTTCATTAAGTCAGTAATCTCCCATAACTCTTTTCCTTTCGCCTTCATACTATTGTTTGTTGGTTAACATACCATCCTAATAAAAGTTATAATTTTCTAATTCTGACTGTTTTTCACCTTTACCAGTGTGTTGTGTACTTTCATATGTTGCTGATTAGCATCTTTTTATTTCAGCTTGAAGAACTCCTTTCAGTATCTTTTGAATGGCGCATCTACTGGTGGTGAACCAAGTCACCTTTTGTTTGTCTGGTAAGGCTTTCATTTCTCCTTCATGTATAAAGGATAACTTTGCTGGATAAAATATTCTTGGCTGGTAATTTTTATCTTTCAATACTTTGAATATGTCATTCCACTCTCCTGACCTGCAGAGCTTCTGATAGACTAATAGGGGATCTTTTGTAGATNCTTTCAATACTTTGAATATGTCATTCCACTCTCCTGACCTGCAGAGCTTCTGATAGACTAATAGGGGATCTTTTGTAGATTTTATTCTTTTTTCCCCCCTGGCTGCCATTAAGATTCTTTATCTTTGATTTTTGACAGTTTCATTATAATGCGTCCTGGGGGCCTTTTTGCATTGAAGTAATAGGGTGGTCGACTACCTTTGTGAACCTCTATGTCAAAGTCTTTCCCCAGGTTTGAGAAGTTCCTAGCTATTATTTTTTAAAATAAATTCTAATTCCCTTCTCCCTCTTCTTCTGGAGTTCTGATTATTCTGATATTTGTCTTTTGATGAAATCCCATAGCTCATGTAATATAAAACTATTTTTCAAAACAAGGGAAAGTTAGACACAAAGGTTAGGATGGCGTTCTCTCTAGACGGGGTAAGTGGGCCTATCCTAGAGGAACACACAGAACCATGAGAGACTGTGGACTCTGGGAAACACACTGAGGCCCTCAAAGGGGAGGGGGGTGGGGGATTGGGATAGGCTGGTGATGGGTATTAAGGAGGGCACATATTGCATGGTGCACTGGGTGTTATATGCAAATAATGAATCGGAACATTGCATCAAAAACTGGGGATGTACTGTATGGTGACTAATACAACAAAATAAAAATTATTAGAAAATTAAAAAAAAAAAAAAGAATTCCTCTAGGATTAGCAGTGACTTCTGTCTCCTAGGCTGGGTGGTGGGCACATAGCCTTTAGATTACCATCCTTTATAACTTTCAGAAAATTTTAAGTATCATTTAAAAGGTATTCAGTATTTAACACAAAGCACAGTGTAAAAATTATATAGAGAATTCCATATGCAATGCAATTAGAATTATAGAACAAAAAAAGTAAAGATTAAAGACAACTATGCCAAAATGCTTTTTAAAAAATGCATTGAACGAGTAAGACCAAGTGGGAATTTTTTGCCCAATATCTTTTTCTATATTTTATTAATTTTATTAAGCATACATCAATTTTATAATTAAAAAGATTGTTTAAAATCATTCTATGAGGTCACTAAATCTAATATTTAGAAAACATTTATTTTCAAACCATAAAAAATTGTGCACAAGAATGAGAAATTATGAGTAGCATCTCTGAGTAGCCTTTCTCAACATCAGCAAGGAGGGGGAGTACTCTTTCCCTACTGAAGGGTAAATGACTCTCTACGAGTGTTCCGTGAAATGTGGACCATGAGTGTTGCTGCTCCACATGCCCCACAACCAGTCCACTTGAGAAGTCTAATAGTGCATCTTTCATGATCCCTCCTGCATCCATTCCTCCTCCTATCCTTAATAAATCCTATTCAGAGTAACTAAGTTCCTCTCCTCCTTTACCTCCTTGAAATTATGCTGTGTTCCCTTGTACAGATTCTTCCCAGCTCTGAAAGTTTGCTTTATTCACTGATTCCAAAAGCATGCATGGCACCTCTCTACCCCAATGCCTGGGCTATGCTTTTCCTACCAGGTCTTCACATATCCATCCTTCCAGGACCGGTTTAAACTCCACCTTCTCAGACCAACTGTTTTCTTCACCCTCAGAACTTCAATTATTGGCCTTTATTCTTTGCTGCTTCGTATTAAAAGTATCAATATTGTAAGTTATTTTTTTTTAAATAGACTTTTAAGAGCAGTTTCAGGTTCAAGGCAAAACTGAGGTATTTCCATAGACTCCCTTTCCTCACACATGTATAGTCTCTCCCATCATGAACATTCCCCACCTTAGTGGTGCATTTGTTACAACTGATGAACCTATGTGGACACATCATTATCACCCGAAGTCCATAGTTTTTATGTGACAGTTCACCTTCAGTGCTGTACATTCTATGGGTTCGGACAAATGTATAATGACATGTATTCACCATTATAGTATCATACAGTGCAGTTTCACTACCGTAAACGTTCTCTGTGTGGCACCAATTCATCCTTTCCTCCCTGTGGCCCCTGGAAACCACTGGTCCTTTAACTGTCTCCAAAAGTTTTGCATTTTCCATAATATCATATAGTTGTACTCATACAGTGTGTAGCCTTTTTGGATTGGCTTTTACCACTTGCGATATGCATTTAAGTGTCTCCATGTCTTTCGATGAATTGATAACTCGTTTCTTTTTAGCTCTAAATATTTCATTATCCAGATGTACCACAGTTTATTGACCCATTTACCTACTGAAGGACATCTTGGTTGCTTCCAAGTTCTGGTAGTTATGAACAAAGCTGCTATAAACATTCATGTGCATGTTTTTGTGTGGACATGGTGTAACTCCTTTGGGTAAATACCAAGAAGTGTGATTACTGAAATATATGGTAAAAGTGTATTTAGTTTTGTAAGAAGCTGACAAACTATCTTCCAAAGAGATTGTACCATTTTTGCATTCCCTCCAGCAATTAGAGTTCGTGTTTCTCTACACCCTGGCCAACATTCGGTGGTGTCAGGATTCTGGATTTTGACCATTCTAATAGGTGTGTCGTGGCATCTTATTGTTGTTTTAATTTGCGTTTCCCTGATGACATACAATACGGAGCATCTCTTCACATGCTTACTTGCCATCTGTATAGATTCTTCTAAGTTATTTTTAAAGTACCTTTTTGTACCTAATTTTGGTTATCAACCTCTAAGCATTCAATTCCATCCATCTACCCACAATTCCCAGCCCAGCTCACCCTCAGGTGCCTGCCTTTCATGCTTTAGAATGGCATTTCGACACCCATCAGGAGATTTTTTGAGATTCAGAGGGTTCCTGTAAGATGTACTTCAATTCCAGGTTAGCCTTTCAGAGTCAGTTATACGTGATTTGTTCTATTGCTGGAAACAGAATAAAGACAAGTATAGGGACTATAGCCTTGGCTCAACTAGAGAGTATGGACATAGGACAATAGCCCAAAGGACGGTGCGATAGGGAAAAAAAAAAATGTGGGAGAATAAAGATTAGATTTCAGGATGGGTACATAGTCCCTTATTTGGGATCTTGCAGAAACACCTATTCATTGAGCTTCTGGACCCTCCTCAGCAGACAACAGAAAGTAACATTTTCCCCTACAGCCTTGAGTAGCAGCCCCTTTTGCCCAGTTGACAGGCAGAACTGGCTCAGGTGTTCTTGGAAGAACAGGTTTACGGTAATCTCCTGAATTAATTGTTGCCCTAGGTTGTTAGGGAAAAACAAAAATAACTCCCCCAAAATACCGATAGCTCAGTAGGAGTTCAGTTACAGTCAAGAAACTGACAGGGCTTGTCCATGGCCGGGTAGTTCCTTAAACGACTGATAGCCAACTCTTTTGCTGAGCACTGGGCTTCAGTGACAGCCAGCTAACAAAAGTCAAGATATTTTGTCATTTTATTTTATTTTTTTTTTAAAGATTTTATTTATTTATTTGACAGAGATAGAGACAGCCAGCGAGAGAGGGAACACAAGCAGGGGGAGTAGGAGAGGAAGAAGCAGGCTCATAGCGGAGGAGCCTGATGTGGGGCTCGATCCCATAACGCCAGGATCACGCCCTGAGCCGAAGGCAGACACTTAACTGCTGTGCCACCCAGGCGCCCCAAGATATTTGTCATTTTAAACACAGGNTCATTTTAAACACAGGAAATCAATGAATTGCTATACGATTTTTTTCGGCCGTCAGATAAAACTCTTGAACTGATGATTTAATGAAACATTTGGTGGTACAATAATCTGGAAAAACAAAACAAAACAACAGTGGTTCTGCCCCCTGACCCATTTCATACCACTTTCACATACAGCTACACACCATGGAATACACTGATCTTTAGGGGAAAAAAATAGATTTCCCTCTTTCCCACCCATTAGTCAATGAACGTGTAAGAATCCTAATAAGAAAGGGAGTCTTTTGCCATTCTCCTTTAAATAATTAGTGACATAAATACATCTGCTGTTCTTGAGTGACCCTGTGCCCAGTAAGAAGCACCTCAGCCTCCTTTTACTGTTCTGGCACCTGAGAAAGGCGGAGCTGAGGAGTCATTTGCTGTCACGCATGTCATTGTATCTGAAACAGCCTGGAGCTGTCAAGCTCTCCATCACGGTATTGCAGTGGGGTCACAGCTGTCTTTGTCCATTAGAAATAATTCTAGCCCCTGTCTAGTAGTTTAGAATTTTTTATTTAATTTTTTTCTGTTTTTTGGTAGAATATATAACCTTGCCAAATTGTTATGCATAGACCAAGCTGCTTTTTAAAAGGTGGAAGGCTAGAAGGAAAATGGCTTTGCTAATCTATCTAGGTCTCCGTGTAACACACAAAGTATGCCTGCTTCCTGCGAAGGAAAATACTGGGCCTGAGTGCTCTGACCTCTGCAGGGCATGGTGCCTGAATCATTGCGTAAGGCATGCATTTTCACTGAAGCAAAGTCAGAAGAGGAAGGGTATCACACTATGATCAGGTATAGTGACCTGGTGTCCATTCTGCGTGCCCTGTACTTCTCACCAAAAGCACTGTTTATAAATTTATGAGTGGGATTTACCAGGCAGGAGAAGGGGAATAGGTTAATGGAAAGATAAAGTTGTCCTTTCTGACATTAGTCTCAAGGAATGTGTGTGCTTGCTAATAAGTTTCTCAAGTATCTCACATCCATTGTCTCTTTCACTTTTAACCATCCTGTGAAATAGTTATTACATGTTTTCTTTTGCAAATGAGAAAACCGAGCTGTTGTAACTTGCCTGGAGTTCTACAGAACAGTTGGTGATGAAGGTAGATTCCACCCTCAATCTTCTGACTCTCAATCCACTGCTTCTTACACTAGAGCATTCCGCCTTTCCATGTTTTGGATTCTCTCAATAATGAATGAGAACTTCCAGCCATGAATTTATGTAAACACTTTTATAGTAACCATCCTGTGCCAGCTTAGAGCAACCAGTTCCAGAAGATCATTTTTCACTGTGGAAAGCAGATCTCTTCATTTTCCTCCCTTTCCCATTCTTCCCCTCTTTTCCTTTATTTGGGAAGGATGCTCACGTAAGTGCTTGTAGGAGACCCTCCTGTGTATAGCACTTCTCCATTTCTCTATTTGGAAACAAGTTTGCGCTCAACCTGTTCCACTTGTTTTTATGAATTTCGGTCACGTCCTTTCTTGGGCTTTGGCTTCCCACTCTGTTAAGGTTTTTACTTAAGCATAGAGCCTGCCCTCCTGCCTCTAGTCCAGGGTAGACTTTTGGCTTAGATTGAAGACACCTATATGATAGTTCATTAATATTGGTCCCTCCACTCCAAGAAACCTGGAGGTAGCTCACCCCAGGCTCGACACACACAGTACTTCTATTCTCTTCCTCCTCTTTCTATTCTCTTGCATTATTTAGTTCAATGTATGCCCATCCTCTGTTTAATTAAAAGCTTCACATAGATAAGGGTAACGTTGTATTTCTTTCTGATTCTTCTTACAGCATCTAGTCCAGTGTCTAAGAACTGAGCAGCTAAAAAGCAAGCATTTGCAAAATGAAGAATTCCATCTTTTTAGCATTTCAATATCAATTTTCCAGACATTCTCCAGCTTCAGGAGCTAGAGCTTTAGGGAGCCTGTTGGCGGCAGATTGCTGTTGTTTTACCCATAGGTACGAGTGCTACAGCTTATTTCTAAGCCCTTAGCAACAATGTCTGGCATCTCATTGGTCATTATGGCCACATGGCTTAGAGAGGCTCATACTTACAAGATTCCTTCCCTGGAGTGTGATTAGTAGACCAGAGTTTTTGATCTTTAATATATAACTACATAAATAAATATTTTCTGATTTGTCCCAAGCTGCTTCTCCCAGAAGTTTGTTTGCTATTTATGTTCTCATTTCCATGGTCTATGAGATCTTCCTACCATATATTCCAGCATCCTGATGTTTCACTTTACTGATGAATTTAGTGTCTTATGTAAACATGTAGATCATAAATCATTCCCTTCTACAGGTTATTTATCAGATTGATTTATCAGCAAAGAAAAATTCTAGATTTCAGGTAATCTCAGGGCTCAGTTTTCCCCTAAAGCACCCATTCTTCCTTCCCATTTACCTGAGACTTAGGAAGATGGGTTGGTTCTGACCCCTCAGAAAACAGTAATTCAACCTTTCCTAATTATATCCACACACAGCATGCCTATCATTTTATCCTTACATTAATTAAAGACAATTCTAGTTTTGTTTCTTGTCTGGGGTAAAAATAGTCTTATTGACTTGAATTTATAGAAATTTCTTCTCAACTACTCAAGTCCAAATCTTCATGATAGAGAATGTGTCTGAGAATTGTTAGTGCTATTTTTGACAGATGTTCAATATGTAATAATGATCTGCTGCTTTGACTAATCCAGCCAAATCAACAGCTTTAGACAGAATCCAAAGGCCAGTTTGGGAGCACTGCCAATATCTATTCCAAGGGATTTTTAATAATAAAAATCTTCAAATGAGAGAGAGAGAAATGTGAATCATCAGGCTATTTACAGGAAACTGAACAGAGTATAGCTCAAAAAAAAAATTCAATCAGGAAAAAAACAAAATAAAAATATGGTCAGAATAATAGTTCGTAGGTTCAATATTTACCAGTTTGTGTACCATCTGAGCTATTTCCTTTAATCAACCATGCACATGGCACTTTTATTCTCAGGGGACACTATCGCCATGACAACTTTATCAGGCTAAACACTGAAACACAGCTCTTGGAGTGATCTCAATTTGGGTATGGTTTAGAATATTATTTATGTTATTCTTTTATCAACATACTTGCTGTGCCAAACAGAGATGAGAAAATTTTTTAAATGACTATTAAAATCACAATAAAAAATGTAAAAACTTTACAAAGAGAAAAGGAATAAGCCATTAGGCAGAAAAATGGGCAATCAAAGGAGCTATTGCGCTTGGCAGATGGAAAAGCAGCAGGTGCCATGGTGTGATGGGACCTCGCTTCCCATCATGCATGCTCTACAATGATGCAGGCTGACAGGGAAGGGAATTAATGTGTCGGAGCAGGTACTTTCTGTCCATTAGCTGATTTCCAATCCGTCCTCACAGACTGCTACCCGTGGCTCTTTGATAAAATGGTTTACAATACACAGCTCTGAAAGTTGTNATGCCTGCTTCCTGCGAAGGAAAATACTGGGCCTGAGTGCTCTGACCTCTGCAGGGCATGGTGCCTGAATCATTGCGTAAGGCATGCATTTTCACTGAAGCAAAGTCAGAAGAGGAAGGGTATCACACTATGATCAGGTATAGTGACCTGGTGTCCATTCTGCGTGCCCTGTACTTCTCACCAAAAGCACTGTTTATAAATTTATGAGTGGGATTTACCAGGCAGGAGAAGGGGAATAGGTTAATGGAAAGATAAAGTTGTCCTTTCTGACATTAGTCTCAAGGAATGTGTGTGCTTGCTAATAAGTTTCTCAAGTATCTCACATCCATTGTCTCTTTCACTTTTAACCATCCTGTGAAATAGTTATTACATGTTTTCTTTTGCAAATGAGAAAACCGAGCTGTTGTAACTTGCCTGGAGTTCTACAGAACAGTTGGTGATGAAGGTAGATTCCACCCTCAATCTTCTGACTCTCAATCCACTGCTTCTTACACTAGAGCATTCCGCCTTTCCATGTTTTGGATTCTCTCAATAATGAATGAGAACTTCCAGCCATGAATTTATGTAAACACTTTTATAGTAACCATCCTGTGCCAGCTTAGAGCAACCAGTTCCAGAAGATCATTTTTCACTGTGGAAAGCAGATCTCTTCATTTTCCTCCCTTTCCCATTCTTCCCCTCTTTTCCTTTATTTGGGAAGGATGCTCACGTAAGTGCTTGTAGGAGACCCTCCTGTGTATAGCACTTCTCCATTTCTCTATTTGGAAACAAGTTTGCGCTCAACCTGTTCCACTTGTTTTTATGAATTTCGGTCACGTCCTTTCTTGGGCTTTGGCTTCCCACTCTGTTAAGGTTTTTACTTAAGCATAGAGCCTGCCCTCCTGCCTCTAGTCCAGGGTAGACTTTTGGCTTAGATTGAAGACACCTATATGATAGTTCATTAATATTGGTCCCTCCACTCCAAGAAACCTGGAGGTAGCTCACCCCAGGCTCGACACACACAGTACTTCTATTCTCTTCCTCCTCTTTCTATTCTCTTGCATTATTTAGTTCAATGTATGCCCATCCTCTGTTTAATTAAAAGCTTCACATAGATAAGGGTAACGTTGTATTTCTTTCTGATTCTTCTTACAGCATCTAGTCCAGTGTCTAAGAACTGAGCAGCTAAAAAGCAAGCATTTGCAAAATGAAGAATTCCATCTTTTTAGCATTTCAATATCAATTTTCCAGACATTCTCCAG
>NC_048222.1:59311638-59321336 GCF_002007445.2 Ailuropoda melanoleuca
AGTGCCAGCTTATTTCTAAGCCCTTAGCAACAATGTCTGGCATCTCATTGGTCATTATGGCCACATGGCTTAGAGAGGCTCATACTTACAAGATTCCTTCCCTGGAGTGTGATTAGTAGACCAGAGTTTTTGATCTTTAATATATAACTACATAAATAAATATTTTCTGATTTGTCCCAAGCTGCTTCTCCCAGAAGTTTGTTTGCTATTTATGTTCTCATTTCCATGGTCTATGAGATCTTCCTACCATATATTCCAGCATCCTGATGTTTCACTTTACTGATGAATTTAGTGTCTTATGTAAACATGTAGATCATAAATCATTCCCTTCTACAGGTTATTTATCAGATTGATTTATCAGCAAAGAAAAATTCTAGATTTCAGGTAATCTCAGGGCTCAGTTTTCCCCTAAAGCACCCATTCTTCCTTCCCATTTACCTGAGACTTAGGAAGATGGGTTGGTTCTGACCCCTCAGAAAACAGTAATTCAACCTTTCCTAATTATATCCACACACAGCATGCCTATCATTTTATCCTTACATTAATTAAAGACAATTCTAGTTTTGTTTCTTGTCTGGGGTAAAAATAGTCTTATTGACTTGAATTTATAGAAATTTCTTCTCAACTACTCAAGTCCAAATCTTCATGATAGAGAATGTGTCTGAGAATTGTTAGTGCTATTTTTGACAGATGTTCAATATGTAATAATGATCTGCTGCTTTGACTAATCCAGCCAAATCAACAGCTTTAGACAGAATCCAAAGGCCAGTTTGGGAGCACTGCCAATATCTATTCCAAGGGATTTTTAACAATAAAAATCTTCAAATGAGAGAGAGAGAAATGTGAATCATCAGGCTATTTCCAGGAAACTGAACAGAGTATAGCTCAAAAAAAAAAAATTCAATCAGGAAAAAAACAAAATAAAAATATGGTCAGAATAATAGTTCGTAGGTTCAATATTTACCAGTTTGTGTACCATCTGAGCTATTTCCTTTAATCAACCATGCACATGGCACTTTTATTCTCAGGGGACACTATCGCCATGACAACTTTATCAGGCTAAACACTGAAACACAGCTCTTGGAGTGATCTCAATTTGGGTATGGTTTAGAATATTATTTATGTTATTCTTTTATCAACATACTTGCTGTGCCAAACAGAGATGAGAAAATTTTTTAAATGACTATTAAAATCACAATAAAAAATGTAAAAACTTTACAAAGAGAAAAGGAATAAGCCATTAGGCAGAAAAATGGGCAATCAAAGGAGCTATTGCGCTTGGCAGATGGAAAAGCAGCAGGTGCCATGGTGTGATGGGACCTCGCTTCCCATCATGCATGCTCTACAATGATGCAGGCTGACAGGGAAGGGAATTAATGTGTCGGAGCAGGTACTTTCTGTCCATTAGCTGATTCCCAATCCGTCCTCACAGACTGCTACCCGTGGCTCTTTGATAAAATGGTTTACAATACACAGCTCTGAAAGTTGTATGGGGAAGGACGGCTGTGAGTGACCCTCCCTTCAGTGCCTCCTCAGTTTAACAGAGTGTGAGTGACCAAGTAAACATTTCCCCACCCCAAACTGGGATTAGCAATTTCAGTCCATGAATAAATTATTTGAGTACAGATGCTATGAATACATCAAGGTGACTAAGGGCCACAGCCTCTCAGTGTGGGGGATGGAAAGGGACACTTCTGAAGAGAATTCTCAAGGTAACGAATTAGCTCTCAAACAAATGAGTCTCAGGAAGGCTATACGAGTACACTCACCTCTCTGCTTTTGGAGAAAAAAAATGCCAAATTATGAAGAGTCGGACTGAATTGGTGGGTCAGTTTAGAGCACATTAGACACAGTAAACACGGCCAGGCTGGCGCTTTACGTCAGGCTGCTTCCTTCCTGCCCTGTCCTTTTCCTTTCCTTTCCTTTCCTTTCAAGTCTGAGTTTGTTTCAAATCTGCAACACAGTCACCTGCGAAACCTCAAAATGACAGTGAAATAGAAGAAAGGAGTTGGAAATTAAATGTGTACAATTGATAAGATTAGCAGTTTCCAGATCCTTGTCCAATGAACTAATTGAATTGCCAAATTGTTTATTAGCCTTGGCTGTTAAGACAACTAGATTAAGAAAAGGTAGACCTTATTATTGTTTTCTGTCCATTTTTGTGACTGAATTGGAAAGCCAGGCGTGACTATGCTACTCATTACATGCAGTCCTCAAAGGAAGAAGGTGGAGTGTGGGCTGGCATTTATGTGAAAACTCTAGAAATTACGTACGTATCAGAGAAGCATTAACAATCTAGGGATTCAATTCTAGTCTTCCTCATCTCCTAGTCTAAGTAAGGGACATGTTATTCTATCTCAAAACATCCTGTATTTTTTTCTGCACGCTTATCCTATTGCCATTTATAAATTTCATTTAATGTCAAACCTCACTAGATTTTAAGTGACATGAAGAAAGAAACTGGTTATATCTTGTCTCGGCACCTAGCAAAATGCTAGTCACGTGGTAGCAGCTCAGTGAATATTTGTGGAAAGTAAAAAAGGAGGAGGGAAGGCGATACTAACGTGGAAAAAGGAGGAGACCAAGAGAGGACCCAAAAGATGAGAAATAATCTTCACCACCTTTCTGTATATCTTCTTTAGAAGCCTCTTGAAAAGTCTTAAATTCATTGAGATGCCAAACAAATTCTTCACTGAATTAAAAAAAAAAATGAGGAAGCCTGAGGAGGAGGAGGAGGAGGAGAATATGTCTATGTTGACAATGACAGGATGGACGTAACTGAATGGTGTCCCAGGACATTTATAGGCAGGTGTGCACACCCTTGGTCTTGAAATTCATTTTATAAAGAAACCGGGGAGATGGAAATATTTCAGCCAGAACGGAGTAAGTGTTAGCCTCTGCCGAGGCCATATGTGGAGAACTTAAAATTATCTTTGAATGTCTTGTGGTTCTTATCCCAGGTATTTGGAATAAGGATCTGTATTTGGTAGTGAAATATGTTTAACCTGGATCAGACCACCTTTATTCACATCCCTCTTTAAATCAAGTATGAGCATATGGACTATGCAAGATTATACAAGGTGGTGAGAACACTTTATTTTTATGTTCAGTTAGCCAGCATAGAGTACACATTAGTTTTTGATGTAGTGTTCAACGATTCACCAGTTGCATCTAACACCCAGTGCTCAACACCACACGTGCCCTCCTTAATACCATCACCTGGTTACACCAATACCTCCCCCCCAACCTTCAGTTTGGTTCTCATGGTTTGTATCCCTCTCTGATTTCTTCCCATTCAGTTTTTAATGTGAAAATAAAACAGATACAATAATAATACCTAAAGTGCACAGCATAGCACTTAATAGTTTTTAAACTTAATATTATTCAAACCTTAACAGGATTGATTAATCTTATTATTTAAACCTTCCAAAAGATGGTTTCAAAATGAGCTAAGCATTGCTGAGAAAGAGACTCAAAATAGGGTCTAGAGAATATGGAGGAAGCAGGGCCTGTGTCTCTCTCCTGCTTCAACTCTCAGAACAGGGAGAACTTTTGACTTTTGTCAATTGCAACTAACCACCTGAGAGAACACAGCCTTCTACTTTGGACTAAAATAGAAATAATGTAATACCTGTTAGCTAAATAGCCAATCTTGTATTAGTCAGTTTAACCCTGTCAGCGCCAATTATTGTTTCAAAACAAGGTTTGTATCTTTGTGGGTTTTGCCTCTATAAACTTGCACTCCCCAGCGGCAGTTCAGAGCAAGCATTTGATTTACGCTGATTCTGGGTCTCTGGGATTGCCATTCCTAAAACCTCAAAGGCTTTTTGTTGTTTTACAACCTTGCTGTCTTCTTGGTTAGCACCCTTAACAGGATTAATTTATCCTGTTATTTAACCCTTAATAGAACAATTAATCTGGGAGTGAAGATTTATTAGCCATGTAACAGTGGTAAAGTTACTTCTCTATCCCCTAGTTTTTTCTTTTAAAACTGTCATAAAAGGCTGATCAAAGATTACAAAGGACAACACACTGAAAATACTATGTTCAGTAAGTGTTAACCATTATTAACATCATCATTATTTAGAACACAGACATCGCCAACTACAATTTACAGATCATGAAAGAACCTCCAAAAGTTAAATGAGTTCGTTGCCTGTGAAGTGGTAGTCGTCCCAAAACTTTCAAATTCTGAAACCATAAAACTTTGTACTATGCCAATTTTACTCTGAGCTGCAGTTGACTTTAAGACCTCACTTGGAGGATGTGTGGCCCCTTTGAGGTACCTCTCATTACAGGATCTTAGGGACAGTGACTTGGTGTGGAGCCAAGGCATTGAGGCAGCAGGAACAGGGTCCTGGAGCACCAGGCCTGCTGAAGAGGTCACTCCATATCAGCACTTCCCAAAGCCTCCAGGGAGCCTGACACTTTGGCTTTCCTTCATTTCAGCTCCTGTCAGTTTCAAAAAGAGACAAGTTTCTAGGACTGAAATTGATGTGTTTGTGTGACTATTCCAGGCTGCTGAAATTGACAGAGGCTGAAACTGATGAAAGTAACCAATTTGTCAATTTCAGCAAAGAGACTGCTTTGAAGGCAGAGATTGACTAAGTCTGTACCTTTTCTGCCTGATGAGAAAATTTAATTTTTCCCTCACTTAAAAAAAAAGTTTTGTGTTTACTCTCAGAAAATTTTGGACTGTCCTCTAGGTACAACCTGAATTGGCCTGACAGTTAAACAGATGGTCAGTTCTATTAAAATTCAATCTAGTATATTGTTTAGCAGAATATTGTTTCCCATTGTATTGACTGATCAATTAATTCAAAAGGTTTTCAAAAAGACATAAATTGTGGAATAACTTGAACCCCTGCTGCTAGTGAGTTTTGATGCATCTCACGAAAACCATATAGCTTGTACTGATTTTCCAGTCAAACACTCAATCACATCTGTCCAGACATCCTTACCGCATCTGTCAACCATCTGGTTTTGACAAATTTTGGCTGATTAAATCAAAATGGTTTGTAGAGGTCTAAAAATCTAGGGAAAGCGCTGGAGTTAGCAGAACTGGAATCCAGTACTTCTATCTACCAGTTCTGTAAACTTGCCCGAGTTAATCAGCTATTATTCTCAGCCTTTCCCCCTGTAATAGGAGATTCAAATAAAGCAGCATGTTCTAAAATGTGCTCCTTGGAAAAGAATACTTTATTTCATAGGACATTAATAGATCTAACAAAAAAATGCATGATTAAATAATTTAGAAAAACATTAGTTAAATATGTTTCTTGACAACAGGACTTCCCAGAGCCTTTATCATCTTAACATGTTTAACAAGTATGAATCTCAGGCACAAACCCTGGTGTATAAAGAAATTATACTTCTAAAACCCATTCTGCCAAACTGACTATTTTCTTCAGTCACTTTGGGAAACTTGATTCTGAAATCTCCAGGGGCAGAAGATATGGGTAGCCTCTCTTGTCCTAAGTCATTAATCCACAAAGTTTGCTCCTGGGATTGTCTACATTAGGGATCAGCAAGCTATTTCTGCAAAGGGAAAGATGGAGAATAGTTTAGATTTTGTAGGCCATTCAGATTCTTGTAGCTACTCAACTCTGCTCCTACGAGTTCTGTCACTACAGTGCAAAAGTGCTAAGCCATAAATGATATGTAATATGTACATTTTTTTTTCTTTAACCATTTAAAATGTAAAAACTAATTTTAACTTGTGGGCCATGCAAAGAACAGATGGTGGACTGGCTTTGGCTTGTAGGCTGTGGTTTGCCATCTCTGGTCTAGTTGACTCCTTGATACTTTTGTGCTGTGCTTATATCACAGGAACTTGCAAGATGGTGCATGGTCCCATGTGCCTAGACATACCCATAAGCCATTCCCTTTTGGGGTCTCAGCATCACATTATCTGTATTCAGGAAACAATGCAGAGGTTCTCTTCCTTCCAAGAACTCCAGATCCCTCTAAATATGTCCAAAACCACTACCACCTTTCACCACCTCCTCAAGACTCAAGGAATTTACAGAGAAATTAGTCTCCATTTGCACTTTGACAAAATTCCAAATCTGCCTCCCCCTCTGGGTGATTTCTGCTTTCGAGCCTTCACAACCCTCCCTGAGGCAGTGAAGACAGGTCCTGATTCAATGAGAGAACTGCAAAGCTACAGGGAAAAGGAAAAAAGTATTTAAATCTCTTAAAATGCCATCCTTCTCACATAGGCATTATGAATCCCCCAGATTCCATACTACATTTTCCTAATGGTTTTGACCAAGAAATGCTTTTTTAAGACATCTTATGGGAGAATTTTCCAGTGGCTACACTTTGAGAAACAGCAGTCTAGAAGTTCTCTAAGGTCCCTTATAGCTCAACTACTCTAATGAGGACCCGGCACCCTGCCAAGAGGAAGAATCACAGCGTAGATCCAGGTTGATGTTGCTATAAATCTTGGGAATGTATTTCATCCCCAGCCTTCTCTCTTCCTACTCTAATCCAAAATTTTCTGATGTATAATAACGTTCGTATATTTGGGAATATGTTTCTTGGTGGAGCAAGTATCAAGATGTTCATTATTACGACTCCTACTGCCTTTTACATTTTACATTACAATCGGATGGTCGGCTGTATATATGGATGGATGATGAATGAACTGGTTTTCCCCACTTTAGCTCCTTTTGTCTTCAGCCTCTTTTGTAAACCTCTGCTTGATTTGACGCAATGGTCAAATCTTTCTGGAGAAGAATTGTCTCCAACCAGATATTTTATATAGTCATTGTGGCTTCTTTATAAACTATTAATCTGTGCCCAGGAGAATGCCCTTAGAATGCATGGTCCCTGGACTTTTGGATGATAAAAACAAAAGAAATATAGAAGCAACCTCATTCTTGAAATGACTTGTTTGGTTTCTCTGACATGATCCCATCCACTTCTTACTGAACCAGGCCCTTGGGCTCTCTAAGCAATAGGAATTGACAAGTGGCCAGATGAGAGCTTCAGGCAAAGCTTTATTGGGACTTACGCTTGAACATAAGAAAGACAGCACAAAGGAAAGAATCCTCAGGCTGATTCCCTGAGAAGAGCTCAGGGAGAGGTTTTTAAAGAAACTTAAGTGGGGAAAACATGATCTCCAAGCATGTAGGGGCAGAAATTAATTAGCACCTGCACACTTAAAGGTCATGCTTCTTCATGTGTCAAATTCTAATTAACATGTTAAATCTCCACCCCGGGCGTGATTTTTGTACTATAATGAGGGGGAAAAATCAGTGAAAGTTCAGCACAGGGGTCCATCTTGGCGCAGACTGGTTTGGTCTGGTCTTTGCCAGTCTTTGTAGTAAGCATCCTCCTTTCAGCAAGCATGCTCCCTCTGTATTCCTGCAAAATCTACTACTTAAGAAACATAGTTTTAGTTGTTTTTTCCCCCCTTACTGAGGCAGAAACATAGTTTTAGTTGTTTTTTCCCCCCTTATTGAGGCAGCCAAGGGATGCTGGGTTTCATAGTCAGGGTTGAGGGAAGCTGAATCCAGTCCCTGCCCTGTCACAGTCTGATCACTGTTTTCTCTCCTGGCCATGTGCCCACTTCCCACCACCTGTAGTAAGAACAAAGCATCTGGCTCTCTACTTAACAGAGCCTTCCACATCTAACAACTTTAACTTTGTGTAGCTGACTCCACATGTAAATTTCTTGTTCTCAACTCCCAGTATCTGGTGTTTTGATTCATTTATTTATTCATTCACTCATTCAACATCGACTGAGTGCCTTTAAGTGTCTGGTACTATGAGAGCTATAGGGTGCACAATGGTGAGCAAAAAAAACATGGCCCCCACCTCCATGGACCATAATACTTAATGGGGGAGAGAGGTTCTCTCCATAGGGTAACCAGCCATCCTGGTTTGCCTAAGACTGTCCTAGTACTGAGAGACCCTCATCCCAGGAAACCTCTGATTCCTGGGTAAATAAGGATTGCTGATTGTCCTGCAGGGGTAAAAGCCAAGTGCTAGAAAAGAGATTAATACAGTGGATGTGCTTTGTATTGCATAGCCTGGTAATCTTTCTGTATCATTTGAGCTGAGAACTGAAAGATAAGAAAAACAACAACAGAAGCCCAGCCATCTGCAGAGAGGAAGGAAAAGGAAGTCCAAACAAAAGGGATAGTTTGTTTATGGAGAGATTGGGGCATTCAGGAAATAGAAGAAAGAAAGAAAGAAAAGAAAGAAAGAAAGAAAGAAAGAAAGAAAGAAAGAAAGAAAGAAAGAAAAAAGCTATTTTAACTAACGCATATTAAACAAGGTCAACAGCAGGCTGAGATAAAATTAGGCAAGAATGAGAGGCAGGAATGATTGATATTGTCCATGGTAAGAAGTTTGGGTCCTGTTCTAAATGCAGTAGGACGCCATTGTCTGATTTAAAAAGTAAACTTTCTAAATATTGAGATCCTATTTTGTGCCTAACCCACGGATACAAAAACATTAATTATAATCCTTTTTTAAAAGACCTACATCACCACCTATCAGGTAAGACCATCCTTGATGTAAGCAACTGTAATACAGGGGAATGAGTGCTAAAGCAGGGCGGACAGTGAGGAAGTCAGAACTAGAGAAACAGTAGGAAGGGAAGTTCAGAAATAAAGTAAAAGCTTAACCTATTCTTTCAACGTCAGGAATTTCTCAGGCTCTCCCTCCCACTTTCTGCTTCAGATCCTCCAACAGTCATTTGGTTTCCCCATTTTTGTATACCATTATTTCATATTTCCATGTGTCTGCTCTGTCTGAGGCCTTACAGCCTGTGATGGGCTGGGGTCAGGGGGATGATCTCTTTGGAGTTAACTTGCGCTTCTTCTCAGCTACTGCCCCTTGGTTGGCTTCTCTTGACTTCACGCACTGCAGCTGAGGCAGTGGACCTCCGTCCTACACATCCTTGGACTGCATCCAGGACCACCGGCCATGTTCCTCTGGGAGGAGAAAGACACTTAAGGCGGTGACTCCATGCATCTGTGTCTCATGGGCAGATATAGCCACAGCCCCTCCACATGTTGATGTTTGCAACTTTAAAGAAAGTACTGTAGGCCCCCACAAAAATGTAAAAGAAATGCGCAGGCTTTGATTTCTGGCCGAGGTCTCATGCAGAAAAGGGGCATTTCATCAGCTTGTGTTAACAACTCTGGTAACGAGAATGGAGTTATTGACAGACATTTCCATTCCATAGAGTGAACAGTGTGTCATAATGAGGGGGAGTGTGGTTGTTAGCTGCCGTGTTGTTAGGACAGTAGAATCAAAATTATTTTCCATCGTTTGTTCCATGTGAAAAATACTCTCATTTGAATGTCCTGAGATTGCTCCCGATCAAGTCCAAGGATCAGACTGGTCTACGAATTTGCCTTTGGTTAGTATGATAATGAGACTTCAACTGCACACCAAATAATTGTATTAAAATTTATGATTGTGCATTAGAGAGTTCAGTAGTATTCAGGAGGTCTCAAAGCCCTAACTTACAGCCTCAACCTCACCTTCTATACATTTTACTTTTAGAAAACTGCTATTTAAATGCAGATGGCTGTATAAATTTCCACTTCTGACCTGAAATATTTCCAGCAATATATGCTATGATTAATTGGCACTTCAGACCTTCTTCCCCGCCCCCTCCCCGCCAGGGATTATCTGTTGTGCAGCCTATGGGATAGAATGATCGGCTCCTAACAGTA
>NC_048222.1:59321436-59324923 GCF_002007445.2 Ailuropoda melanoleuca
TTATTTGACAGAGAGAGAGACAGCCAGCGAGAGAGGGAACACAAGCAGGGGGAGTGGGAGAGGAAGAAGCACACTCCCAGCAGAGCAGGGAGCCCGATGCGGGGCTCAATCCCAGGGACCTGGGATCATGCCCTGAGCCGAAGGCAGACGCTTAACGACTGAGCCACCCAGGCGCCCCTCCATTCCCTGTTTCTGGAGTAATGGACTTATAGAACCAACAGTACAGCTAGAGTGATGACATACCCCGTCAATTATTCTATTAGACTGTAAACACTAAGAAAGTAATAACTGAATTGAATCAATAACTGCAGACTGTCTGAACAAATAAACTCCTTTGTTTTATATTTCTTTATTCTTTATGAGCATATATTTCTTCGTGTCATTGAGCCTGGTTATAATAGCTGCTTTAAAATCCACGTCTATGAATTCCACATCTAGGTTATTAGTTATCATGGGCTAAGTCTCCATTGATTGTCTTTTCCCTTGAGAGTGGATCAGATTTTCCAGATTTTAAAATTTTGGAATATATTCTAGATATTGTGAGTGCTATTGTGGAGACTGAATTATGTTATGCTCTTTCAAAGAGTACTGATTTTGTTGTTGTTGTTGTTGTTGTTATTTCTGTGGACAATTTGACCTGCCTCAAGCTGAGAATTCTGTCTGGGGCAGCAACTCAGATACCAGTTCTGTTATTGGTAACTGGGCTGCTCGCAGTCTGCACTGTGCATTTATAGTGTAGGGTCAGTTAGAGGTCCTTTCTAGTGGCTCTGGTTGGTTCTTCATGCCAGAAAGATTGAGGATTTCTGTACGAGTTTTAGCTGCCCCATGTATGCTGACTGCATCCTGCTCTTGAGCTAAAAGCAGTAAAAAATGGGAAACTCTTACCATATAATTTCCTGCATCCAAAAGTCAGTGTCTCTTCAGAATCTGCCTAAATTTTGTTCACTTCTCAGAGCCTTGTATTTCCCAAAATTTATAGTTTTTACCTGTGGGAGGATTTTTTTTTATAATTTTTATTTTGTTATATTAGTCACCATACAGTACATCCCCAGTTTTTGATGAAATGTTCCATGATTCATTAGTTGCGTATAACACCCAGAGCTCCATGCAATATGTGCCCTCCTTAATACCCATCACAGGCCTATCCCAATCCCCCACCCCCTCCCCTCTGAAGCCCTCAGTTTGTTTTAAATTCTATATGATTGAAAGTAGATTCAAAGAAGTAATATGACTTGTCTAAGATGACAGAGCTTGTTTTGAATCTCTAGTCATGACTGTACAAGCAGTCATGTAGATACTATCTTTCTTGATTCTAATCTAGAATTTCTTTTATCCCAGATTACTGTCCTTTCAGTCAATGTAGCCCACTGTAAGTGGCCTCTCTCAGTTTAGGAACACACTAGAATAAAGTTTAAGGATGCCCCAGTGGGGTCCAGTTGCATTAAAGATACTTCTGTTTGTTACTGAAGCTTAATTCAAAGTTTATTCAGTAACTACAACAGTAGTTCCCAGGCATCCAATCAACAATTAGTGGCCACCTTGGATGAAGAGATGATGTTAGGTGATAACCCCTAAGAAAAAACAATAACAAAAACCAAGCTTATATTCACTTTCTGTTTGTTTGTTTTTTTTTTTTTAATGTATTGGCCTATAGAAACCAAAAGTCTAGAAATCACTATGTATCATCATAGGGAGTAATTTCACAGGCTTAATTTCCTCCTAATAAATTAAAATGTGTTAAATCATCTCTCTGGGCCCTTGTGGCCCAATGATTTTATTCTATTTTCATAGAGACACTGATTATCATTTAGATTGTCAATATCCATTCAGATCGTAGGTCTGGAAAATTAAGACAAAGGAAAAGAGACAGTAGAACTGAAAGTTTGTGAATCCATTGAAAGGTATACTGAACTTTTGGGATAATCAATAAATAACCTACTCCTTATTTTTCCTCTATTTCAAAATGCTTTGGGACTGCTGTGCAGATACAATCATAATCCCCTTCTTAACCTTTGGTTTTCTAGGAATAAATTTTCCTGAGTCTGGGATTTATTGGTTCATTACATGGGGATTTAAGCATCTCCAGTGCTTTCCATAAGACCACAGTTCCTTGGCTCTTCCTTTTTTTGGCTGCTTTCTTACGTTCTCTGAGCATCTGGTCATCAAGCACGCATCAGTTATTAGATTGAAAGAATTAAGAGCTATGCCGATGAAAGAATAAAACATACACCAAACCCTAGGATTATCTATAGTTTATAACCATATACTTAGAGAAATATAGCAAATACAGTAAAGTGCCCTAGAACTTGTAGACAGTGGTATCCCTCTCACAGTCAAATCATAAGGTCAACACTCAGTGGATGAGCCAGGCTATTCTCAGGAGAGAAAAACTAGGCCATATTCTCCAAAAGATATAATTTTGTGAAACAAATCTAGCATTATAGTAAATACTATTTAGTTTTTATTTAAATTCCAGTTGACATATAGTATAATAGTAGTCTCAGGTATACAACATAGTGATTCAACTCTTCCATACAATACCCAGTGCTCATTACAAATGCCCTCCTTAATCCCCATCACTTATTTCACCCATCCATTCACCTCCCTCCCCTTTGGTAACCATCAATTTGTTCCTTGGTTTGCCTCCTTTTCTCACCTATGATTGTTTGAGTAAATGCTATTTAGTGAAGGCAGGCATAGTCTGTGCTTAGAATTTTAGGTATATTCTCAAAACAACCCTTTGAATTAGGGGGTACTGTCATCTTCATTTTACAGATGAAAAAACGTAAGTTCAAAGAGGATTTGTAATTATTCCAAAGTCATTTGTCTGCTCAGCATCAAAACCAGGAATCAGAGCTCACTTTGTCTACTTCTTAGCCTAAACACCCATTTCCTGGTTATTACAAGGACTCTAAGAAAGCCATAACCAAAATGCGCCCAAAAGGAAAGTAACAAGAGGGAGTAGTTACTATGAATCTAGAAAAAGAAGAGTTAAATGGGGACGCCTGGGTGGCACAGCGGTNCACATCAGGCTCCTCTGCTATGAGCCTGCTTCTTCCTCTCCCACTCCCCCTGCTTGTGTTCCCTCTCTCGCTGGCTGTCTCTATCTCTGTCAAAATAAATAAATAAAATCTTTAAAAAAAACAAAAAAAACAAAAAACAAAAAAAAAAAACCAGGAATCAGAGCTCACTTTGTCTACTTCTTAGCCTAAACACCCATTTCCTGGTTATTACAAGGACTCTAAGAAAGCCATAACCAAAATGCGCCCAAAAGGAAAGTAACAAGAGGGAGTAGTTTCTATGAATCTAGAAAAAGAAGAGTTAAATGGGGACGCCTGGGGGGCACAGCGGTTGGGCATCTGCCTTTGGCTCAGGGCGTGATCCCGGCGTTATGGAATCCAGACCCACATCAGGCTCCTCTGCTATGAGCCTGCTTCTTTCTCTCCCACTCCCCCTGCTTGTGTTCCCTCTCTCGCTGGCTGTCTCT
>NC_048222.1:59324942-59352083 GCF_002007445.2 Ailuropoda melanoleuca
AAATAAATAAATAAAATCTTTAAAAAAAAAAAAAAAGAGTTAAATGAACCAATGAGAGGTTATCAGGCTTTTTAAAAGCCCTGATATGATTCAGTTTCACTCAATCTTTTTTGCACATTCTTTACAGTTCAATTCTGAGATTCCAGTCTAGATGCCAAGCCTTGTTCTGCATCATAGATAAAATTCCTAAAATAATATGTCCTTGGCATTCTTGCTTCGTGGGTGGGTATTGGTCNGCGTCTGCCTTTGGCTCAGGGCGTGATCCCGGTGTTATGGGATCGAGCCCCACATCAGGCTCCTCCGCTATGAGCCTGCTTCTTCCTCTCCCACTCCCCCTGCTTGTGTTCCCTCTCTCGCTGGCTGTCTATCCCTGTCAAATAAATAAATAAAATCTTTAAAAAAAAAAAAAAAGAGTTAAATGAACCAATGAGAGGTTATCAGGCTTTTTAAAAGCCCTGATATGATTCAGTTTCACTCAATCTTTTTTGCACATTCTTTACAGTTCAATTCTGAGATTCCAGTCTAGATGCCAAGCCTTGTTCTGCATCATAGATAAAATTCCTAAAATAATATGTCCTTGGCATTCTTGCTTTGTGGGTGGGTATTGGTCCTCATCCTATAATGTCTTTGAGCCTTGGAGTCTATTTCCAGAATGTTTTTGTCTCAGGCATGGCATTTTTTCCCCCACTGCTCATTTGGAAATGACGCCAGACGCGGCCCCTTTTGTCTTACCCTGAGCTCTCGTTCGTAGTCACCCTTCTGAGAGTGTGTGNGGCCCCTTTTGTCTTACCCTGAGCTCTCGTTCATAGTCACCCTTCTGAGAGTGTGTACTCCAACCCCTGGAGAGAACAGCCCCGCCTGACCAGCCCCTGAGGCTAAACCCACAGTATCATGTCCATGGTGCCAGACTAATCTTCCTTAAATATCAGTCTTCTCTTCACCTCTAGGCCTGTCTCCTCATTTGTAAAACAAGATATTGGAACTAGATGATCTTGGAGATCACTTCTTGCTCTAAAACTATATAAATTCCTCTCATGTGTAAGTGTGCACCTTGTTCTAGTATCCTCTAGAGAGGAGAGTGAGACACCGAACTGTTCTTTTAGCATGCTTTCTTTGCAGAAAAGTGAGAAAGAAAGCCCTGTTCACTCAGGGTGTCAGTTATTAAAATCTGTCACAATACAATTTGAATATAGACTATTTAATCACAGAAGTACTTTTAAGTGACCTTGTCATCTCCACTCCATTTGATTTAAGCTATAATTTACATGCTTCCTGCTAAAAAAGAGAATTTTTTTTTCCTGAAGATGTTTCCTGAACTTAGTGCACCCATGGGAAATGTAGAATTCCTTGTGAGATGCAAATATTGTTTCTTTTACCAGTGTTCAATTTTGTTTCCATTTTTAAGGTTACTGTAGTAACAGAATGCCCCAGAAATCTTGCTGTCGTTATGAAAGTAGCATTTTATTTCGGGGAGTAATAGCTATAGGGAGACAATTTCAGAAGGCTGATGTGACAATCTGATATCAAAGTTATACAGAGGCTGAGGCTGCCTATCCTTTCTTGGAAGTCAGGTTATCCTACCTTGTCAGCTATCTTCAGCTGGGGATGTTCTGAGAAAAGCGCATTGTTAGATAGGCTTCAACTTCAGTCTGGCATAGAGGACAGTTTACCATGAGCTGGCTCACACATCTTACGGGTATAAATATTTTTAAATGTATTTTATACTACTGTTAGGGTTCTTCTTTGAGTTAGATTATATATATATATAATTCAGTTATAGCATGGACCAGATATCAACTAGTCAATCTTATTAATAGTCCTATGTCTATACAGTTGACAAATCCAGCCGTAGTACATATGTGTGTATATATATAACATTAGCAATATAAAGAATCATTTTTAATCACTTGATATAAGCCATTTCCCAAGTAGATTTGCCGAAAGTCCCTTCACATAGAATTCAATTAGTAAACTCAGTTTTAAGTATCATCATTTCTACCCTCCGAATTATGCATCACAAATTAAATTTTAAGAGACCTGTGATACAAGTACTCCAGTTATAACTTATGAAATAATACATACATAGCTAAGCTGGCTTAAATAGCAGCTAATAAATGAGTCCATTTTTAAAATGTGCTCTCTCTTAAAACTACCAGTTACCGTCTTCATGTTTGGTTGAATGCAATGTTCAGCTTTATTCCATTTGTTTGCCTACTTTTGTTAAATTTGTTTTCTTTTCCACCCTGGTTCTTCATCTCATCCTTGTCCCCTCACCTCTCAGTGTCCTTTGTTCCCCCTTTAGCCTATTATAATCCTATTTGGGTGAAATGAAATCCCAGCTATCTTTTTTGCAACTTCCCTGGCCTAAAGGAAGATTCCACGTATGAGTTCTGTCTTTCGTACTTTGTTGTTGTTGTTATTTACCATTTCCTGGTGGTTTGGCTACTTGTGTCATGTTGTGATATTTTCTCTTTCTAATTGAACTATAAACTCCTTCTGAACAGCACCTCTTCATGTCTCCCATAGCACAAAGCACAATGCTTGTGTTTTTGAGACTACCTAGAGAAATTAATGTGTGTGTAGGGGAAATTGGGGGGGGGGTTATCCTAAACTTTTAATTTTTTTTTTATTTTTGATTAGAGTTGATATATGTGACCACATCAACCAGTCATTATCAGGTGTCCATGAATCACACCAGATGCTGAACTCTAAGGTCTTAAAAAGAAAAGGCCTATTATTTAGCCACTGAACAAAGAAGGACAACCTTGTGACTCAAATGAGGATATTTCTGCTATTAGATTAAATCTTCTAGCAGCCCCCTTACTTTGCCCAAACCCATTCAGCCTGATTCTCAATGGTCCATTTCCCTCAAGTTGTGACATCAGAAGTGGTGTCTCTCATGCTTCATTCCCCCTTCTGATTCACCCCTTTCTTTATCCCTTTCTTCTCCTACTGATCTTCCTAGTTTTTATGTTCCATAGATGAGAGAAACCATATGATAATTGTCTTTCTCTGCTTGATTTATTTCACTTAGCACTATCTCCTCCAGTGCCGTCCATGTTGCAGCAGATGTTGAGAAATCGTTCTTTTTGATAGCTGAGTAATATTCCATTGTATATATGGACCACATCTTTTTTTTTTTTTTAAGATTTTATTTATTTATTCGACAGACATAGAGACAGCCAGCGAGAGAGGGAACACAAGCAGGGGGAGTGGGTGAGGAAGAAGCAGGCTCCCAGCAGAGGAGCCCGATGTGGGGCTCGACCCCACAACGCCGGGATCACGCCCTGAGCCAAAGGCAGATGCTTAACCGCTGTGCCACCCAGGCGCCCCGGACCACATCTTCTTAATCCAATCATCTGTTGAAGGGCATCTCGGCTCCTTCCACGATTTAGCTATTGTGGACAATGCTGCTATGAACATTGGGGTGCATATGGCCCTTCTCTTCACTACGTCTGTCTCTTTGGGGTATGGACTCTGAAAAACAAACTGAGGGCTTCAGAGGGGAGGGTGGTGGGTGAATGGGATAGGCTGGTGATGGGTAGTAAGGAGGGCACGTATTGCATGGTGCACTGGGTGTTATATGCAACTAATGAATCATCGAACTTTACATCAAAAACCAGGGATGTACTGTATGGTGAATAACATAATAAAAATATTACTATGAAAAAAAAGTGACAGGAAAAAAATTAAAAAATAAACTGCATTCTAGAAAGGGGAGTTTCAACTCAAACTCTCATCCTCTAAAAATTATAATAAACCACTTTGGTAAGCATCATGTAAATAATAAAAAAAAAAAAAGTGGTGTCTTACTTCATTCACATTGGTTTACTTAATCTAAGGTGCATACATGTGCTGAGAAATAATCTTGCTAACATTAGAAATTCAAATATTGCTGTGGTCAGGTTTTTCAGATTAGCCCTTGGTTACTTTTGCTTATTTTTCTCTGGTGCACATTTCTAAATTTATAAACAAATCTAGCTTTCTATTTCTTATTTCCAAGACATGATAATCTCAAATAGGGCATGAAGAAAAATTCCGAAAGACCATGGTACATAGTGTGTGTTCAGTAATATGTAGGCATTAATTTATGCTATTTTGCATGTTATTTGTTATTCATGCATTCAATAATCCTAATAGACAAAAATAGAATGAGTTCAGGGGCGCCTGGGTGGCTTAGTTGATCTGAGCCAAAACCAGGTCAGATGCTCAGTCATGATCTTAGGACTGTGAGATCGAGCCCTGTGTAGGGCTCCACACTTAGTGGAAAGCCTCTTTGAGACTCTCTCTCTCTCTCCCTCTACCTCTCCCCCCCACCACTTGCATGCTCTCTCTCTAAAATAAATAAGTAAATCATTAAAAAAAATAGAATGATTTCATAACTTCAAAGATCTTATAGTCAGTCTATAAAAGAGAAATATAAGTAATAACAATTAAAGTTGGTAATAAGCCTATAAAAAGACAAAACTATTTTTAAAGCTTTGTCAAAGAATAATTGACATTGAAACTGCACATATTAAAGTTTAAAATTTTGTTAGTTTTGACAAATATATATCCCCTTAAAACTATCACCACACTCAAGATGACACCTCCATGTGCCCAAGAGTTACATCCAATCTGCCTCTTTGTAAGCCTCTTCCCATACTTCCAAATACTACCCCAAATCCACAATGATCTAATTTTTACCACTATGAGTTATTTTCCATTTTCCAAAATTTTTTTTTTTTTTAAGATTTTATTTATTTATTCGACAGAGATAGAGACAGCCAGTGAGAGAGGGAACACAAGCAGGGGGAGTGGGAGAGGAAGAAGCAGGCTCACAGCAGAGGAGCCTGATGTGGGGCTCGATTCCATAACACTGGGATCACGCCCTGAGCCGAAGGCAGACGCTTAACCGCTGTGCCACCCAGGCGCCCCNCACTATGAGTTATTTTCCATTCCAAAATTTTATATAAATACAATTATGTATCATGTATACTTGCATCTTTCCCTAAGCATGATTATTTTTTATTTCAACCATGTTGTACCATATGTCAGTTCATTTCTTTTTATTGATAAAATTTCATTGTATGAATATGTATCAGTTTAATTATCTATTTGTTGGACATTTGTGTTGTTTACAGATTTTGGCTATTACAAATAAAGTTATGAACACTTATGAAGAAGTTTTTGTATGAAAATATGCTTTAATTTCTCTTAGGTAAATGACTAGAAATAAAACGGTTGAGTCATATGGTTGACTTCTTAAATAACTGCTGAACTCTTTTCCAAAATGTTGGTACTATTTTACAATCCCAGTGTATGAGATTTTCAGTTGCTCTAGTTGATCAGTGTTTCTAATTTTAGTCATTCTAATAGCAGTATATTGGTACCTCCTTTTAGTTTTAATTTGCATTTCCGTAGTGAATGATAGTTCTGACAGCAACTCTCCTTGCTTATCTGCCATCAGTATATCTTCTTTGGTGAAGTGAGTAAATCTTTTGTCCATTTTAAAATTGGTTTCTTGATTGTTTTCTTATTGAATTGTAAGGAATTCTTTATAGATACAGATTCTTCATTGGATACATGTTTTGCAAATATACTTACCCAGTCGATGGCCTGCTTTTAATTTTCTTGTCCATGTTATTTGAAAATCAGAGGTTCTTAATTTTTATGAAGTCCATTTATTGACTTTTTCCATTTATAGCTAGTGAACAATGTTTAAGATATTTTAGCCAAGAATGTAAGTATCTAAGATTTTTTGTGTGTGTTTTCTTCTAAACTTTAAAGTTTTAATTCCTATGGTCTGTAATCAATTTCATTAATTTTTGTGTATAGTATCCGTTTGAAGGGCTTTTTATTGTTTTGCATATGGCTATCCTCTTATCGAAGCACAATTTGTTATAAAGATTATCCTGTCCCCCTTGAATTGTCCTGGCAAATTTATAAAAAATGAATTAAACACATATGTATATGTCTTTATTCCAATGAACAATTGTCTGTCTTTACACTAATATATTTTCTTGATCACTACTTTTAAAATGAGTCTTGAAATCAGGTAGAACAAGTTCCCCAAACTTGGTTTTCTATTTCAGTTATTTTGGCTCTTCTAACCCCATTTCATTTTGATATAAATTTTAGAAAGTTGCTTGTCAATTTCTACAAAAATGCTGAGTGAGGGGCTCCTGGGTGGCACAGCGGTTAAGCATCTGCCTTCACGCTCAGGGCGTGATCCCGGCGTTACGGGTTTGAGCCCCACATCAGGCTCCTCTGCTATGAGCCTGCTTCTTCCTCTCCCACTCCCCCTGCTTGTGTTCCCCCTCTCACTAGCTGTCTCTATCTCTGTCAAATAAATAAATAAAATCTTTAAAAAAAAATGCTGAGTGAATTTTGGTTACACTGAATAAGTAGATCAATTTAGAGAAAATTGTTGTCTCCACAATATTGGAGATTCTTATCCATGAATATAGTATATCTCTGCATTTGTTGGGGTTTTCTTTAATTTCCTCTCAACAATGTTGGGTAGTTTACAGTGTACAGGCATTGCACAGGATTTGACACATTTATTACAAAACATTTCATATCTTATATGCTGTTGTAAACAGTACTGATTTTTTTATTTCAACTTATAATTTTTTTCATTACTGGTATAAGGAGACACACTAGTTTCTATATATTAATCTTATACCCCACAAACAAGATAAACTCATTTATTCTAGTAATGTGTTTATAGATTCCCTAGGATTTTCTATATGAATGACCAGATTGTCTATGAATAAAGAGAAATTTACAGTTTTTGTCCTGATCTAGATGTCTTTTATTCATTTTCTTGTCTTACTGAACTAACCAGAATCTTGAGAACAAAGTTGAACAGAAATGATGAGAGTAGACATCATTGCCTTATTCCTAATCTTAGGGAAAAATCATTTGCCTTCCATAATTAAGGATGATTTTAGAAGTAGGATTTTCGTCAATACTTTTTATCAGGTTAAGGAAATTGTATCTCTAGTTTCCTAAGAATTTTATAACAGAGGGTATTAGATTTTGTCAAACTGCTTTTCTCCATCTTATTTAGATAATTTTGTCTTTTCTTAGTCTCTTAATATGGTAAATTATATTGACTTATTTTTAAGCCTTTCAGAACAGTTTTTGTTTTTTTAATAATAATTTTTTATTCTGTTATGTTAGTCACCATACGGTACATCCTTAGTTTTTGATGTAGTGTTCCATGACTCATTATCTGCATGTAACACCCAGTGCTCCATGCAATATGTGCCCTCCCTAATACCCATCACCAGCCTATCCCAATCACCTCCCCCTCTGAAGCCCCCAGTCTGTTTCCCAGAGCCCATAGTCTCTCGTGGTTCATTCCCCCTTCTGTTTACCTCCCCTTCGTTCTTCCCTTCCTTCTCCTACCGATCTCCCTGCTATTTCTTATGTTCCATAAATGAGTGAAACCATATGATAATTGTCTTTTCTCTGCTTGACTTATTTCACTTAGCATAATCTCCAGTCCCATCCATGTTGCTGCAAATGTTGGGTAATCGTTCTTTCTGATGGATGAGTAATATTCCATTATATATATGGACCACATCTTCTTAATCCATTCATCTGTTGAAGGGCATCTCTGCTCCTTCCACAATTTAGCTATTGTGGACAAAGTTGCTATGAACATTGGGGTGCATATGGCCCTTCTCTTCACTACGTCTGTATCTTTGGGGTAAAAACCCAGTAGTACAATTGCTGGATCATAGGGTAGCTCTGTTTTTAACTTTTTAAGGGACCTCAACACTGTTTTCGAAAGTGGCTGTACCAACTTGCCTTCCCACCAACAGTGAAAGAGGGTTCCCCTTTCTCCACATCCTCTCCAACGTTTGTTGTTTCTTCCCTTGTCCGTTTTTGCCATTCTAACTAGCAAGGTGGTATCTCAATGTGGTTTTGATTTGAATTTCCCTGATGGGTAATGATTTTGAACATTTTTTCATGTGTCTGTTAGCCATTTGTATGTCTTCACTGGAAACAGTTTTAGTATGATAGACATATTGACAATTGAACATAGGGTTCCCATGTGCCCCATATCCAGTTTCTCTTATTAATAACTTAGTTTGGTATATTTGTTAAAATTAACAAACTAATACAGACTCACTATTATTGACTAAAATCCATGGTTTAGAGTTCCTTTCCTTACTTTTGACCTGATAACCCCTTTTCTGTTACAAAATCCTATCCAGGATATCATATTACATGTAGTTGTCTTATCTCTTTAGACTTCTTGTGGTTGTTACAGTTTCTCAGACTTTCCTTGTGTACTGGTCAGATGTCTTGTGGGATGTTCTATATCAGAATTACGTTTTGTCTCATGATAAGACTGGATTTATGGATTATAGAGAAGAAGATTACAGTGAAAAAGTGCCCTTTTATGTCAAATCAAGAATATGTAATATTGGGGTGACTGGGTGGCTCAGTCAGTTAAGCATCTGCCTTCAGCTCAGGTCATGATCTCAGGGTCCTGTGATCGAGCCCCACATCAGGCCCCCTGCTCAGTGGTGAGTCTGCTTCTCTCTCTCCCTTTGCCCCTCCCCCTGTTCTTGTGTGCTCTCTCAAAATCTTTTAAAAAGTGTAATATCTACATGACTTATTACAGTTAATGATAATTTTTATCACCTGACTCAAAGTACTTAAGTTTCTCCACTGTAAAATTACTCCTATTTCCCCCTTTTTTGACTGTACTCTGTGGAAAGAAGTTAATATGCACAACCCACACTTAGGAGTTGATAAATAATATTTACATAAATTATTTGGTATGTTTCTGCATGGGAGATTGCTCTTTTCTTCTTCATTTAATTATTTATTCAGTCATTACTTTTATCAGTATTGACTCATGGATTTTTATTTTATATTTGGGTTATAATCCAAAACTACCTTATTTTCTTACTCAAAATGTTATGACTTTGGCTACTGGGGACACTTTCAGTTGGCCTCTGTCTCCCTCTGACATACCCCCATCACTGTTTTTGTTTTTAAGTGTTTCTTCATGTTTTTGTTTTGCTTTGTTTCCATTTTTTATTTAAATTCTAATTAGTTAATATATAATGTAATATTGGTTTCAGGGGTAGAATTTACTGATTCATCATATGAAGGACCCACAGTTAATATCATCCTCATTGGGGAAGAACTGAGAGCTTCTTTTCTATGATAAGGAACAAGACAGGGTTGTCTGATTTCACCATTGTTATTTAACATTGTACTGGAAGTCCTAGCCTCAGCAATCAGAGAATAAAATAAAAGGCCTCTGAGTCAGCAAGGAAGAAGTGAAACTCACTTCTCAGATGACATGATACTCTTTGTAGAAAACCCAAAAAACTCCACCAAAAGATTGCTAGAAGTGATACATGAATTCAGTAAAGTCATAGGATACAATATCAATGTACAGAAATCTGTTGCATTTCTATACACCAATAATGAAAAAGCAAAAAGAGAAATCAAGAAATCGATCCCATTTACAATTGTACCAAAAACCATAAGATACCTAGGAATAAACCTAACCAGAGGTAAAAGATCTGTACTCTGAAAACTATAGAACACTTATGAAAGAAATTGAAGAGGACGCAAAGAAATGGAAAGACAGTCCATGCTCATGGATTGGAAGAACAAATATCATTAAAATGTCTATACTTCCCAAAGCAATCTATACACTTAATGCAATCTTTACATTTTGGTTGTTCTTGCATATTTCCTACCTAAATCCCAGAATAAGCTATTTCTCCAAGAAATTCTGGTTCTATTTATTGGAAACTGGTATAAGAAAAAACAAAAAAACAAGATCTGGGTGCTAGGTGTGCATGTTGCTTCCATCCTTATTAGAAGTATAAAATAATTCCTTCTAGGTTCTCCTGGGTGGCTCAGTCAGTTAAGTGTCTGCCTTCAGCTCAGGTCATGATCCCAGGGCCCTACGATTGGGTCCAGAGTCTGGCGACCTGCTTGGTGGGGAGCCTGCTTCTTCCTCTCTTTCTTCTTCTTCCCCCTGCTTGTGCTTGTTTTCTCTCTCTCTCTCTCTCTCTCTCTCTGTCAAATAAATCTTAAAAAAAAAAAAGAATAATTCATTCTATTCTCTCTCGGTTGACAGAGAAAGGACATATTAGTGCATATATTAACCTGTTATACCTATATTGTGTATATTCTTTATATGTAACTGTGTTTGACTACTTTTATCTATGTTGGGCGAAACATGAGTTCATACTAATGTCTCAAACTTACCACATGGATCATTCTGTCTTCCCCTCTTTATCTGTAAACTCATTTCAAATATGAGAAACTTGATTCCCACCATCCTTGATTCATTTACTTAACTGCCTGGTTCCAGGATACATGTATAACAATATCAGAATTATTTACCTGTTTACCATGGGATATAACTTTATAAACCTCTGTACAGTTGCTCATGTTTAATTCTTTTTGCTTTTAATCTTAACAGACTCTACTCATTTCCAAAGTTAAATAGGCCAGTTCCTTTTTCCCCAGCTCCTTCAGTTAGGTTTCATACATTTGTAATGGAGTTAGATTCTCTTTTCACAATCTGTAATTCTTGCTTAGAAACCTCAGCCTCCTAAATATGTTTTTAACAACATACGTTAAGATTTGGTCTTTGTACTGTCAAGTTCTATGGGTTTTGAAAAATGCATAATCTCTCTTGTAACCACCATTGTGGTATCATACAGAACTTCACAGCCCTAATAATCCCCTGTGCCTCACCAGTTCCTCAGTCTCTTCTTTCCCCCAACTTGCTAATCATTTTGCCATCTAAATAGCTTTGGCTTTTCCAGAATGTCCTATAATTGGAATCATGCAGTATTAAGCCATTCGGCATGGTTTCTTTCACTTACAAATATACATGTTTATTCGAGTATATTTAATATACAGTGTTTCAGGTGTACAGGGTAATGATTCAACAATTCTACACATTGCCCAATGCTCATCACAGTAAGTGTGCTCTTTAATCCCCATCACCTGTTTCACCCATCCTCCCACCCACCTCTCCTCTGGCAACGACCAGTTTGTTTTCTCTATTTAAGAAATTTTTTGTCTGTTTTCTTTATTCATTTGTTTTATTAAATTCCACATATGAGTGAAATCATATGGTATTTGCTTTCTCTGAATGACTTATTTTATTTAGCATTTTAATCTGTACATTCATCTATATTGTTGTGGATGGCAATATTTTATCCTTTTTTATGACTAATATTCCATTGTGTATTATTACTACATCATCATTATCCATCTGTGGTTGGGCCCTTGGGTTGCTTCCTTATCTTGGCTATTGTAAATAGTGCTGCAATAAACATAGGGGTATATATATCTTTTTGAATTAGAGTTTTTATTTTCTTTGGGTAAATACCCAGTAGTGGAATTACTGGGTCATATGGTAATTGTATTTTTAATTTTTTGAGGAACCACTGTACTGTTTTCCACAATGGCTGCACCAGTTTGCATTATCACCAACAGGACATGAGGACTCCTTTTTTTCCTCCACATTCTCCTCAGCACTTATTATTTCTTGTTATTTTGATTTTAGTCATTTAGCATGACGTGATATTTCATTGTCCTTTTGATTTGCATTACCCTGATGATTAATGATGTTGAGCATCTTTTCATGTTTCTGTTGGCCATCTGGATATCTTCTATGGAAAATATCTATTCAGGTCCTCTGCTTCTTTTTAATTGGATTGTTTTGTTTTGTTTTTTGGTTGGTGATTTGTAGAAGTTCTTCTCTCTATTTTGGATATTAACCCCTATGGGATATGTCATTTGCAAAATCTTCTCCCATTTAGTAGGTTCCCTTGTCATTTGTTGATGGTTTCCTTTGTGGTACAAAAGCTTTTTTAATTTGATGTAGTCCTAATAGTTGAATTTTGCTTTTGTTTCCCTAGGCACAGAAGACACATCTGCAAAAATGTTTCTAAGTTTGAGGTCAAAGAAATTACTCCGTGTGTTCTAGAAATTTTGTGGTTTCAGGTCACATGTTTATGTATAGTGCAAGAAAGTAGTCCAATTACATTCTTTTGCATGTAGTTGTTCAGTTTTCCCAACACCATTTGTCAAAGAGACCATCTTTTTCCCCATTGTATATTCTTGCCTCCTTTATCATAGATTAAAATTGACCACAAACATGTGTATTTATTTCTGGGCTCTGCATTCTGTTCTATTGATCTACATGTCTATTTTTGTGCCAGTGCTACACTGTTTTGATCACTACAGCTTTGTAGTATGTCTTGAAATCTGGAATTGTGATACTTCCAGTTTTGGTCTTCTTTTTCAAGATTGCTTTGGCTATTCAGGATCTTTTATACAAATTTTAGGATTGTTCTAGTTCTGTGAAAAATGCTGTTGGTATTTTTTTTTAAAGATTTAATTTTATTTATTTATTCAACAGAGATAGAGGCAGCCAGCGAGAGAGGGAACACAAGCAGGGGGAGAGGGAGAGGAAGAAGCAGGCTCATAGAAGAAGAGCCTGATGTGGGGCTCGATCCCATAACGCCGGTATCACGCCCTGAGCCGAAGGCAGACGCTTAACCGCTGTGCCACCCAGGCGCCCCATGCTGTTGGTATTTTGATAGAGATTACATTAAATCTGTATATTGTTTTTGGGTAGCGTGGACATTTTAACGATATGTGTTCTCCCAATCCATGAGCAGAGACTATCTTCCCATTTGTTTGTATTATCAACAACTTCTTTTTGGAGTACAGGCCTTTCCCATCCTTGGTTAAGTTTATTCCTAGGTATTTTATTATTTTTGGTGCAATTATTGTTAATTTCTCTTCTTCTTCTTCATTATTACTGTATACAAATGTAACAGACTTCTATATATTTTGTACTCTGTGAGTAAATTCGTTTATTTAGTTTTAAATAGTTTTTTGGTGAAGTCCTTAGGGTTTTCTATATATGATATGTCATCTGAAAATAGTAAAAGGTTTACTTCTTTCTTACCAATTTGGGTGTCCTTTCTTCCTTTCTCCCTTCTCTCCCTCCCCTCCCTTCCTCACTCCCTCCCGTGTGTGTGTGTGTGTGTGTGTGTGTGTGTGTGTGTGTGAGAGAGAGAGAGAGAGAGAGAGAGAGAGAGAGATTGCTGTGGCTAGCACTTCCAGTACTATGTTGAATAAAAGTGGTGAAAGTGGACACCCTTGTCTAGTTCCTGACCTTAGAAGCAAAGCTCTGTTTTTCACCTTTGAGGATGATGTTGACTGTGGGTTTTCATATATGGCCTTTATTATGTTGAGATATGTTCCCTCTAAATTGACTTTATTGAGGTCTTTTATCCTGAATGGATGTTGTACTTTGTCCAGTGCTTTTTCTGTCTCTATTGAGATCATCGTATGGTTTTTATCCTTTCTCCTGATGTGGTGTATCACAGTGATTTGCAAATATTGAACCACCTTTAGATCTTTGAATAAATCCCAGATCATGATGAATGATTTATTTTTTATTTTTTTAAATGATTTTTTTTATTATATTATGTTAATCACCATACAGTACATCCCCGGATTCCGATGTAAAGTTCGATGCTTCATTAGTTGCGTTTAACACCCAGTGCACCATGCAATACGTGCCCTCCTTACTACCCATCACCAGTCTATCCCATTCCCCCACCCCCTCCCCTCTGAAGTCTTCATTGTTTCTCATAGTCCATAGTCTCTCATGTTTCATTCCCCCTTCTGATTACCCCCCTTTTCTTTATCCCTTTCTTTGATTTTTAAATATATTGTTAGATTTGATTTGCTAATATTTTGAGGTTTTTTGCATCTATGTTCATCAGAGATATTGGCCTGTAGTTTTTTGTAGTGTCTCTATCTGGCTTTGATATTGGGGCAATCCTGGCCTCATAGAATGAATTATGAACCTTTCCTTCCTCTTCTAATTTTTGGAATGGTTGGAGAAGAGTAGGTATTAACTCTTTAAATGTTTGGTGGTCTCCCAACCAAATACTAACCAGGCCTGATCCTGCTTAGCTTCTGACCAGATGAGATCAGGAGCGTTCAGGGTGGCATGGTAGCAAGGTGCACTGGGTGTTATGCGCAACTAATGAATCATTAAACACAACATCAAAAACTAATGATGTACTATATGTTGGCTAATTGAATTTAAATTTAAAAAAATATTTGGTAGTACTCACCTGTGAAGCCATCTGGTTTTGGACTTTTATTTGTTGAGAGTTTTTTGATTGCTGATTCAACTTCATTGTTAGTAATAGATATGTTCAAATTTTCTTTTTCCTCCTGACTCAGTTTTGGAAGCTTATACATTTCTAGGACTTCATCCATTTCTTCTAGTTTGTCCACTTTGTTGACATATGCTTTTTCATACTATTCTCTTATAATTCTTTGTATTTCTATAGTGTCAGTTGTTATTACTCCTCCTTTTTTTTCTGATTTTTACTCCCCCCTTGCTTTTTTTTTTTTTTAATGAGTCTGTCTAAATTTTTATCAATTTTGTTGATCTTTTCAAAGAACCACCTTTTGGTTTCATTGATCTAGTTTTTTTGTTTTTTGTTTTGTTTTGTTAGTCTCTATTTCATTCATTCCTGCTCTAATCTTTATTATTTCCTTCCTTCTACTGGTTTAGCCTAGTTCTTTTCTTCTAGGTCCTTTAGGTGTAAGGTTACATTGTTTATTTGAGATTTTTCTTGTTTTTTGAGGTAGGCCGGTATTGCTATAATCTTCCCTCTTGGGACAGCTGTTACTGCATCCTAAAGATTTTGGACCATTGGGTTGTCATTTTCATGTATTTTTTTTTTAATATCCTCTGATTTCTTTGGTGACTCATTCATTGTTTAGTAGCATATTATTTAGCCTGCATGTATTTTTCTTTCCAGATTTTTTCTTGTGATTGATTTATAGTTTCATACCATTGTGGTTGGGGAAGATGCATGATATGATTTCAACCTTTTTGAATTTGTTGAGACTTGTTTGTGGCCTAATATATGATCTGTTCTAGAGAATGTCCATGTGTACTTGAAAAGAATGTGTATTCTGCCATTTGGGGATAGAATGTTCTTAATAAGTTTGTTAATATTTCTTGCAGGGCAGGTCTACTGACAGTGAATTCCCTCAATTTTTGTTGGTCTAATAGAATCTTTCTCCTTCACTTTCAAAGGATAATTTTGATGGATATAAAAATCTAGGTTGGTGTCTTTCTCAGCACTTTAAATATTTTATGCTACTTTCGTTTTGTTTGTGTTATTTCTGATAAGAAGTTTGATATAATTCTCATCCTTGTTCTTCTATACCTAAGGTGCACTCTCTGGCTGCTTTCAAGATCTTCTCTTTTTTCCTTATTTTTCTGCTATTTGAGTATAATATGCCTAGGGGAAGAATTTTCAGTTTATTCTGCTTGGTGTTTTCTCTGCTAAAGGTTCTACTGACATGTCTTCAAGCTCACTGATTCTTTTTTTGGCCATGTCCAGTCTACTGATGATCCTATTGAAAGCATTCATTTCTGTTAGTGCTTTTTATTTCTAGCATTTCGTTTTGATTCTTTCTTAGTATTTTCATCTCTATGCTTATATTACCCATGTGTTTCTTCCATGCTGTCTACTTTATCCATTGGGGTTCTTAACATATTATAGTTATTTTAAATTCTCTGTCTGATAGCTCAGATATGGCACAGAATTTGGAATTAATGATACTTGTCTGTCCACACCGTTTTTGCTTGCCTTTTAGCACACCTTGTTATTTTTTGTTAAAACTCATATATTGTGTATCATGTAATAGGATCTGAAGTAAATAGGCGTTTAGCATCAGATCTTATGTTAATTTGGTTAGGAGATTGGCTTTGTCTAATGTTTGCTGTAGCTGTATGTGTCAGAGACTTCTGTTTCCTCTGGTGTTATTTGCTGCATCTCTCCTTGTGCATCCTTAAAAAGTCTTTCTTAAGTAATATCTGAGCCTTAGAGCTCTTTCAGTAGAATCCACTACTTATACTGGAGGCCTGTCAGTGTGATGGTAAGGCCTGAAAGAAGGGGAAGCAGTCTATAATCTTACAGTTAAGTCTCAGTCTTTAAGTGGGCCCAGGCACTAGGTGTGACCTTCACAATATTTTCTCAGCTTTTTTTTTTTTTTCCCTTAAGTGAGATAGAAAGGCTTATGGGAGCCTGGAGTTGAATAATTTTGTTCCCTCATCTTAGGTAAGGTTCTAGTAGTCTTTTCCCTTACTGAGCAGGCCTTTGTGATGGAGAATGTTGTGGTCATATTTTAAGCTTTACTTTTTCCCTTCTCTGCAAGAAATATGAATGATTTTTCTTGGCTCTTCACCATGAATACGTATGTCCGAGTAAAATCCATAAACGCGTGATACTTCCCCAAGACTGCTGACCCAGAAGTTTCTCATTTTTGTGCTAGACCACACTGAGTCTCCAGCAATTCATCAAAGTTACCATTAAGTGTACCTACTAGTTCATGGTTCTAGCAGCTTCTGTCCCAGTTAGGTTGGTCTTAACCATGATTTTCTGTATGTGCCTTTCTTCAGAATCCAGGGTAGCAGTTTGCCCTGAGACCTCAATTGTTTAATTGGTCTAAGAAATGTCATTGATTTTTAGTTATTCAGCTTTTTGTTGAAAAGACAGGAATGATCATTTCTAAACTCTATGTGTCAGAGTAAAACCAAAAGTCATCTTGATTTATTTTTGAATATTAAAGTAGCCTTGCATTTCATGGATAAATCTCACCCGATTACAATGTATTATCATTTTCATATATTGCAGTTTGTCAGTGATTTTAAACATCGGGGTGCATGTATCCCTTTGAATCAGTATTTTTGTATCCTGTGGATAAATACCCAGTAGTGCAATTGCTGGGTCATACGGTAGTTCTATTTTTAACTTTTTGAGGAACCTCCATACTGTTTTCCAGAGCGGCTGCCCCGGTGGGAATGCAAATTCCCACCAACAGTGTAACAGGGTTCCTCTTTCTCTGCATTCTAGCCAATATCTGTGTGTTTCTTGTGTTAATTTTAGCCATGTTGACAGATGTGAGGTGATATCTCATTGTAGTTTTGATTTGTATTTACCTGATGATGAGTGATGTTGAGCATTTTTCATGTGTTTGTTAGCCAACTGTCTGTCTTTTTTGGAAAAATATTCATGTCTTCTGCCCATCTCTTTACTGGATTATTTGTTTTTTCAGTGTTGTGTTTATGAGTTCCTTATAGATTTTGGAAAATAACCCTATATCAGATATGTCATCTGCATATATCTTCTCCCATTCTGAAGGTTGTGTTTTAGTTTTGTTGATTGTTTCCTTTGCTGCGCAGAAGATTTTTATGTTGATGAAGTCCCAATAGTTTATTTTTGCCTTTGTTTCCCTTGCCTCAGGAGACGGATCTAGTGAGAAGTTGCTATGGCCCATGTCAAAGAGTTTACTGCCTTTGCTGTCCTCTAGGATTTTGATGGTTTCCTATCTCATATTCAGGTCCATTTCTGAGTTTTCTATTCTGTCCCATTGATCTGTGTGTCTGTTTTTGTGCCAGTACCATACTGCTTTAATCACTACAGCTTTGTAATATAACTTGAAATCCAGAATTGTGATGCGCCCAGGTTTGCTTTTCTTTTTCTAGCTTGCTTTGGCTATTTAGGGTCTTTGGTGGTTCTGTACAAATTTTAGGATTGTTTGTTCTAGCTCAGCGAAAAGCTGTGGTGGTATTTTGATAGGGATTGCTTTAATGTATAGATAGCTTTGGGTAGCATAGACATTTTAACAATATTTGTTCTTCTAATCCATGAGCGTGGTATGTTTTTCCATTTCTTTGTGTCTTCAGTTTCTTTCATCAGTATTTTGTACTTTTCAGAGTACAGGTTTTTCACATCTTTGGTTAGGTATCTTACGGTTTTGGGTGCAATTGTAAATGGGATCAATTCCTTGATTTCTCTTTTTGCTGCTACATTATTGGTGTATAGATATGCAAGAGATTTCTGTACATTAATTTTGTGTCCTGTGATCTTACTGAATTCATATATCAGTTCCAGCAATTTTTTTTGGTGGAGTCTTTTGGGTTTTCTACATAGAGTATCATGTCATCTGCAAATACTGAAAGCTTGACTTCTTCATTGCTGATTTGGATGTCTTTTACTTCTTTTTTGTTGTCTGATTGCTGAGGCTAGGGTTTCCAATATTATGTCAAATAACAGTGGTGGAGAGGACGTCTCTGTTTTGTTCTTGACCATACAGGAAAAGCTCTCAGTTTTTCCCCATTGAGGATGATATTAGCTATGGGGGTTTTTTAATATATGACCTTTATGATTTTGAGCTATGTTCCCTCTATCCCTACTTTGTTGAGAGTTTTTATCAAGAATGGATGCTGTCTGGGGCGCCTGGGTGGCACAGCAGTTAAGCGTCTGCCTTCGGCTCAGGGCGTGATCCCGGTGTTATGGGATCGAGCCCCAACATCAGGCTCCTCTGTTAGGAGCCTGCTTCTTCCTCTCCCACTCCCCCTGCTTGTGCCCTCTCTCGCTGGCTGTCTCTATCTCTGTCGAATAAATAAATAAAATCTTAAAAAAAAAATGGATGCTGTCCTTTGTCAAATGCTTTTTCTGCATCTATTGAGAGGATCATATGGTTCTTATCCTTTCTTTTATTAATCTGGTGTATTGATTTGATTCATGAATGTTGAACCACCCTTGCAACTCAGGAATAAATCCACTTGAGTGTGGTGAGTGCTTCTTTTAATGTACTGTTGGATTTGATTTGCTAGTATTTTGTTGAGAATTTTTACAATCATGTTCATCAAGGATATTAGCCTGTAGTTCTTGTCCAGCTTTGGAATCAAGGTAATGCTAACCTCATAGAATGAATTTGGAAGTTTTCCTTCCATTTCTGTTTTTTGGAACAGTTTGAGAAAAACAGGTATTAACTCTTCTTTAAATGTTTGGTAGAATTCCCCTGGAAGCCATCTGGCCCTGGACTTTTGTTTGTTGGGAGATTTTTGATTACTGATTCAACTTCTTTGTCCATTATAGGTCTGTTCAAATTTTGTTTCTTCCCATTTCTGTTTTGGTAGTTTATATGTTTCTAGGAATTTATCCATTTCTTCCAGATTGCCCAATTTGTTGGCATATAATTTTGCATAATATCACCTTATAATTATTTGTAATTCTGTATTATTGATTGTGATTTCTCCTCTCTCGTCTATGATTGTATTTATTTGGACCCTTTCTATTTTCTTTTTGGTAAGTCCTGCTGGGGGCTTATCAATTCTGTTAATTATTTCAAAGAAACATCTCCTAGTTTCATCAATCTGTTCTGCTATATTTTTCTGTTCCTATATCATTTATTTCTTCTCTAATCTTTATTCTGCTGGGCTTTAGGCTTCATTTGTTCTTTTTCTACCTCTGTTAGGTGTAAGGTAGGTCGTGTATTTGAGGTTTTTCTTCTCAAGGTAAGCCTGTATTGCTATATATTTCCCTCTTATGACTGCTTTCACTGTATTCCAAAGGTTTTGGACTGTTTTATGTTTATTTTCATTTTTTTTTATTTCTTTAATTTCCAGGTTAACACATTCATTCTTTAGAAGGGTGTTTTTTAACTTCCATGTATTGATGGTCTTTCCAAATTTTTTCTAGCAGTTGACTTCAAGTTTTATAGCGTTGTGATCTGAAAATATGCCTGTATGATGTCAGTCTTTTTGTACTTGTTGAGGCCTGATTTGTGACCTAGTATGTGATCTATTCTGGAGAATTTCCCATGCATACTCAAATGTGTATTCTGCTGCTGTAGGATGAAATATTCTGAATATATCTGTTAAGTCCATCTAGTCACGTGTCATTCAAGGTATTGTTTTCTTGTTGATTTTTTTTTTTTTTTTGCTTAAATGATCTGTCCATTGATGTAAGTGGGGTGTTAAAGTTCCCTACAATTATTATACTATTATCAATGAAGTTCCTTTATGTTTGTTATTGTTTTATATATTTGGGTGCTCCCAATTTGGGGGAGTAAATACTTACAATTGTTAGATCTTCTTGTTGGCTAGACCCCTTTATTATGATATAGTGCCCTTCTTCATCTCTTGGTACAGTCTTTGGCTTGAAATCTTGTTTGTAAGTTCAGTGTGGGGGAGGGAAATGGCACCAGCCAGCTCCTTTGTCTCCAGAGAGGGGAGTTCATGCTTATTGCTCTCAGAGAAACCCTCCCAGGAGAGCAAATAATTTCCCCCATGCATCCTAGGCACTTTTCAGAACACTGCTTTCACACTGTGCCCAGGTTGCTTGCCTGCCTGGAGCAGCACAGTGCACTTTGGGCTCTATCCCAGCAAGGCTGTGGACCTCTAAATCTCCAGTCTTTGAGCCCCACTGGTTGCAAAAACTCATGAAAATCAACCCCTCTCATTTTCCCAGTCACTGGCTTTGGGGAAGTGTTTTTCTTGTGCAATCCACTATGCGCAACTCTGCTCTCTCCCTCTCTCTCCTCTCTCTCCCTCCCTCCTCTGTCTCTTCTCTTTCTCTCTTCTCTCTCTCTCACCCCTCTCTCTCTCTCTGACCAGGGCTCCCTCCCCTCCACAGCACTGGCAATCTGTTTCTTCCCCCAAAACCACATCTCCACAACTCCTACCTTCCTTGATATGGCCTCTTCTCTCCCTCTAGTTGTGCAGTTTGTTTTGTCAGTCCTCAGATCAATTTCTTGGGTATTCAGAATGACTTGATATTTGTCTAGGTGTTCAAGGAATGAGGCAAGCCTAGGGCCCTCCTCCTACTCTGCCATCTTAGCTCCCCACAGTGTCTACATGGATTTTTGTCTGTGCAGAGTATCAGTACCCCTAACTCCCACATTGCTCAAGGGTCAACAGTATATATTTTTCATGAGGTGTAGCATGGAAACTCTCTTTAAGGAATAAGTTGGGGATAATTTTAGGACTTATATCATTTATCCTCTCAGTGATCACTGTTCTGGGCTGCTTGAAGTCCAGTGTCTGAATCTGTCCCTCTTATTCCATTTTGACCCAGCACACTTCTCTTTATTTGTAAAGTAAAAAAGGGTCGGATTGTTATAAAATTTATTCATCTCATTTTTTCCCTATAAGATAAAAACATTCAACAAAGTCACAGTAAAAATAGCTAATTTTTTTTTATTCCTGCCATCTTAATATAGCTCTCTAGCTATATTAATGATAATGGTTACATCAGAACTGGGCTTGGGGAAGCATTTTCCCATTCCACCTTCATCTCTGTAGACTCCTACCACAATTCTTTGATGTGGACAATTGATCTATTCTCAACTTAATTTGAATAACTAGCTAAAAGTTAAGTGTTACTCCTAGTACCACCCTACCTTTACTTTTCTTCCCTCTTCCAAAAAGATGATTGCCCATAAGGTCCTCACATATAAGAACTCTAGTGCTTTCTCCACCATGTTGGGCAGAAAATTTCCCTTAATCCTGGGCAAGCTACCTGGATGATCTGTGACTTACATTTAAAGATGTAAACCAGTGTCAATAGGTTACCCACTTATCTTGGATGGAGAATTGTGCTAAAGAGGATAATAATTTAGTTAACACCTCTCTTAAATAAGATGCTTGGGAGGCAACAGATTGAATGTAAAGGCATTTTTTTAATAATAGTGTAAATATACATGTTTAATGTAGTGCTGTGATTAAATGTGTTTGTTTTGAGAAGAGGTTATTACTTTTGTTTTCCTTAGTACTCAATAACATAAAGAGAAATTGGAACCTACAGGACAGCAGTATTTTTTACTTTAAGGATAACTTCCAAGCAAAGTATATTGATTGGTTTTACCCTGGAGTTTCATTTTGTGTGATGTCATGAAAAAATTAACACCCAGATTTGAAGAAATGTTGAAAACCTAAGAGCTATTTTTTTTTATTTTTCTAATATATGAAGAGGATAAATGAGGGGGAAAAAATAAAGGAACTAAGAATAAGCAAGATTTACTCCACAGAAACCATGGCCCTCCAAGTGGTCACCATGCACGGTTCAAGTTTTGGCTTCCCATCTACTCTGGGTGTACCACCATGATGACCTGAGGTTCTAGGAAGGAAAATGGAACAGACTGTTCCTCATACCAAATTTTGTTGGGGGTTTTAGTGAAACCCATAGAACTCGAAGAAGCATTGCCCAACATTAAATATACTATCTTTTAGATAGTATAGACTATAGATAGACTTTTAGAAGATTAATCTTTATTTTGTTCTTGTGTACACTGGAGATTTTTTTTTCCATTGTCAATTAAGTGAAAATTTATTTTTAAGTGAGATTTAGAGATCTTATAATAAAAAGATTCATGGGAACCCTAAAGAGTATATATATAATAACAAGTAATACAATTACTGAGGTCAAGAAAGATTGTACAAACAATTCAGAAAAGAAAAACAAACAAACAAGAAAACCCACTCAGTGAATACAAGAATTCTCTTCTATAAGATAAATCAGAAATGGAAGAGGAGCAGGAATAATCAGAAACAAGTTTTGTGAAAATGGTGAAAAGGGGAATAAGTGAGGGTTTTATAAATTGGCTGCGGACCCGTAATCATGCGTCCCTCACAAGGCAGGAAAAAGTATTCAAAGAATTTGTATCCTCTTCCCAATTACTTAGTAGCATCCTACACACAGTAGGTGCCCAATAAGTGTTTGTTAAAAGTAAAAACTGCTAAATTTGCCTGCACGAGGTCCAAATGCTCTGTGGCTGGCAGCAGAATGAGCTGTCCATGTCAGTCTCTCCTGCTGAGGTCTCAGCCCCTGCCAGTTTTATGTGACAATGTGCTATTATTCAGATAAGGATGGACCACAGAACCTAGTGGGTTTCTCAGTCTGCCAAGAACCATGCAAATTAGTTCTGCATACTGAGGACTTGGATTTTTCTCATTTGCCTATCACTTAAAACTTCCTCTGTCCTGCTGTAAAACTGGGAATAAATACACATTTTCCTCCAATATCTCAGTTCCCGCCGGGCTGAGATCAGAGAGAAAAGTGAATAGCAGTGTGAAAGGAATGACGCTTAAGACAGAAATCAGGATGTAGGGGAGGAGGAGAAATCAGTTCATCCTGATTTAAAGATTTCTTTAACATGTAATTTCCTCTTCTTACCTGCAGGCAGTTTTCTGAAGGTGCACATTTAGGGTAAATATAAAGCTTGAAAATGCAGCTCTGTACTGAAGCTATTGGTACTGTGGCAAAAATTAAATAAGAGGAAAATGTTAAGTGACTTGTTTGTCTCCTGGATTAAGACCCCAGTGTTCCTCCAAGGTTGTGTGAAAGGCTGAGGAATCTGTGGTACAAATATTTTAATTAGTTGACAGCATGTGGGATGAATTACATTTGATCTCTGTTCAAGATGCTTGTATAATAAAGGATTTAATTGTTTCATTTTTTTAGAGTATAATGGATGGAAGAGTATGATATCTTGAGAATTTGTTCATTTAAAGCACTGATTGCATATTGTTCTAAAAAGTGAAATATAACATCAAGGCTGTAGAGAAAGTGTGTTATGGGAGTTTAGTCCCTGGGTATTCTTTGTACCTTTACCCTTCTCGTTGTTTGTGACACTGACATCTCACCATCAAACAGCTCTGTAACTTTTGGTTGTCTTTACCTTTTGCCAGCAGGAATATAATAACCTCTTACTTGGTCTCTGTGTCTTGGTTTTTATCTTCCCACATCTTTCTTCCTTCCTCCACTCTACAGTCAGAGTGTTCCACCAATAATGATAATCTGACTGGGCTCTTCCTTCTTTAATAAAAGACTTTTAATGCCACCCTGTAAGATAAACTACAAGATTCTTAACAGGGACTTGAAATACCTACCCTGGCTGGCTCTCTAGCCCCGCCTGCCTCTACTCTTTGTCCTGCACAGTATCTTCAGTAATAGCTAACCACCAGAACGTCCCCATTGAAATTGCAGTTTCTGTCTGAATTTCTGCTTATGCCATCTCCTCTCCAAGGCATGTTCTTTTCTTTTCTCTCCCCCAAGCAAGTTTTGTATTCATCCTTTAGGAAAACATGGTCATTACCTCTTTTACCTTCTCACCTTCCTCTGAATATGGATGAGCTACTCTTCACTGATGCCTCCCATAATGCCCCTGGAAGTGTTCTATCAAGGCATTTCTTTCACTTTATTAAAAGTGTCCATTTATGTGTTCATTCCTTATTAAATGGTGAGTTCCTTGAAAACAAGCCTCATGTTTTGTTTACCTTTGTGTCCCCAGCCTCTAGTATAGGATGGAACAGGTGCTTATTTAATGCTTGTCTGATGAGTGGGTAAATCAAAATATGTTCTATTGCTTCATCAATATTATAGTAAAGTAATATTTTACCAAATATCCCCGTGAGGAGGGTGTATATAAATCACACACTCATACATGGCTAACATTTGTGGCATGAAATGCCACAAAGAATTAAATTGCTGAGAAACAGACTTGGACACATGTGTTATTCCATGTAACGATATATATGAAGCAGTTCATTTGATGGTACCTATCACTGCCTCTTTGTCCTACCTATATTAAGGTTTAGGGAACCTGACCATTTCTCTAGTCGAGGAGGAGAAGGGTGACTTACATGAATGAATCAGACTGTAGCTCTGAGCTTCTCAGATACCAGTGTGCATGGAAACAGCTTGGGGATCCTGTTAAAACGGTGATACTGATTGAGCATTCCGGGAATGATATTTGAGACTTTGTGAATCTAGCAAACTCCCAGATAATGCTAATGCTACCAGCCCTCGGCCCTCACTTTGAGTGGCAAGGATGGAGAGCACCTCAATTCCACGTAGAGTAGGATATCTTGCAGGGAATTGAGTGTCAAAATATTTTATTTCTGTGCACATAATTATACTGAGAGTTTCTACCACCTTATATTAGTATCTAAGTGGATTTCAGCTGATGTTGTTGACCGTCTATAGTTTCATGATTGAACATTTTTTATGATTGAATTCTGATTATTGCAAGTCATTTCCACATAACTTCAGAAATTTTCATTTTATTTTATTTGTATTGTTTTATGTCATTTTGCACTAATTTTTCAGTGCCAAACCCAGATTTTTGACCTGTGAGTCATGGATGAGGCCTCTCTGGATTTATAAACCATATAAATGAGGCCAACAGCCAAGTTTTAAGAAAGGTCCTGTTCAGTATAGAAACTTGGGAGGAAATGGCAAAAATATGATAATATTCAGGATCATAAAGGAAAAAAGAATTCAACAAGATTAAAAAATAAATGAACTTTAGGAAATCTAAACCAGATCCAGATTAATCGAAAGGAAAATAACTATTGGAAAAGAAGTCTAAGAACCAAATACAATCGAAATGTTTAGAAGCTTGGTACTTTAAGATGAAAATACTCAAAACTAACTATGTGAGGAGAAAAGCTAAGAAAAAGAATAAGAAACAAATTAGGCTAGCCCTCAAATGTCTCAGTGTTTAAAACCAAGGAGACTAATGTAAAATAGAAAAAAATAATAGTGGTTGCCCATATTGTGCCATCACCATCAAGCCCAGAAGCCTTTCTAAGTGCATTATCTGTCTTATTTCACTTAATTCTCTCAACAACCCCATGGGGTAGCTTCTATTATTAAGTCCAGATGACTAAAAAGAAATAAAACTAAAATGCTATTTAACAATCTCTGAGAAACTAAAAGGTACAATAACCCTCTTTTTTTAATAGTCCTTTCCTGAGACTCTAATGAAAATAATTATTCATTTTATTAACATTTATTGAGCAAGTAACAAGAAAGCACATTTGTAAGGACATTGCATGTATTATTGAATTTTAATAAGGCTATGAGTTAGGAGCTAGTCTTGTTTTCATCTTACTGATGAGAGAATTGAGGCTCAAGGTTAAATAACTGTCCAACATCACCCAACTAGTCGGAAACAGAACCAAGACTCAAAGTTCCCCTGACAAGAGTTGGTTTGTTTCTCATTTTGTAGTATTTTTTTTTTGAAGGCTATATCCTTGTGCACATCCTAGTGTGCACAAATTTCTCTAGGCATATATCTATAAGTGCTATTGGTAGATTGTAGGAAATATACACGTTCAACTCTGAAATGTCAATTCACATTTCACAGAAATTACATAATTTACACTCCCTTCAAAAGCTAATGATAGTTCTACATTTTTGCCGATAACTGATACATTCTGACAGTTTTATTTTTGCTAATTTTGTGGCTTTAATTTGCTTTCCACTGCTTAATGAAATTGAATATTTTCAAATGTTTCTGGATCATTTTGCTTCACCAATCTTTGAATTGATGCCATTGATTTCCTGCTTTTTGATTTCCCCCCAATTTTTCTATTGGGTTTTCCTTTTCATTCTGGTTCACAGTATTTACATACACTATACACTATTTGTATGTACTGCAAATATATTTTTCAAGTTAATAGCATTTTCAAATTTACCCTTTATGGTGTCTTTTAGTACAGAGAAATTACTGAATATTTTTCTTCATGATTTGTGTTTTTTGTATCTTTTTAAAGAAAGCTTAACCAACTAGAAGATCTAACAAGTATAAGGTTGTCTTCTGAAAGTTTTATAGTTTTTCCTTTCACATTTAAGCCCTTAATCTTCCTGGATTTGATTTTTGTGTGAATGTGAGGTAGGGATCTGTAACAGATATAATCAGAACCCATCCTTATTTCTTCACCCAACGCAGAGCTCACTCAGAGCTTCAGGGAAGAAGAATCCTACACTTGGCTTTGTACCTCGAGCGTCTGCTTGTCATGAGGGCCTTCGTGGGACCAGTTTCCTTGAGACTCCAGCTGCTCTGGCTGCTGGAACAGGTGGCCCTTATATAGGGCTGGCTGAAAGAGACGGAGTCAATTCCCCAGGAATGATCTTCAAAAAATGAAAGAAAAAAAGTAGAAAAATGATTTCTTTACCCTTACATGGGACAAATTGTGAGGTATATTTCACACAGTCTCAGGGAGTTCACAACAAATTTAAACTCTAGTTGCAAACAGTGATAACCACTTCTTAAGACATACTTTATTGGCTTTGTCCCCTTCCCTGTTGCATTTTCCCCACTCACTGACTTCTGAGATCACCTTCCAAATAGATACTTTTTCCCAAATTCTAGGTTCAGTTTTGGTTTTGGCTGTAACCCAAACTGTCCTAGGAAGCGGACCCTCAGGATAAGATTCTAGAATAGATCATTTTCTTTTTTTTTTTTTTT
>NC_048222.1:59352201-59362429 GCF_002007445.2 Ailuropoda melanoleuca
CCCCTAGAATAGATCGTTTTCTAATCAAATGGCAAAGGGTCTCCGTTACCGCTATGCTGCAGCAGCACATTTACTAAGACTCTCACAGGTTATTGGGAAGAAGCACAAGCAAAAGAGGAAATACTGACTTACACACAGTTACAACATTTGAAATATATGAGGGTAGTGATAATCAGGATAGTGAAGTTGGCGGAGTTCTGTTAACTGTCTTGGAAGCAGGAAAAAACAGAACCAGGTTCATGTCACTTGAATATTAACTTAGGAATGTTGTGAAAGACAGAAAGCTATTTAAAGAGACCCTCATCTCCTGCAGCCAGAAGACAGAGCGTACTAAAAACCAGGATTAATATTTGACTGTACAGATGGCAGGCGTCAAGAAGAAGCTGAAATAATAGCCATAGCATGTCTCTTATGCTAAAAACAGGGATAAAGAAGATAAGAGATGGGTCTCTGAAGTCTGGAGTGGAGATATTTGAAAACCCTGAGCTCGTAGTTGAAACCCTGTGGGCCACCAAAAGTCCCCCACCTCTTTGTTAAGAGTAGATCAGGTTTACATGGCTTAGAAACGATGAAAACACGATGATTCACAAAATGAGTCTGTTCTCCATATAAAGCAAGTGAATAAAATCTAATATGATACAATAAAATCAATGTCTCACTTCATTGATTATATGAAAGTGCTCGGAACCAGTCCTGATACACTGCTAGGAGGGTACGCTGTAGCTTGGAAATCATACTTCCACAGCAGCGGCTCTCTAAGTGTGGTCTACAAACCCCTAGAAATTCTAGAGATCATTTCAGGGAATCCACAAGGTCAAATTATTTTCCTACCAATACTAGGATTATTTTCGCATATTCTGTTTTGTTCACATTTCCACTGATCCTGCCAAAGCAATGGTGTCTCAGATTGCTGGTGCCTTAGTAAAAAGTCGAGGTAGTGGCACTTTACTAATATTCTCCACTGCCAATTTTTAAAGCCAGTTTTCCAAGAGATGCTCTTGATGAAGCAGTCAAAATTATTAATTTAAAAATCTTGATACTTGAGTACATGTCTTTTTAATATTCTATGTGACAAAATAGGAAGTATGCATAAGGCTTCTGCATACCAAAGTATGATCATTATATCAATGAAAAGCACTTATGCAATTATTTCGCTTGAAAGCTGAGCAAGACTCTTCAAGGGAACAGCATTTTGTCTTGAAATAACAACTGACAGGCAGAAGACGGTTATTCAGACTGGGTTATTTGGGAGTCATTTTCTTAAAAATTAACAAAGCAAGCTTACCATTTCAAGGAAAAAGAAACTAACAGTATTTGTTGCCAGTGATAAAATTTGAAATTTTAAGTGAAAATTAGAATTGTGGAAAATTTGTATATTACACCTTGAGCTTGACCACTTCCTAAAACCTAAAGACTTTGATCAGATCAGTGATTTTATTAAAGAATGACTTTTTTTTGGTATAGTTGACACACAGTGTTCCATTAGTTTCAGGTATACAACTTAGTCATTTGACAAGTTTATACATTATGCAATGTTCACCACAAGTGTACCTACCATCTGTCCCATTACATCAGTATTACAGTATCATTGACTGCATTTCTTATGCTCTACCTTTTATTCCCATGACTTATCCTGTAACTGGAGGCCTGTATTTCCCTCTCCTCTTCACCCATTTTGCTTAACCCTCCACCCTTCTTCCCTGTAGCAACCATCAATTTGTTCTATATTTATAGTTCTGAATCTGCTTTTTGTTTATTCATTTTTGAGATTCCATTAATGGGTGGAATCATATGGCATTTGTCTTTCTTAGTTTGACTTATGAAATGGCACGAGCTCATCCTATTTATGACTGTGTAATATTCCGTTCTGTGCATATGCCACATTTTCCTTACCCATTCATCTATTGATGGACACTTAGATTGCCTCCATATCTTGGCTGTTATAAACACTGCTGCAATAAACATAGGGGTGCATATATGTTCTTGAGTTAGTGTTTTCATTTTCTCTAGGTACTCCGTATTAGAACCACTGGATCATATGGTATTTTTGTTTTTAATTTTTTGAGGAACCTCTATACTGCCTTCCACAGTGGCTATAGCAGTTTGCATTCCCACCAACAGTGCATGAATTCCATTTTCTCCACATCCTCACCAACAATTGTTGCTTCTTCTTGATTTTAGCCATTCTACAGGCATGTTGTGATTTTTCATTGTGGTTTTGACTTGCACTTTCCTGATTAGTGATGTTGAGCATCTTTTCTTGTGTCTCTTGGCCATCTGTATGTCTTCTTTGGAAAATACGTATTCAGATTCTCTGCCCATTTTTTAATTGGATTGTTTTTTGGTGTTGAGTTGCATTAGTTTTTTATATTTTTTGGGCATCATCCTCAATGGTGAAAAGCTGAAAGCTTTCCCTTTAAGGTTAGGAACAAGACAAGAATGTCCACTCTTGCTAGTTTTATTCAACATAGTACTAGATGTCCTAGCCATCGTAATCAGACAAGAAAAATAAATAAGAGCCATCCATATTGATAAAGAAGAAGTTAAACTGTCACTATTTACAGGCATGATACTATACATAGAAAATCCTAAAGATTCCATCAAAAAACTAGAAGTAATAAATTCAGTAACATGACAGGGTACAAAAGTAATACCCATAAATTGATGGCATTTCTACACACTAATGAAGTGACAGAAAGCAAAATCGAAGAATGTGACATTTTTAGTATTGTATAATGAAATGAATTAACATTTAAAAGATCTGCTTAACTCAGTGAACTAATATATCCTAAATGGTCAATTCATGATTTAAGATCATGCATTGCTAAAAGATTAAAGTGTACAGTAAGACAATGGATATTAATGTAACAGGAAAAAGTTCACATAAATTATTTCAGATTTCACATCACAGCTATGCTTTAAGAAACCACTTGTCAACTTTTAGTGAAGTATTAAAGAAGAATATTCACAACTATCCGAAAAGGCTATTACTCCTCCCTTTTCAAATTATGTATTTTGTGAAGCTGGATTTTCTGCACATACTTCAACTCAAACAACATATTACTACAGATTGAATCCAAAGACAGAAAATCTAGCTACCTCGTATTGAGTCAGATATCAAAAAGACTTGCAAAATGTAAAATAATGCTACTATTCTCACTACTTTTAAAAAATATTTTTTTCATAAATATGTGTATTAACCTATGTGTTATTTTTAAATATGTGCACATTTTAATATATCTCACTTTAATTTCTAATATGATAAAGGTAAATAAAACCCACATAAGCAAAACCTCTTTATTTTTAAATAATTTAAAGTATACTTGACATACAATATTAGTTTCAATGTACAACATAATGATTTGACATTTTACATATATTACAAAGTGATCACCACAATAAGTCTAGTTATTATTTCTCACCATACACAGTTACAATTTATTTTTCTTGTAATGAGAACTTTTAAGATTCATTTCTTGGTATTTCTCAAATTTGCAGTAAATATTATTGACTATAGTCACACATCTTCAGGGTTTATTTATTTTATAACGGGAAGTTTGTATCTCTTTGTTCCCTTCACCCATATCACCCATTTCATACCACAACCTCTCCCCACCCCCCACTGACAACATTCAGTCTTTTGTCTATATCTTTGAGTTTTGTTTTTGTTTTGTTTTTTAGATTCCACATGTAAATGAATTCAAACAGCATTTGTCTTTTTCTGTATGACTTACTTCACTTAGCATTAATACCCTCAAGGTCCATTCATATTGTTTTGCTGCAAATGACAAGATTTCATTCTCTTTTATGGATGAGTAGTATTACATTGTACGTGTCATACCAAATTTGTTTTATCCATTCATTCATCAATGAATACTTAGGTTGTTTACACATCTTGGCTTTGTAAATAATGTTGCAATGAACATAGGGGTGCAAAAATCTTTTTGAATTGGTGTTTGTTTTCTTCAGTAAGTACTCAGAAGTGGAATTTCTGTATCATATGGTAGTTCTCCTCTTAATTTTTGAGACCATCAATACTGTTTTCCATAGTGGTTGCACTAGTTTACATTCCCACCAACAGAGCATGAGGGTTCTCTGTTTTCCTGCATCCTTGTCAACGCTTACTATTTCTTGTCCTTTTGATACTAGCCGTTCTGTTAGGTGTTAAGGTGATATCTCACTGTGGTTTTCATTTGTATTTGTGATGTTGAACATCTTTTTATGTGCTTTGGCCATCTTTATGTCTCTTTTGGAGAAACATCAATTCAGATCTGGCTATTTTTTCTTATGTTTCAAGTTTTTACTTCTAGTTAGTTAACATACAGTATAATACTGGTTTCAGGAATAGAATTTAGTGATTCATCACTTAACCATAACACCCAGTGCTCATCATATCATGTGCCCTCCTTAATACCCATCACCCATTTAACCCATCCCCCTGCCCACCTCTCCTCCAGCAACCCTCAGTTTGTTTTCTATAATTAAAACCCTTTTGTGGTTTGCCCCCCTTTTTCTTCCTTTCCCCTATGTTCATCTGTTTTGTTTCTTAAATTCCACAAATGAGTAAAATCATATAGTCTTTGTTTTTCTGTGACTTATTTCACCTAGCATAACATACCCTAGCTCCATCCACATCACTGCAAATGGTAAAATTTCATTCTTTTCTATGGCTGAGTAATATTCTATTGTACACTTATTCTTTCTCCATGCATCAGTTGGTGGCCATTTGAGCATTCCCATAATTTGGCTATTGTTGATAATGCTGCTATAAACATTGGGGTGTGTGTGCCCCTTCAAATTAATATTTTTGTATCCTTTGAGTAAATATCTAGCAGTGCAATTGCTGGGTCTTAGGGTAGTTCTATTTTTAACTTTTTGAGGAACCTTCATACTGTTTTTCCAGGCTGGCTGCATCAGTTTGCATTCCCACCAACAGTGCATGAGGGTTCCTTTCTCGCCACATCCTCACCAACACCTGATTCTTATATTGTTGATTTTAGCCATTCTGACAGGTGTGAGGGGATATCTCGCAGTAATTTTGATTTGTATTTCCCTGATGAGTGATGTTGAACATCTTCTCATGTGTCTATTAGCCATCTGGATGTCTTCTTTGGAAAAATATCTATGCATGTTTTCTGGACATTTCTCAACTGGATTATTTGCTTTTTCCATGTTGAGTTTGATAAGGTCTTTATAGATTTTGGATACTAATCCTTTATCAGATGTGTCATTTGCAAATCTCTTCTCCCATTTTTTAAGGTACTGTTTGTTTTAGAGTTGTACAAGTTCTTTATATATTGTGGATATTAATCCCTTATCGGATATACGATTTGAAAATATCTTCTCCCATTCAGTAGACTACCTTTATTTTGTTGATGATTTCTTTCGCTGTACAGAACCTTTTCAGTTTGATGTACTCCCACTTATTTATTTTTGCTTTTGTTGACATTGCTATCAGAGTGAGATCTGAAATATTATCGCCAAGACTAACATCAAGGAGCTTGCAATCTATGTTTTCTTCTAGGAGTTTTATGGTTTCTGGTCTTATACTCAAGTTTTTAATATAATTGGAGTTAATTTTTGTGTGTTATGATAGTCTAATTTTATTCTTTTCCATGTGGCATTCTAGTTTTCTCAACATCATTTATTGAAGAGACTGTCCTTTCCCCACTGTATGTTCTTGGCTTCTTTGCCATAAATTGATTGACCGTATATGTGTGGATTTATTTCTGGGCTCTCTATTCTGTTCCATTGGGGGGTGTGTGTGTGTGTTTATCCCAATATCATACTGATTTCATTACTATAGTTTTGCAATGTAGTTTGAAATCAGGAAACATGATGCCTCCTGCTTTGTTTCTTCTCAAGATTGCATTGCTCTTCAGGGTCTTTGGTGGTTCCATACAGATTTTAGTATTGTTCTGATTACATGAAAATGCCATTGGAATTTTGATAAGAATGGCACTGAATCTGTAGATTGCTCTGGGTAATTTGAACATCGTAACCATTTTTTTCCAATTCATGAGTACAGGATATCATTCCATTTATTTGTGTCTTCAATTTCATTCATCAATATCTTTGTTTTCAGTGTACAAGTCTTTAATTCCTTAGTAAATTTTATTCCTATGTATTTTATAACGTTTTATGCAATTGTAAATAGGATTGTTTTCTTATTTTCTCATTTTATCTTTCTGATAATTTAGAGTATAAAAATGCAACAGATTTTTGTGTATTGATTTTGTATCCTGCAACTTTAATGAATTTGTTTACAGATTTTTGGTAAGATCTTTAGGATTTTGTATATACAATTGTGTCATGCAAAAATAGTGACAATTTTACTTCTACCTTTCCAATTTGTATGTTTTTCTTTTTCTTGTCCACTTTCTCTGTCTAGGATTTCCAATACTACGTTGAATAAAAGTAAGCAACAGTGGGCATCTTTGTCTTCTTCCTGATCTTGAAGGAAAAGCTTTTAGCTTTTTGCCACTGGGTATGAGGTTTGCTGTAGGTTTGTCAGGTAAGGCCTTTATTATATTAAGGTACATTCCCTCTATACTATGCTGAGAATTTTTATAATAAAAGAATGTTGAATTTTGTCAAATCACTTTTTGCATCTGCTGAGATGATAGGATTTTTATCTTTCATTTTCTTAATGTCACATATCACATTGATTGGTTTGTGAATGTTGAATCATCCTTGCATCCCTAAAACAAATCCCACTTGATTATGCTGTTCGATCCTTTTAATGTATTGTTGAATTCAGTTTACTAATATTTTGTTGAAGATTTTTGTATCTATGTTTATCAAAGATATTGGTCTGTATTTTTATTTCATTCATATATATGTATATGTATATATGCATGTGTGTATACATATACATATATATACATACGTGTGTGTGTATATATATATATACACACATATATATAAATATAGTGGTATATATATTTTATATTTATATATATTATATGCATATATATAATATATATTTTATATATTTTTTAATATTTCAGTGGAAACCTTGTCCAGTATTGGTATGAGAGCAATTCTGCCCTTATAAAACGAGTTTAGGGGCCTTCCCTCCCTTTCAGTTTTTTTGGAAGAGTTTGAGAAGGATATGCATTAAATCTTCTCTGAATGTTTGGTAGAATTCCCAGTGAAGCTGTCTGGTCCTGGAACTTTGTTGGCAGATTTTAAATTATGATTCAATCTCCTTAATACTAATTGATTTATTCAGATGTCTATTTATGATTTAAACTTGGAAGATTATAGGTTTCTAGGAATTTATTCATTTCCAAGTGCCCAGTTTGTTGAAGATTGCTCATAGTAATCTTTTATGATCCTTTGTATTTTTTATATCAGTTGTAACTTCTCCTCTTTTATTTCTGATTTTATTTGAGCCCTCTCATTTTTTCTAGTCTAAAGTTTTGTCAATTTTGTTCTTTTCAAGGAACAAGATCTTAGTTTCATTATCTTTTCTACCGTCTTTTTAGTCTCTATTTCACTCATTTCCGCACCAATCTTTATTATTTCCTTTTTCTACTAACTTTGGGCTTTATTTGTACTTCTTTTTCAAGTTCCTTTAAGTGCAGTTATATTGTTTCTTTGACGTGTTTCTTATTTCTTGAGATAGGCCTATGTCACTATAAACTTACCTCTTGGAACTGCTTTTGCTGCATCCCATTGATTTTTTGTATGTTGTATTTCCATTTTCATTTGTTTCAATGTATTTTTTTAAGTTCTCCTTTGATTTCTTCATTGACCCATTCAGTAGCATGTTATTTGTATCCATGTTTGCAATTTTTTTTTTTTAGTTTTCTTTTTGTAATTGATTTCTAGTTTGAAGTTCTCATTGAGTTCACCCCTGCTTTTCTCAAGTCTAGTGAGTATCTTTATGACCAGTACTTTGAATGCTTTATTGGGTTTATTGCTTATCTCTGTAATTTTGTCATCCTTTTATTTGAGATATATTCTTCTGCCTGCTCATTTTGTCTAACTCTCTGTGTTTGTTTCTTATTAGGTAATTCAGCTACATCTCTTGGTCTTCAAAGTAGTGGCCTTGTGTAGGAGTTCTGCAGTGCCCTGTAGTGAAATCCACCCTGATCATTAGAATGAGGTGCTCCAGATGTGTCCCCTTGTAGGCTGCATGTGTCTTCCTGTTGTAGGTGAGTCACAATGGCTACAGGCTTCCTTTCTGTGCAACAAGTTATGACATCTGGTTACAGCTACTGTGAATGTGCTGGCAGGTGGGCTTTGCTTCCCATGCTTTTAGCAGAGAGGCCTAACTGCAGCCCCATGTGCTCACTGGTGGGCATGACTGAAACTCCGCTGTGTCTGCAATGAGCCACTGTGACTGGTAGGTGTGTTGGTGGTTAAGTTTGCTCCTCCCTCCCCAGGAAAGGAGTCACATTGGAAGGGAGCCAGTCCCAACTGAGACTATCCCCTAGATGTGGCAATGTAAGATTCACTTTGGAGGGCACCTGCTGGGGCAGGCAGATTGGATAGGGTGGGTGCACAGGGATAACACTGGTACAGGGCTCACAGTGCTAGCAAGGTAATGTAGAGTGTCAACCAGCTTTAGAAGGCCTCTGGCTATCTGGGGAGTGGGGGAGAGTGAAAAATGGCACTCACCAGTGCTTTTGTTCCCAGAGAGCTCCTGCAGATCCCTGCCCATCCAACACCGATCTTCAAATTAGTCATTAAATCTCTTTAGTATATTCCCCAGGTGCTTTTCAAACTGCTGCTTCCATGTTGTGTCTCAGTCCAGGTTATTTAGCAGTCTGATTCTTTAAGCGCAGAAACACAGTTTCCTATAGCCTTCTAGCTCTCCTCAAGTTAAACCCCACTGTTTTTCAAAGGTAGATGTGATGGAAATTCATCTTCCGAGTGCAGATCCCTGGGGCCAGGTATGCCCAGTGTGAGGTCTGATTCCCTTGCTCCTCTGTGCTTCATGTTTCTTTTGTGGGTAGTTGTACCAGCGGTTTGAATCTTGATCATGTCTCTGCTCTTCATACCTTTTTTGATGTGAGTTTCTCTCTATGACTAGCTGTGAAAGATCCATCATGCCAATCTTCAGGTCATTTTCAGAGTGAGCTGTAATACATGGAGTTGTTCCCTTGGTGTCTGTAGAAAAAGATGAACTCAGGATCCTCCCACTTTGCCATCTTTCACCCTCCTTCTTCTCCTACTAGCTTTAAAAGTGGTTAATCCACGACATTTACTATATAGTTACCTTTCCTGGTGAGATTTTAATTTTCATAGGCTTTCTTCTTACTAGTTAGTGCCTTTTCTTTTCAGCTGAAAGAAGTCCCTTTAATATTTCTTGTAGGGCCAGTTAGCAGTGATGAATTCCTTTAGCTTGTTTGCTGGGAAGCTCTTTATCCAATTCTGAATGAAAGTTTTGCTGGGTAGGGTATTCCTGGTTGGAATTTTATCCCCTCAGCACTGTGAATATAGCATGCCACTCCCACCTGACCTGCAGTTTCTGCTGAGAAATCTTATAGGGGTTCCTATGTATGTAATAAGTTGTTTTTCTCTCACCACTTTTAAGATTCTCTCTTTATCTCTTGGTTTAAGTATAATATGTCTTGGTGTGGGTCTCTTTCAATTCATCATTTTTGAAATTCTTTGGGCCTCCTGAATCTGGATACCTGTTTCCCCAGCTTAGGGAAGTTTTCAGCTGCTATTTCTTCAAATAAGTTTTCTCCTCTTCTCCTTCTGGGCCCCCTACAATGTGAATGTTATTTAGGTTGTCCTATAGGCCCATTAAGCTATCTTCGCTTTTTTAAATTGTCTTTTAAAATTTTTTGCTGCTCTGTTTGGGTGAGTTCTGATGCCTTATTTTTGAGATCATTGATTCTCCTGCATCATCCAGTCTGCTGTGGAACTCGTCTAGTGTATTTTTCAGTTCAGTTACTGGGTTCATCAGTTCTGTGACTTCTGTTTGGTCATTTCTTACATTTTCCATCTCTTTGTTAAAATTCTCATTGTGTTCATCTAGTCTTCTCCCAAGTTCAGTTAGCATCTTTATTACTGTTACTTTGAACTCTTTATCAAATAAGTTACTTATCTCCATTTCATGAGGATTTATTCTGGGTTTTACCTTGTTCTTTCTTTTGGACCATATTCCTCTCTTTCATCATTTTGCTTGATTCTGTTTATTTCTATGTATTAAGTGAAACAGCTGTCTTTCCAATCTTGAAGAAGTATCCTTGTATATGAAAAGAAACAT
>NC_048222.1:59362529-59407858 GCF_002007445.2 Ailuropoda melanoleuca
AAAAAAAATCAGGGCTCCAGATGAGTTTATGAGCACCTTTTTGGGAGATACCAGCAAGCTGTAGTGAGTCAAGGGAGAGCACAACAATGACATCCCCCAGCCTATGTTCCCTGAGTGCACTTTCATAACCTCTAGATGTGTGGTAATCCTAAAATATGTCCCTTTGGAGCTGAAGCTCCAAGATAAGTAAATAGTCCTTTTTTTTGTAGAAAGACTGGGAGTGTGTTTTGGTCTGTTACCTGCGTAGTATGCTAGGGGAAGCAGCCTGCCAAAACTCTCCAATTGTTTCAAACCTGAGGGGCCCAGAAACACATTCCTCCATGGCCATCAGAACCAGGCACTTAAGAGCTGTCCCCTGTGTGGGCTGCAGGCATTCACCATTTCTGGCAGGACTTCAGGGGTGGCACAGAGCTGGGGTATTTGGCTGCCCAGCTCTGACAGGTCTGTGGGATCCAGTTGCTCAGTCACCCAGTCTGACGGGTCCACAAGGGCAGCACAGCAATGGGGCACCACACCAGTGCTGGCAGGTTAGTGGAGAGTGCCTAAATGGTGCCTACCAGTGCCAAAGCTAGCAAGATAGCGGTAGAATGTAAAAATGGCACCCACCAGTGCCTCCATCCCCAGAAAGAGTCTAACAGGTTCCTTCCCTCTGACAGATATTTTAAGATTAGCAAATGTATTTCCTTCACGNTAAAAATGGCACCCACCAGTGCCTCCATCCCCAGAAAGAGTCTAACAGGTTCCTTCCCTCTGACAGATATTTTAAGATTAGCAAATGTATTTCCTTCACGTATGGTCTAGGCACTTTAAAAACTGCTGCTTTTGTATTGGGTCTGCGTAAGTGGGTCTGCATTCACCAAGCTGTTTAAGTGTGAATATCCATCCCCTACAGCCCTATGGTTCTTCTGTACATAAGCCCCTTTGGTTTTCAAAGTGGGATGTTTGGGGGCTTATCACTCTGGTGCAGGTCCCAAGGGTTGAGGTGCCTGATGTGGGGTCCAAACCCCACCCTCCTCTGGGAGAGATTCTGTATTTGTGATATCTTTTTCAATTGTGGGTCACCACACTAAGGGTGGGGTTTTTGGTGAGCTGGCATGTCTGCCTCACCTACCCATCTCGATTGACCTGGTCTTTTTATCCTTCATTGTGGGGGATCTGTTCAGCTAGTCTTCTGGGGGTGTTTTGGTTTTGGTTTGTTTTGATTTGGTTTGGTTTGGTTTTTTAGAGAGAATTATGTCATATATAGCTGTAGAGTTGTTGTGTTCATGGGAGGAGGTGAGTTCAGGATTTTCCTATGCTGCCGTCTTGAAGCTCCTCCAGCAAAAGTTCTTTAGAGTTCTCATAGGTTGTTCAAAGTGTAAGTGGATCTTGAGAACAAAAAGGTGACAAACTTTCACCTATAGAAAATGAATTGTGGGTGCTTAAATTTCCTTGTCAGAGGCAGGAGGAAGGAGTTAGAAAACTCAGAGAGGTATGCCTACTAAAATGGCTTTGTTATAGAAAACAGAAAAATCACCAGTTGATTATGTGTCTAGGGAATGCCCAGAGGACACTTTATTTACTAAAGCAATAAGAAATGCATAAGTGAGGGAGGAACGGACTATCCTTTGTAGGCCAGAGTGGATGATAGAAGACACCATTATTGATAGAAGACACCATTATTGAACCAGGCTCCTTAGTGTCAATTGAGATAATAGAATTCCAGAAGAGCAGAGTCCAAATAGTTGTACTTAATAATCAAAGGAAAGGTGGAGATAATTATATAATTGTCAGCATGAACAAAATGGCAACCAGTGGCCTAGATTCACTGGGATAATCATTGTGGCTAAGAGACCACGGTATCCACAAAAGAAAAATATATAGGAAGCCAATGAAAGTATTTATGTAAAATTTTTACTTACATTAGGAAAAAAAAAGATTNTTATGTAAAATTTTTACTTACATTAGGAAAAAAAAAGATTTAAAGATCAGAAGCAGGCACTGTCAGTCAATGCAGTGTAAACTTACAAACCCTCACTCAATTTCCAGACTTCAGCCAGTTCTGAGTCCATCAATTGAAAGACAGGCCAGACACTTGGGTCCAAATTGAAGCAATGGAAACTTCATTCCCCTAGCCAAGATGCTAAATTGTAAGCAATATTTTAAGCAAAACCCAGATGGAATTACAGAAAATGGAAGATTTAAAAGATATAAAGATGATGGTCTTCAACATTTCTCTGTTTAATTCACTAGCATGGCCCTGCAAGAAAACAGATGAATATGGCAGATGGTGATAGACTACAGTAAACTTAACAAATCGTAGCCACAATGATAATTATGGTGCTGAAGACAGTATCTTTCCTAGAGCAGATAAGCCTCTGGTTTGTTGTAGCTATTGATTTCCTTAAAGTGTTATTTGTTTAAAAATTTTAATTTTTAAGTATAGTTATGTTACATACAGTGTTAAATTAGTTTCAGGTGTACAATATGGTGATTCAACAATTCTATTACTCAGTGCTCATCAAGATAAGTGTACTCTTAATCCCCTTCATCTATTTCACCCATCCTCTTACCCACCTCCCTTCTGATAACCACCTGTTTGTTCTCTATAGTTAAGAGATGTATTTTGGTTTTTTTTTCCCCTTTGATCATTTGTTTCTTAAATTCCACATGAGTGAAATCATATGGTAGTTGTCTTTCTCTACTTGATTTATTTCACTTACCATTATACTCTCTAGATCAATCTGTGTTGCTAATGGCAAGATTTCAGGAGCACATGGGTGGCTTAGTTGGCTAAGAGTCTGACTCGGTTTTAGCTCAGGTCATGGTCTCAGCTCAGGTCACAGTCTTGGGATCATGGGATCAAGTACCACATCAGGCTTAACACTCAGTGTGGAGTCTGCATGAGATGCTCTGCCCCTCCCCCACTGGTGCACAAGCGATTGCCCTCTCTCTCTCAAAATTAAATAAACAAAATCTTTTAAAAATGGCAAGATTTCACTGTTTTTTATGGCTAATATTCCTAAAGTGTTCTTTTTTATTTTTTGTTTGAATATATTTGATACACAATATTAAATTAGTTTCAGGTATGGAACACAGTGACACAGCTTCTCTGTTACGCTATGCTCACAAGTGCAGTTACCATCTGTCACCATACAATGCTGCTACAATATCATTGACCGTTTGCCCAAAGCTGTGGCTTTTATTCCCATGACTTATTCATTCTCTAACCAGAAGCCTATATCTCCCACTCCCCTTTACCCCTTTTGCCCATCTCACCGCTTCCCTCCCCTACAGCAACCATCAATTCACAATATCTGTAGGTCTGATTCTACTTTTTGTTTATTCATTTACTTTGCTTTTTAGATTCCACATGTAAGTGGAATCATATGATATTTGTCTTTATCTGTCTGACNTACTTTTTGTTTATTCATTTACTTTGCTTTTTAGATTCCACATGTAAGTGGAATCATATGATATTTGTCTTTTTCTGTCTGACTTTTTTTTTTTAAAGATTTTTTGATTTCTTTATTCGACAGAGATAGAGACAGCCAGTGAGAGAGGGAACACAAGCAGGGGGCGTGGGAGAGGAAGAAGCAGGCTCATAGAGGAAGAGCCTGATGTGGGGCTCAATCCCATAATGCTGGGATCATGCCCTGAGCCGAAGGCAGACGCTTAACCGCTGTGCCACCCAGGCGCCCCTCTGTCTGACATTTTACTTACCATAATACCATCTAGGTCTATCTATGATGTAGCAAGTGACACAATCTCATCCGTTTTTAAAGCTGAGTAATAGTCCTTTGTGTGTACACATACACACACACACCACATTACATCTTCCTTATCCATTTGTCTATCAGTGGACACTTAGGTAGCTTCCATATCTTGGCTATTGTAAATAATGCTACAACAAACATAGGGGTGCACATATCTTTTCAAATTAGTATTCTCATTTTTTTAGGTAGATACCCAGTAGTGAAAATACTGGATCGTATGGTATTTCCGTTTTTTAATTTTTTGAGGAACCTCCATACTATATTCCATAGTGACTATAACAATTTGCCTTGCCATCAACAGTATACAAAGATTCCTTTTTCTCCACATCCTCGCCAACAATTATTATTCTGTTTTTAGTTTTAGCCATTCTGACAGGTGTGAGGTGATAGTTCATTGTGGATTTGATTTGCATTTCCCTGATGATTAGCAATATTGGGTATCTTTTCATGTATCTATTGGCCATCTGTATGTCTTCTTTGGAACAGTGTCTATTCAGATCCTCTGCCCATTTTTTTTTTTTAGTTGGATTATTTGGTGTTGATTTGTATACGTTCTTTATATATTTTGGATATTAACTCCTTATCAGATATATCATTTGCAAATATCTTGTCCCACTTAGTACATTGCCTTTTTAAAATTTGTTATTTAAATTCAATTAGCTAACATATAGTACATTAGTTTTTGATGTAGTGTTCAATGCTTCATTAGTTGTGTATAACACCCAATGCTCATCAGATCACATGCCCTCATTAATGTCCATCACCCAGTAACCCCATCCCCCACCACCTCCCCTCCTCGACCCTCAGTTTGTTTCCCAGAGTCAAGAGTCTCTCATAGTTTGTCTCCCTCTCTGATTTCTTCCCAGTTTTCCCTCCCTTCCCCTATGATCCTCTGCACTATTCCTTATATTCCACATGTAGTGAAACCATATAACAATTGTCTTTCTCTGTCAAAAGACAATAAGATTGACTTATTTCATTTAGCATAATCCCTTCCAGTTCCATTGATGTCAATGCAAATGGTAGATATTCATTCCTTCTGATGGCTGAGTAATATTCCATTGTATATTGAACCACATCTTCTTTATCCATCCAACTGTTGAAGGACATCTTGACTCCTTCAACAGTTTGGTTATCAATCCCATTTACAGTTGCACCAAAAAACATAAGTATGTTGCTTTTTTATTGTGATGGTTCCTATGTATGGTGTTAGGAAGTGCTCTAGTTTAACTCTTCGCATGTCAGTGTCCAGTATTCCCAGCACCATTTGTTGAAGAGACTGTCTTTTTCTCATTGTACATTCTTGCTTCCTTTGTCATATATAAATTGACCATATAAGTGGGGGTTTATTTCCCTCTACTCTGTTCTGTTGATCTCTGTGTCTGTTTTTGTGCCAGTATCATACTGTTTAGATTAGTGCAGCTTTGTGGTACCTCTTGAAACCTGGGATCATGGTGCTTCCAGCTTTTTCTTTTTCAGTATTGCTTTGTCTATCTTTTGTGGATCCATATAAATTTTTAGGATTATTTATTCTGGTTATGTGAAAAGTGTTGTTGACATTTTGATAGGGATTGCATTAAATCTGTAGATTTCTTTGGGTAGTACGGACATTTTAACAATATTGGTCCTCACAGTCCGTGAGCATGGAATATCTTCCCATCTGTCTATGCCATCTTCAGTTTCTTTCATCAGTGTTTTATAGTTTTAAGAGTACAGGTCTTTCATGTCCTTGGTTAAGTTTATTCCTAGGTATTTTATTCTTGTAGTGCAATTGAAATTGCTTTCTTAATTTCTCTTTCTATACCTCATTATTAGTGTATAGAAATGTTACTGATTTCTGGGTATTAATTTTGTATCCTGTGACTTAACTGAATTCACTTATTACTTCTCGTTGTTTTTTGGTGGAGTCTTTAGGAAGTTTTGTGTACAGCATCATGTCATCTGCAAATAGTGACATTTTAACTTCTGCTTTGTCAATATGATGCCTTTTATCTTTTTTTCTTACTTGATGCTGCAACCAGAAGTTCCATACAATGTGAATAGAAGTGGCAAGAGGGGATATCCTTGTATTGTTCTCAATAGTAAAGGAAAAGCTCTCACCTTTGAGTATGATATTAGCTGCAGGTTTTTCATATATGGCCTTTATTATGTTGAGGTATGTTCCCTCTAAACCCACTGTGTTGAGAGTTTTAAATCAGGAATGGATGTTGAATTTTGTCAAATGCTTTTTCTGTATTTATTGAGAAATCACCTAATTTTTATCTTTTGTGGTGTACATGTTGACCAATTGGTGAATATTGGACCTCCCTTACATCCCTGTTGTCAATGTTCCTTTTAATGTATTGTTGAATGTGGTTTGCTCACATTTTGTTGAGGATTTTTGCATCTGTGTTCACCAGAGATAGTATTTTATTGTTTTGTTTTTAAATCCATTCCACCACTCTGTCTTTTCATTTGAGCATTTAGACCATTTACATTTAAAGTAATTACTGAAAGGTATATTATTGTTGTCATTTTGTTAACTTTTCATAGTTCTGTTTTTTTTTCTTGTTTTGCTCTTTTTTTGTGATTGAGTTTTTATGTTATGTTTAATTTTCTTCTTATTGTATGTCTATTATATGTTTTGGGTTTGTGGTTAACATGGGGTTCACATATAACATGGTACATACATAGTCTATATTAAGTTAATGGACATTTAAGTTCAAACACATTAAAAAACCATTTTTTTACTCCTTCATGTTTTATATATATATATGCTGTCATATTTTACATCTTTTTATTAATTTTCTTATGTCTAATTATGGCCATTTTTTCACACTTAAGTTCCTTTAACATTTCTTTCAAGACTGGTTTAGTGGTGATAAAGTCCTTTAACTTTTGTTTGTCTGAGAAACTCTTTATCTGTCTTTCAAATCTGAATAATAACCTTGCTGCATAGAGTATTCTTGGTTATAGGGTGTTTATTTTGTTTTTGTTTTGTTTTGTTTTTCCTTTTGGCACCTTGAATATATCATGCCACTCTCTTTTGGCCTGCAAAGTGTCTGCTGAAAAATCCGCTGATAGTATTACAAGGTTTTCATTGTAGGTGACATTTTGCTTCTCTCTTGCTGCTGTTAAAAGTCTCTCTTTAACCTTTGATATTTTAATTAGTATGTGTTGTGGGGTGGACCTCCTTAGGTTTATCTTATTTGGAACTCTGTGCTTCTTGAACTTGGATATCTATTTTTTCCCCTAGGGTAGGGAAGATTTAAGTAATTATTTCTTCAAATAAGTTCTTTGCCTCTTTCTCTCTCCTTCTGGGAACCCTATCAAGTGAATATTGTTCACTTGATGTTGTACCCAAGACTCTTATGCTCATTTTTATTTTTTTTTAATTTTTTTTCTTTTTTGCTGTTCAGCTTGGATGCTTTCATTTGTCTTCCAGATCACTGATACATTCCTCTGCATCTGCTAATCTGTTGATTCCCTCTAGCGTGTTTTTTATTTAAGTCCCTGTATTCTTCAACTCTGATCGGCTCTTTTGAATATTTTCTCTCTCTTAATTGAAGGTCCTACTGAGTTATTCCACTCTTCTTTCCAGCTCAGTGAACATCTTTACAATCATTATTTTAAATTCTTTTTCAGGCATATTGCTTATCTCCATTTTATTTAGTTCTTCCAAGGTTTTTTTCTTGTTCCTTCTCTTGGAGTATATTCCTCTCTCTCTCCATTTCGTTTTGCTTTCTGTGTTCCTATGGATTAGGTGAAAGAGCTACTTTTTTTTTAACCTCAAAGGCCTGGTCTTACGTATGTTTATTCCCTATGTAGACTGTGTGTGCTTGGTGACTTTTGCTGGCTGGAGCTGTGGCTGATGTGATTCTGGGGCCTTATGCACAGTGGGTCCCTTGGCAAGACAGCTAAATCTGAAGTTGGTGCAGGCTGGGGCATATTGAGGTTCTATGCCCTGAGGGCACCCTGGCAGGACTACTGAACTGAAGTGCCCTGAAAGGACAGCTGAAGCTACAGTGGTTGCAAGCTGGATTGTCCTGTGGCTTTCCAGAGGGAAGGTGACCTGGTGGGACAGCTAAAGCTGAACGGTGTGCCAGCCAAGGTGTCTCAGGGTGCTCAGTACAGGGAGTACCCTGGCCAGGTTAATGGAGCAGAGGTCCATGTGGACAAGAGTGTTCCAGGGTGCTCTATGCAGGGGTGCTTTGGGGTAGCTAGAACGGATGCAGGTGCAGGCTCACATTGCCTGGGGGCTCTTCTGGGGCATCTGTGCTGGGCATGCCCTAGCAAGTCATCTGACGCTGAAGTGATGTGGGCGGGAGGTGTTGCACCTGGTGCACCTTAGCACAAAGGCTGGAGCCATTGTATACACTAGCCAGGTATGTCCCAGTATGCATCACCCTAAGGCCGCCGTGGTGGGATAGGAGGGGCTGGTGTGGGCTAAGAGCCTGGGGTCACTGAGGCAGCAGACGGGATAGGGCCCAAACTATACACTGGTCTATGATTTCATGATGTAAGAGGAGAGTAAACATCCATAAGCCCCTTCCACCTAGAGTTTCAGAAACTCCTCCACTGTTAGGCAGGGTTCTAGGGCTGTCTTTTATACAGTAGCTGCTCTTTTAAACTCTAGCTGCTTGTCTTTACCCAAGGACAGAGGTATCTGTTCTGGTCCCTCAGTCCTATCCCTCCCACTGTTGTTCACAGCATCAGGGATGGGGATTCCCCTTGTTACCATGTCCCCATGTCTCTTGCTGTTTTCTTTTGCTATTCTAGCTTTTGTGCAGAAGCTGTTCAGTTGACCTTCAGTTCTTCTTTGGGAGGAATTGCTCTATAAATAGATGTAATTTGGTATTTTCTGTGGAAGAGGTGAGTTCGGAGCCTTCCTATGTTGCCATCGTAGACCAGAACCCCCTTAATGTGTTCTTTTAAATGCCATTCAGGAAGGAGAATCAAAACAGTTTGCACTCACCTGGGATAGATGGCAATATATTTTCACTGTCTTGCCCCTCGGTCCTGTTAGCCCTCCTCCTGTATGCCTCAATATACTACAAGGAAACCTACGTCATCTCAACACCCTTGATAAGTCACTACACCACTGGTGCGTTATACTGATGACATCATGTTAAAATTAAACCTGGTGAGAATGGAAGTTGGATATACTTTAGATGGCCTGGTAAGGCACATGTATGCCAGAAGACAAGAGGTAATTTCCAAATTATTCAGACTTCGGCGAGTATTTTAAAGATTTGTGACAGCCATGCGAATGCACCATTCACAGCTCCTTTATGAGAACTGGCTGCAGGGGGGAAAATTGCATGAAAATCTCAGCTGCCACCTGTTGGAACCACCACTGCATTTGTGCTAGTATGAAAGAATAATCTGCAAGAGCTAAGGACTTTTGGACAGAAAGTCCTTGAACGGAAAGGCTACATGGACTCTCAGACAGAAAAAAAATTGACTTAACCAGATGGTCAGGGTCTAGAAGAAGCAAGATTAGACCAGGGATACTGTACTGTTCTAGGGAATGGGGATGTGAAAAAACCAAAGGCAGTAAACACAAAGTGTGAGGATCTTCTTTTAAAAAAGATTTATTTACTTGAGAGAGGGAGGGAGGGAAAGAGAGAGAAAGCAGGAGTGGGAGGGGCAGAGGGAGAGAGAGTCTCAAACAGACACCATGCTGAGCACAGAGCCTGACGTGGGGCTCGATCTCATTTCCCCAAGATCACCACCGGAGCCGAAACCAAGAGTTGGACCCTTAACTGACTGTGCTACCGAGGGGCCCCTGTGAGGATCTTTAAGTTAGTGGCAACCAGATAATGAGAGGAGGCACTCAACAATCAGGCAGAAAGAATGACCCATCCAGTAAAGATCAGTCAACCTCTATCTTTGATTGCACCATGAACCTCAGTGCTTGCACAATGGCACTATGAATGGAGTAGTTAAGGCTGTAAGAATAAGGGTAAAGCATGGTTCATCAGTATGGACTCCTTCTCACCAAGGCAAACCCAGATATTATCACTGCTGAATGTCTAACCTGTAAGCAGTAAGAGCTATGCTGAACTTTCGATATGGTGCCATCTTTTGAGAACTAGCCCCTTGGTGAAGAGTTCATTACACTTGACCCTCCCCACTGTGGAAGGTGCAACAGTTTATCCTAATTGGGATTTGTACACATTCTAGATGAGCTCGAATTCCTTGCTCACAGTACCTTTGCCAGCACAACTATCTGAGGACCTCACATAGTTTCTAATTTACTAATATGGAATCCTACATGAGATTGTTTCAGGAAAAGGACCTATTTTATATCAAATGCATTGGGGCCATAAATATACTATCACAGGTGCCATTACCTATCCACTATGATAGATACACATATCTATTGTATACCATATACTTCATCTAGAAGCTACAGGCCTAAAAAAGTTTGAGTGGCCTATTTATTTATTTATTTATTTGAGAGAGAGTGAGAGCACATGTGAGCAGGGGGTGGGGCAAAGGGAGAGGGAGAGAGAGAATCTTGAGCAGGCTCCATGCTCAGCACGGAGCCTGACGCAGGGCTTGATCTCAGGACCCTGAGATGATGACCCGAGCCATAATCAAAAGTTTGGTTCTCAACTGAATGAGCCACCCAGGCAACCCTAGAATGGCCCTTGTAACAAAGACTCAACTAAGGTACTAGCTTGGGGACGACATTTCTTTTTTTGTTTTTTTAATGTTTTTTTATTATGTTAGTCACCATACAGTACATCCCCGGTTTCCGATGTAAAGTTCGATGGCTCATTAGTTGCGTATAACACCCAGTGCACCATGCAATACATGCCCTCCTTACTACCCATCACCAGCCTATCCCATTCCCCCACCCCCCTCCCCTCTGAAGCCCTCAGTTTGTTTCTCAGAGTCCATAGTCTCTCATGCTTCATTCCCCCTTCTGATTACCCCTCCTTTCTTTATCCCTTTCTTCCCCTACCGATCTTCCTAGTTCTTATGTTCCATAGATGAGAGAAATCACATGATAATTGTCACTCCTGAAGTTTACGTTGTTGTCTTTTGAAATGCAGTATAGAGGATAAATCAATGGCCATTTTATTTTCTGTGTCCCAAATATTTAGATTATATGGGTCCAGAAACTATGGGAGAAAAATAGAATTAATCTCCCTTACCATCACTCCAAGTAATTCAATAGTCATTTTGTCATTTCCATATCCATAATTTTAGACTCTGCAAGATTAGAAGTCCTGGTTACCAAAGTGGTAACATTTCTACCAAGGTGACAGTAAGTATTCAATTTGACCTAAAACAATGACTTCTGTCTGATCACTGTGGGCTCCTCTTGACAGGGGACCAACAGACAAAACCAAAAAAGGGGTTACTCTACTGGCTAGAGTAATATAGCCTGTGATTGTAAATGACCTAGTGACACCCTATCACTTTTGCCATTTTTTATGTCTTCGAAGCAAGTCACTAAGTCCAGCCCACACTCAGGAAGGGAAATTAATATATCTCCTCTTCCCCTATCCTCACCTAGAATTTCTACTCTTATAGGTTGTTTCCCAGTGAAGTTCAACAGGTATCTATCCCTGCAAGTCCTGAACCTCTGGTTACTGTGCCTTTATTATGCCATTTACTGTTATCACCAGACATGCAAGGACCAAGAGGTGCGTCATAGAATCCTCAGAATTGTACACCTGTTTATCTCTGCCCCTAATATGAAGCAGAAATCCTAGTTCCTCATTTACATTCACTGGCTATTAATCCTATTATAATGTATTAATCCTATTAAAAATGCTAAGTTTGGGACGCCTGGGTGGCTCAGTTGGTTAAGTGTCCGCCTTTGGCTCAGGTCATGATGCCAGGTCCTGGGATCGAGCCCTGCATTGGGCTCCTTGTGCAGTGAGAAGCCTGCCTCTCCCTCTGCCTGCTGCTCCCCCTGCTAGTGTGTGCTCTAACAAATAAAATCTTTTTTTTAAATGTATAAGATGGTGTGTGTGAAATTTCATCCCTCTATGACATCTTCATAGGAGGGTTTGATATCTACAGTCCTCACTCTAGTACTAGTAGGTAGCCAGTTGCCCTTCAGGGTACCTAAAAGCTGAAGACTGATCTTAAGTTTTGTATCACAAGGCGGTTTACTAGGATCGGAGTAAATCAATGTCTTTGTCGGTGACTTGGAGAGACTCTCATAACATGTTCATCAAAGTTGCAAAAATTCTTAAGAGGCATTCAGTTTCTTGATAATAATCTTGGGGAAAGTATTTTTTGAAAAACCTGTAATCCTTGGGGCACCTGGGTGGCTCAGATGGTTAAGCATCTGCCTTCTGCTCAGGTCATGACCCCAGGGTTCTGGGATCAGGCTGGGCTGCGTTGGGCTCCCTGCCCAGTGGGGACCCTGCTTCTCCCTCTCCCTCCACCATTTCCTCCATTTGTGCTCTCTGCTCTATCTCTCTGTCAAATAAATAAAATCTTAAAAAGAAAAAGAAAAACCTGTAGTCCAATAGTTGCAAATGGAAAATTGTCCACTTGAATCTAAAAATATATTAAAGGCAAAACACATGGGAAACTGAGGTGCAATAACAGGAAAGAAAAAAAAAACGGAAAAGAAAAAAGGAAAGTTTCAGGGCCTCAACCTCTTTCTCTCCTACGATGCACAGTGAAGGTACAGTTGAAGGTGTATAATGTGTTACAGATGGATTCATGTGTTGATTGACACTTTTTATAGAGCATACGGAGAATCAGAATTAAAGAAAAGATATTGTTTTTTTGTTTTTTTTTTTAAAGATTTTATTTATTTATTCGACAGAGATAGAGACAGCCAGCGAGAGAGGGAACACAAGCAGGGGGAGTGGGAGAGGAAGAAGCAGGCTCATAGCAGAGGAGCCTGATGTGGGACTCAATCCCATAACGCCGGGATCACGCCCTGAGCCGAAGGCAGACGCTTAACCGCTGTGCCACCCAGGCGCCCCAAAAGAAAAGATATTGTTGATTAGAGGGAAGGCATATGGAAACATTGCCAGGAAGTTTTATAGAAAACTTTTAGGAGAAAATAAGTGGGATTTTCAGAAAGTGTTGTAAGGATTCAGTACAGAGAATTGGACACACCTGTGGATTCTGGCGTGTCCCTGTCTTAAGCCACACTTCCACCACCTGCTACTATTTCATCTCAGAGGGATTCCTTAATTTCTTGAAGCTTCAGTTTCTTTATTTGCAAAATGGTACTATTTTATGCATTTCATAGCACTGTTATAAGAGAGTAATTGGGATAATAGGTATAAAGAATTTAAGACATTACCTGGCATCTGGAAAGTGCTATGCTAGAGAAAATTCTCCTGTAAAAAGTAGGCTATGAAGGTGTTCTAAGGAATAGGCAGAGTGAGGAATCTTTATTTATTACAATGTTTTGAGTACAGTTGACACAAAATGTTACATTAGTTTCAGGTGCACAATGTAGTGATTCAACTTCTCTGTTATGCCATGCTCACCGTAAGCGTAGCCCGTCTGTCATGATACAGCACTATTCCAGTGTCATTGCAGAGTGAGGAATCTTAGCTCCATGGATATTAGAGACGGAGTGACAAAGCTGTGGCTCTAGGGAGCCTTCTAAGTGTGCCTAACAAAAAGTAGCTTAAGACAGTTGAATCAGAAAGATATGGTCAATTCATAGCAGGCACCAATAATGTCACTGATAGATCTCTGCATATCCTTAGAAGGAGTAACTTGATAAATTTCTTAGGCTGAGGGGCAGGGGTAAAGACTTCATCCCACATACACAGAGGCCATGCCGAAGGAACTATAGATAGCGGATGGCCATCCAGCTGCCATCAAAAGAATGAGACTAGCAGGGCCACTGATCCATAAAGCTGCTATTTCACCGAATGGGCTATGCCTACTTAAAGCAAAATTGCTCAAGATAATAGGAGAAAGACTGAGACCCAGCAGAAGCATCATCCTTTTCCCGTTTCCTCATATGTGCCTGGCCTCTTCTCTCAATAAATGCTGTTCAAAGTTGCAGTGAATATTTATTTGATAAAACTTCAAATTATTATATTTTCCAGAAATAAAAATGTTCCTATGTCTTGGTCTGGCCCTAACCATATAATAAATTTTTCTGAGGTTGGTTATCACCCCGACATATTACCTAGATCTCCTGCTACTTCTGTGCTTGGTTATCCATTATGAACTGGAGAAAGTTCCAGAGGGGGAGGAAAGGTAGGAATGAAAATGCAGAAAATGAGAATACTTAAAAATGTGTACTCATTAAAAGAAAAGAAAATAATTCAAGCCTTTGAAAACCCTTGTCTGTATCTGGCATGGCAGGCTCTTTCTGTTCCCAGCAATAGAATCCTACGGTATACTTGTTCTCCGAAGAGTTAGGAGGCAGAGACTGTAAAAGCGTCTGATAGTTAAATTTTGGTTTTTCAGCAAAGTCACAGAACAGCGTCTGACTGTAGAAAGAAGTAGTGTTTCTTTCTCTCCGATTCATCACTCAGAATCCAAAAGTAGGATAAAATCCTTTAGGACAATGTAGCTGCTTCACCAAGGTTACATGATGGGAGGGAGGGAAGGCCTCTCGGGACTGCTTTGTGAACAGAGGCTCAAAGAGCCTTTGCATTTGAGCTTTATTTATATTCCCTGATAGTAGACAGTTTGTATTTGGTACTTTTTGGTTAGTGGGAATAAAATCTATATCTGTGCTACCCATCAGTTGCTCATTAAGGAAAAACTGTTTATTCATTTATCTTTTAGAGAGGGGGAGAGAGATGGAGTGGAGGGACACAGGAAGAGGGGGACAGAGAATCTTAAGCAGGCTCCACACCCAGTGCAGAGCCCAACACGGGGCTCGACCTCACAACCCTGAGATCATGACCTGAGCCGAAATCAAGACTCAGATGCTTAACTGAGCCACCCAGGCGCCCCTAGACAGTTGTTTATTAAAAGTCAAATTAAAAAACAAACCTCCCAGTGTTTGCATTAAGCATTTTTACATTATATTGTTAAGCATTTTTAATAGCATTACTCCAGAGTAGTATATCTATTACTAGAAAATTGAAAATCCACAAAGAGCTCTTGAACTTTGACTTCCTTATCCATAAAGTTGAAATGCTAGGCCACACACACACACAGGATTTTTGAACTTCATTTTGCAAAGTACCAAAGTTCCTTTTAGGCACCTAATCTGTTAGCAGTGCATGGAGAGTTTCCCAGAATATCACACCTAAAGCAGCTCTGCTGGTCTCAATTTTTATACATTAGGATTAAGATTGAGTTTAATAATACAACCCCCACTGCTTAAGAATAAAGTTTGAAAATATTCAACTGGAAGATCCTAAGGTTCCTTCTAGTTTTTATATTCTTTAATTCTGTTAATTAACCAGGGACTATTTAACCAGAGAACAGAAGGCTAAGGTATGACTCGACTCATGTCCTCAATAGCATGAGCAATTGTATAAAGGGAGAGCTTATTGGCCTTTTCATGTCCACAGGGGGCCAACCTAAAAGCAACAGGCTTAGATTAAAAGAGGGACGTTTCTATTTGAATTTAAGGCAAAGGCTTTTGTCCATCACAATGATGAACAAGGAAAATGGAGTAAGTAATCATCAGCCTGGAGAATTGGGAACATTTTCTTCAGTTGTAGAGTCAATTACCTTGAGAAGTACATCCTGGCCCCATGAGGAGAGACGTCAATAACTTTTAAGAAACCGGTAGAGGACAGAGAGATCTCATATTTGATGCAAGGATCAATTTAAAGCCTAACTGCAGAGGCAACTCACCGCGGTCTGATCTTTCTGTGTGGTTCCTTAAGGTTGTCTGGATGCAAAGATCCTGAGCACAACGCATGTATAAAACAGCTACAGGCATTAAGGAGGGCACGTGCGGTGACGAGCACTGGGTGTTCTATGCAACTAATGTGTTGCTGAACGCTACATCAAATACTAATGAGGTACTATATGCTAGCTAAACGTTAAAAAAAAACAGGGACAGGTAGTGGTTCTTAAGCTCGGCTGCAAATCAGAATCACCTGGGGAGCTTTAAAAATTACCTGTGCCTGTGAACCTACCCCAGACCACTCAGATGAGAGTCTTTGTAGGGGGAGTAACGTACCTGTGGGAAAGGTCACGTGACTACAAACGTTGCACAGGTTTACAGAATCAAGGAGAGAGGTAGCAGCGGGGATGGCATTAATTTTTTTTTTTTTTTAAATAGAAAAGCTAGAAAACCAGCTGGGAGACTAGTTGCAGAGAGTGAGGCTGAAAGCAGTGGGAGCGGGTGCCTCTATGCTGGGAGGAAGAAAATGCAACTAGTGTGGATTTAGCTGATGTGGGGGGGGGAGATCGTGGGGAAATGATAGACAGTTACAAGAAAGACCATCAAGAAAGATAGGGCAGAGTTCTGGGGAGGTAATAACGGTCTGCTGTGAAGAAGATATTTTGTTAGAGGGTGGCAAAGGAGAGAAAGCAAGAATTTCGGGAGAGGAGGTGGAAAACAGTTTCACCCCGGAAGGAGTCGGGCATCGGATGTTAAATAAAAGCACAGATGGAGTACAGTGAGAAATCTAGCCTTGCCTGGGCCTGAAGCCAGTGAAGGGAGTAAAAGCTGCTGTGAAACAGGGTGCCGCCTAGAGCGATGAAGGAGACCTCGAGTGTGGGAGAACAGTGTGCACGAGGAGCAAGCCAGGGAGTAGAGCGATTTGTTAAGGAGGAAGGGACAGAGGAACTATCCTCAGGAATCAAGAGGATTCTGCTAAGGAAGGACTCCTAGTGTGTCACCTGTGCGAAGAGATCTTAAGAAAAGACAGATGGTCTAGAGGGGCGAGCTGTTCTAGACTCACTGAGGAGAGAGAAGGCAGGTGGGTGATTTTACAGACTCTTTAAAGTAGGCTTGAGGGGGATTTGTTCAAGCCCAAGTAGCTGTAGAATTCTCAACCTTCTAACATAGTTTAGAGATAAGTTTCCCTGGTGGTTCTTTAAGGAGTTGAGGCTTTCCTATGGGCTGGTCTTTATGAATATGGAAAACTTGGCAGGGGACTAATGATTCATTGGTCGCTTTTTTCTAGGGAAGATCTTTACCCCAAGTCTGCTGAAACTGTTTACCAAGAAAGAGCTTTTAGTATTCCTTCTGGAATTTTCTTATGAAAGCTGGGATTCCATAGGTAGCTTGAAGTGGTACAGAGCTTTGCTGAAGTGAGAAATGGCCATGTTTAAGCCATTATTAGCTTTTTTTTTTTTTAAAGGGAATTCCCTGAACCTGTCTTTGAATACTCAGAAATGGAAACACAGTTTGAGTGGGGCCTCAGCCTTGTTTCCTCCCGTCCTTGGCTCCCTTTGCATTTATGCTGACTTGTACCTCCTGTCACCAACAGGTCAAAAACCAGTGGTTCCTCATCTTGGTGATATCTGCCTCTTACCACACTTTTTGGGATTGAGGTCTCCAGGAAGCAGATTCTTTTCCTGATCGCAGATAGACAAGCTTCAGAGTATCTTATAAATCATAGAAAATGTATGTAGGTTAACACAAGCTTACACATAAATGCTTTCTCCTGGGAAAAAGGCTCACGGCTTTTAAGACTCCCAAATAGCTTTGAAGGCATTGTTTCAGAGAGTAAGAGTATCTGTAGTTCGCCTAAACGCCATTCTAGCTACTGTTTTATGGAATTAGTAAGTTGAACCACTTAATACAAGGAAAATACAGACTGCCCGGAAGAATTTAAGAATGGAACACATTGACCCTTTTAATGCCCAATAATAAAAGATCCTAGTTTCTGTACGTGGTCTGGGCTCTTACATGATTTTTGGTTTTGGCCCTCCTGTGATTTCTCTTTCAGAGAAAAAGTTCTTGCTGAGTGAACTGATCACAAGACATTATCAATTACATGTTTTATTTTTCCCTGAAGCTTGAGCATGAAACATAGCTTGTCTGTCTCTATTCAGGAGTTCTGATACTACAGATCGGGGCCGGCTGAAAGAACTCTTGAGCTAAGTAGAACATGTGAAGGAGACTAAGTGGCGTGATTAACCAGAAACTTTAAAAGCCCTGTTTATCAACGTTAGAACGCTGTCCTTTATCTTAGCCTCTCAGGGCCATTGCTGGGTGATGTTTAGTACAGTTTTGTTTCCTATAACAAACTTTGGGATTTGAAGCAGATTTCCTGTCCCCCACAAGCATTTTATCCTCATTTTTCCATGACAGGAGAGAGAGGACTGAGGCAATAGTGCCGAAAGCAGACGGGGTGGAGCCATCCACGTGTGTGGTTCTGCCGCTCCAGCCCCAGCGTTCCTTCTGTAATTCTCCGCGTCCTTGTCAGTGCTCACCCATTTTAGGATTTACCCCCTTAAGATAAGGAAATCCTAGAGCCAGTGCCTTCTTGTGTGCTGAAGATGATGTTTTAGGAAGCAGTCACTGGAGTTAATTTCCCTGCCTTTTGCTTCTATTGCTGCGGGGGAAGGTCACGCTGAAACACTGTGTGAAGTGTGCTGCTCACTAAATGGATTTGCCTAAGTCTCATCAATGAGGTGTTTTTCACCATGGAAATTATTTGAATTCTCGACTGTCATCTAAGCTGGACAAAGGGGCAACAGCTCCTGGGTGGAGGTGTCAGTGTGAACTTGTCAGTGTCTGCACTGTTGTCCACGACTGTACGTTCCTCTGTTCTAACATCTGTTCCTGCCCCAAATACCTACAACCAGACACTGTTCTCATGCCTTTAGAGTGTTGGACTTGTAGAGAATCAACTGCTTTCCCCAGTGTGTGCAGAGCACTGCCACCCCAGTAGAGACCACTGCTAGAATATTAACGGTTGGTCTCAGCAGGGCCCTCCATCCACTGAAAGAAAAGCAGACCCCGGCTTACTCAGATGGTGAACCTCTTCCCTCTGACTGCCTTCTGCCAATGGCAGCCTTTCCACTGGGTTTTTCTCAGTTCTGTCTCCATCTGGAAGAGCAGTGACCTACTCAGGGCTTCGGTTCCCTGAGGCGTCACTTTTGCTGTGGAGCTGTGCCCTTCGTGCTGTGCCGAGGCCCAGCAGAATTCTCATTCATCAAATGAATCAACAAACATGCTATTGGTAAAGAGCTCTGCTCCTCCAAAATCCTGCCAAAGAAATGATGGTCCAGGTAAATTATACTTTGCAAATGATGTCATTTCACAAAGTCTTATTCCATGAGCCACCGGAAGGTTCTCTTGACATGCACTTTTCTTTTTGAAGAAAATTCTCTGGGACAGATGAATGCTGTTTTGTCCTTGCCAGTCATGGACGTGATATAATCACCATTCCTTAATCTTAATGTAGGGCCGCTGAGTCCTCCCTGAACGCTCTCAGTACCCATTTAGACACTATTGATGGACATATCACTCTTAACCTGGAAGTTTTGCTATTTCAGCAAGAGAGATAGTGGTGAATAGAGTTTTGAATCATTCGTTGGTTGCATGAAGGTCTGTATTTTCTAACAGTACTTGAATACTGTTTTTAAATGTGCCATATGTCAGTTACTTTTCAAAATAAGGTATTAAAATCTTAGGGATAAAGCAACTTTTACCCGCAACTCAGTCACAGAGAAAATTTTGATCTTGTGAAATGAATATTGTGTTTTCAACCTTGAAATAGTAAACTTGGACTTCTCAGATGTTGATTATCACTGAGAATTCACTTGAACATATTTTTTCTAATAATTAGTACTGTGAATTAATGTTTATCATATCTCAGTTTAAAAAAATTTTGACTAGCTACGTTGAGTAGCTTTTCCCTTGCACAGCATGCAAAATTGGTTGACAATCTGTTTCTTATCATATGACTTATTGTACCTCATATTTCAAGGCATACTCCTTTGAGTTTCCAACTTTTTTTTCCCCCACTTAATACTGAATCAAGATCAGGAAGCATTACTGGCTAAGTACTATTCTCTGTAAGATAATGAGGACTGGCAGGCAGCTGTAAACCTTTTGCTCATCGAGCAATACTGTCACATGCTAGGACCTGGCTAAAGCTCGTTTCTGATTCCTATACACCCGATATACCCCATCCCTATTCAAGTCTGTGTTGTGGGTCACATCAACATTACTTGTAAGGAAAAAAAAAAAAGGTTACAACTCTTTATATGTCACGGGTTTTCCGTAATAAACAGAAATTGCCACTAACATATCTTCCGCAAAAATAATGTTGTTGCCTGCTCATTTGTACGCTGAACTTCAGTGATTTTTGTCCCACTATAAAGATATTCCTGATAAGTATTACTCATTCACCTAATATACCATTGATAATTTTTTTTTTGCAGTAACTCATTTTGATTTCTGAGCATAAATGCTTGCCGTTAACTTGCTACTAATCTTAGGAGGTTCTCAGCAACATGAATCCACATCTGTATTTCCTTTATAGGGTAAATGTAAGGGCTTATGGTTTCAGATTTTTTTTGCTTCTTAGGACAAAATTTAGTATTATTAAATTTATTCTTTTTGCCTAGAAAGAGTTAAGTGGCCTGCCAAAATCTTGTACCTTAATCGAAAATGGTGCAAAAGCTTCTGAGACTTTATGCAAACTTCTTGACAAATGAGAAACTGTGGGAAAACCGCCAGTCCAACAGAATTCATATTTTTATTTCTTGCTATTTTTTTGTCTGCTTGAACAAAATAATTACTCATTCTCTCGCTTCACATAAAACTGACATCCTATACTTGCATTAAGGCATGTTAAAAATTTCTTGATGATCTAACTTTCAGGATTTCCTTTTTATCATTAGTTAAGTGTCATCAAATATCCATTGATTTAATGGGTGATCATAACAAGGTTCCTTTAACTGCAGCTGTGTGCCTGCATGTATGATGATGACTGTCTCCAAAATGTCTTTACCACCATCCCCTAAGCTAGTGGGAGGCCTCACACTTTCTGGACTGCAGTGACCAATCAGACACTTCATAAGAGGGGAAACCTGTCACTCCAGAAATAGTCATATTCTCCCACCTGTCGTCCTTGATGCCGCCCCAGCCACCTTCAGCCAGTTTAGTGATCTAAGTATGTTTTTAAAACAAACATAACAAAATACTTCCTAGTAGTACTTCCACAGTCCTCCAGGTGCTGGTTGATAAACTAAGATCAGAACCCAGTTCTATCACATTTCTGAGCCAAATATTCTATAAAGTCATGAATTTTAATACAGGCATTTTGAAATTCAAAGGGGCTATTTTATTTTTACTTATACCCAGCTCCATTTAACCGGGAACATTTCTTTGTAAAAAGGCATAACCAGGCTTTACCTTCGGTGAAAAAAAATCATATCATTAATCCCTTAAAAGTGTGGATATTCCTTTTAACGTTTTCTGCTAAGCAGTTCTGAGGCCCTGCTAGGAGTTTTAGCTTAGTTTTTGGACGTGGTGGTAATAGCACCGCAGAAGCTAAAGCTAGACTCTTATTGATTTCTCAGCAGTTTTACTCTTATATAACCAAGAGTATCTAGGGTTTGTGATGTGTGAGATCCCCGTGCTCTCAAACCGGAAAAGTGGTAAAATTAGGAAAGACATTAGTTGATTATTGCCTTAAGATCACAGATGTGGCAGTCATGATAGCTGCTTTCCCAAACAAGCCTGGGAAGCAGACACTCACAATGAGCCTTCGTTAGAGCCCCATACATGCCTTTTTTTTTTTTTTTAGGAGTGTACACAATTGGTGCTCACTTCAGCACATACACTAAAATTGGAAGGAATGCACACAATTGTACAGTCCTTTTTCTATTAAAAAAGGTACACTGCACCCAAGTTTGGGTTATAGACCTCTTATTGTCAAAATCAAGGGACCATCTTTAAACACCACCCTCAACTCTCTGAGGCCCGAACAACTAATCACTCTTTTCAGAGGTAATAACGTCGAATCCTTTGTGTGTAGATCAGACGGGATGTAAAGATTCAGCCCCATCCACAGCCTTGGGATATAAAGGGCCCTCGAAGCCTGGTGCCGCTGTACCTACTGTGTGGAAGTGGTCATGACAAGCGGCGGCGAAGTCCTCAGGGTAGACCTTGTGGTCTTGCCTGCTCTGCCTCTTTTACCCTGGAATTCAAGGATTTTGTGTTGCCCAAGATTATTTGAAATTCTTAAATACATTTTTATCATGTAAGTTTAGGTAAAAGCCAGAAAGGAACTAAAGCCCATGCCTGCACACCTGCATGGCAGTGCAGCAGACAGGACCTACCCAGCATGTGTGCTGAACCGGGAGTGGCATGACAGCCCTTATGAGATCCCTGCTGCTGCCAGTTCCAAATGCAACCCAGGAGATGCCCCATCACTCAGCATGGCAGAGTCCAATAAACTTGGGGCAAAATTGAGGCTTATACCTTTGGGAATCCACGCCTTCAACCAGGAGGCAGGCGCCAAGGAGGGGCGGGTTGCAGCCTACATCTTCAGTCTCACTGCCTTACAGCAGCTGGAGAAACCAGCACCTGCCAGTGAAAGGTGCCTGCTGAACCAGAAGTTGAGGAAGAAAAAGACACTGGACAAGTCTGCTTGATGGACTGAGCGGAGCCAGCAGCTTCAGATGGAGATGTACTCAACAGAGAAAAGGCCAGTCTACTGGAGGAGATGGACCAAGAACTCAGTGTTGGCACTCTGGTGGAGGACAGGGTTGGGCAGAAGTAGCATGACCTGTACGGTCTTTGGCGTCACCTACACAGCCTCCCCGTGAAGCACACCATCAATTCCTCCCAAGAAGGACATGCCCTGGTAAGGACAGAGATGTTCTTTTGAGGGAAGACAGTATGTTGGTGAATGCGAAGCTGGTGGAAATGGAGTGGGTACACGATGAAGCTGCAGAAGAGGAAGGCTGAATATCTGCCTCCTAGAGAGGAAGAGAACTTACATGATTTGGCACAGAAAAATCCCTCCGTATCTTGTTCAAATGCAGCGAGGAGTGCACACGCTTGCCCATTAGACCAGATCAAATCTGCACATAGCCATTGACAGGAACTGCAAGAGATAAAGTCAAACCATAGTTTTAAGCTCATTTACTGGGCAACGTAGAATCCCAGCTCACCTCTGAACACCTCAGTTCCATTGACGTAGTTACTTTTAACAAGATAAAGTGGAGAGAAAAAAAAACTGTAAGGAGAGGTAGGAAATGGTTTTTCAGAGAGATGGCTCGTTGCTCCTTAGGAACCAGATTCCAGACAGGGACTTTTGTTCTAGACTGCCAGGGCAGGCTGTACATTGGCTGGCCAAGGCTGAATAGGTATCCCCAGTGGGGAGGAGGAAAAGTAGCCAATGCCTCAAGTCCACAGTGTCATGAGTTCCAAGTGAAGAACACGGAGATCACTGCTAAAGAGAACAGAGCGTGGAGAGCCCTCATAGGTTCTAGAAGACATCAAGCATAGACGGCAATGCAAAAGCAGCTGAGGAAGGGTCCTAGGCTGGGGCAGCTACACAAGGCAACAAAGTAGTGGAGAACACGTAGAAACTGGAGTTTTGCCAGTAGATTGACAGGAGAATGAGGTCCTTGAGTGAAAGAACGCCATGATGTTTATCAGTACTTTGAAATTCTGCTGAAACTTGGTGGGAAACCCCAATGATGAGCCGACCAGGCAGCAAGAGGACCTTATGGACTTTGAACCATATGAAGAACACTAGGCCAATCTCTGTTCTGAGTTCAACGGGGAAGAGAACACCAGCTGGAGTACAGTCCACCTGGCTGAACTGAAGCAGTAGGATGCCTTTACTTGCTACCATCCTCCTGGATGATGAGTCTGTTCACCGTGAATAGAAATCTGGCAACCTTCCTGCTCTTGTTTCAGAAGAAAAGGCCACTAGAGACCATGGTGCAGAGTGTAGCAAGGTGAAGGTGCCCAACGAGCTTCTACCCTCAGCCTTGTACTGCTTCAAGGATGAGATGGTCATCAATGACAAGTCTGGCCAATAAGAAGGGTATTGAGGCTTCTCCCAAGTTGCATGTGACCAAGTATGTGAACAAAGTGGACCAGAAGCTCATATCCAAGGAGGTTTTCTAGCAGCTGTCCTGCACTTCCATGGGAAGGGCTCAGGCTCGATCAAGACAGGGAAATAGATGGAGAAGCTGCATGAGGAGTCACCCCTGAAGATGAACTCTAGCAATATGCCCCTGGGCATGTGAGTTTGCTCCAGGAGAAACAAAAGGCTAAGAAGATACCACACGTCTTGCTGTGGGGCTGCAGCAACAGCATGGATGTCTGCACCCATCACCAAGTGAAACAAACCTCTCACATATGATCCTCTCCCCAAATTTAATTTCCCCTCTGATTTTTTTCTCCCTGGTCATGGTGCACATTCCAGGGTTTAGACTGAGAGGAAGGCAGGACATTCATGTGGGATCTCCAGCTGTGCCACCATCAGAGAGGCTTGGCTGTGCAACTCCCCATCAGCTGTGTGACCTCGCACATGGCAGTGAAACTCTCTGAGCTTCATTTTTGTCATTTGAAGAATCAAACACCCATTCTTTGTGAAATGGTTTTGTGAAGATCAAATAGCCTTATTCATTTACTCAGTAAATCATCTGCCTGGAATTCCACTGTGAGCAAGTCCGTGGATCCCTAACATTTGGCTTAGTGCCTGGCTTGTACAAGCTTGTAGTTGCTAGCTGAGAGCTGGCCATCAAATTACACAAATTGTAATAGAAATTGTTTTAAAATGTACCTAGGATTTGTTTTAATCAGGTATGGTACGTCACAGACAAGGAAATGACTGTCACGAAAGAGGAAATTTTTATACTCACAAATCTCTAGAAACAGGAAGCTCAGCACTGGAGGCCCAGCATAGCATGTCAGGGGAAGACAACAGGATTGGTCAGGAGACAGACCAAGGGGAAATGTTGAGTTAGAGCTTTTCTTTTTAATTGGGACAATTTTTTTTTATTGAATCTAATTGACATACAATATCCTATTCGTTTCAGGCATACAACATAGTGATTTGATATTTTTATACATGATGAAATGACTCTTGCAATAAGTCTAGTTACTGTCACCATACACAGTTATTACAGTATCATTGGCAATATTTCCTGTGCTGTACATTACGTCTCCATGGCTTATTTAACTTATAACTTGAAGTATGAACCTCTTAACCTGCTTTACCTATTTTCCCCACTGCCCCCCAACCACTTCCCTTCTGATAACCAATAGTTTCTTGTATATATGAGTTTATTTTTATTTTGTTTTGATTTTGAGATCCCACATATATGTGAAATCATATGGTAGTCATCTTTCTCTGTATGACCTTTTTCACTTAGTATAATACCTTCTAGGTACATCTATACCATTGCAAATTGTAAGATTTCGTTTTTTATGACTGGGTAATATTTCATCACACACACACACACACACACACACACACACGACATCTTTTTATCCATTCACCTATCAACGGACGTTTTGGTTGCTTCTATATCTTAGCTGTTATAAATAATGCTCTCATGAACATAGGGTATATGTATCTCTTCAGGTGGTTGTTTTCATTTTCTTATGATAAATACCAAGAAGTGGAATTGCTAGATCATACGGTAGTTCTGTTTGTAATTTTTTTGAGAACATCCACACTGTTTTCCATAAGTTGGCTGCACCAATTTATATTCCCACCAATGGTGTATGACAGTTTCCCTTCTCCACATCCTCACCAACATTTGTTATTTTTTGTCTTTTTGATAATAGTAATTCTGACAGGTGTGAAATGGTATCTGTGATTTTGGTTTGTGTTTCACAGATGATTAGTAATGTTGAATATCTTTTCATGTACCTGTTGGCCATCTTTATGTCTTCTTTGAAAAAATGTCTATTCAAGTCCTCTGTCCAGTTATTTTTTTATATTGTGTGAGTTCTTTATATATTTTATATATTAACCTCTTATGGGCCATATACTTTGCAAATATCTCCTCTCCCATTCAGTAGGTCACCTTTTCATTTTGTTGATGGTTTCTTTCACTTTGCAAAAGCTTTTGTTTGATAGAATTCTCTTTATTTCAGCTTTTGTTGAAGTTAGAGCCCTTATTGTAGTTACCATGGGGTAGAAAAAACAAGGCAGGGTAAACAGGCTGGACTGGCTAGTCTGAATAATTTCAGTGGACTCTGGGGTAAAGAGCTGTCAGTAGTTGTGGCACCTGGTCCTGGTGGGTTTAGGGCAGGGGAATAGTGGACCAAATGTGAGTGTCCAGTAAAGTATATTAACCCCTTATAAAATATATGATTTATACTATTTTATCCTATTCCATTTGCCATCTTTTCATTTGTTGTTTCTTTTGCTGTGTGGAAGTTCTTATTTTTTTTAATGATTTTATTTATTTGAGAGAGCACAAGTAGGGGGCAGGGCAGAGGGAAAGGGAGAGGACAAGCAGACTCCTTTCTGAGTGTGGAGTCTTATGTGGGATTCAATCCCAGGACCCTGAGATCATGGCCTGGGCCAAAGTCAGATGTTTAACGAACTGAGCCACCCAGAAGCTTTTTAATTTGATGTAATCCCACTTACTTATTTTTGCTTTTGTTGCCTGGGTTTGGGGGTTTGTATCCAAAAACTCATTACTAAGAGCAATGCCGACGCACATTTTTCCTATGTTTTGTCCAGTGCATGTGAAGAAAGACACTTTTATTTATGTGCATGTGGAGATCCAGTTTTCCCAGAATCACTAATTGAATAGACTATCCTTTTTCTGATTTATATTCTTGGTAACCTTGTTAAAGATTAGTTGACCATATATGCACAGGTTTATGTCTGAGCTCTCTATTCTGTTCCATTGTTCTCTGTATCTGCTGTTATCCAGTACCGTAGTGTTTTGATTACTAAAGCTTTGTAATAAAATTTGAAGCCAGGAAGTGTGGTATCTTCAGATTTGCTGTTCTTCCTCATAATTATGTTGACTATCGGTGTCTTTTATGACTGTATATCAATTTTAGGATTATTTTTTTAAGATTTTATTTATTTATTCGACAGAGATAGAGACAGCCAGCAAGAGAGGGAACACAAGCAGGGGGAGTCGAGAGGAAGAAGCAGGCTCATAGCGGAGGAGCCTGATGTGGGGCTTGATCCCAGAACACGGGGATCACACCCTGAGCCGAAGGCAGACACTTAACCGCTGTGCCACCCAGATACCCCTAGGATTATTTTCTATTTCTATGAAAACTGACATTGGAATTTTGACAGGGATTATATTGAATCTGTAGTAGTATGGACATTTTAATGATAGTAATTCTTCCAACGCATTAACACAAGATATCTTTCAGTTTGTGTGATCTTCAATTTCCTTCATCATTTTTTTGAGTATAGTTGGCCCACAATTTACATTAGTTTCAAGTCTACACATAGAGGTTTGATAATTTTATACATTTGCTATGTTCACCTCAAGTTTAGCTGCCATCTGTCACCATGCATCACCTTATAATGTCATTGACTATATTCCTTATGCTGTGCCTTTTATTCCTGTGACTTCTTCATTCCCAAACTGGAAGCCTGTGTCTCCCACTCCCCTNCCCTGAGCCGAAGGCAGACACTTAACCGCTGTGCCACCCAGATACCCCTAGGATTATTTTCTATTTCTATGAAAACTGACATTGGAATTTTGACAGGGATTACATTGAATCTGTAGTAGTATGGACATTTTAATGATAGTAATTCTTCCAACGCATTAACACAAGGTATCTTTCAGTTTGTGTAATCTTCAATTTCCTTCATCATTTTTTTGAGTATAGTTGGCCCACAATTTACATTAGTTTCAAGTGTACACATAGAGGTTTGATAATTTTATACATTTGCTATGTTCACCTCAAGTTTAGCTGCCATCTGTCACCATGCATCACCTTATAATGTCATTGACTATATTCCTTATGCTGTGCCTTTTATTCCTGTGACTTCTTCATTCCCAAACTGGAAGCCTGTGTCTCCCACTCCCCTTCATCCATTTTGCCCAACTCCCAACCCACCTACCCTCTGGCAACCATCAATTCTTTGTATTTATAGGTCTGATTGTTTTCTTTTTTTCTTTTCTTTTCTTTTTTTTTTTATTTTACTTATGAGTGAAATCATATGCTACTTGTCTTTTTCAGCCTGACTTATTTCACTTAACCCTCCAAATCCATCCATGTCCTCTCCGATGGCACAATCTCATCTTTTTATGGCTGTGTAATATTCCATTCTTTATATATGCCACATCATCCTCATCCATTTGTCTATACATGGACACTTAGGTAGCTTTAATACTTTGGCTATTGTAAATAATGCTTTAGTAAGTACAGGGATGGATATATCTTTTAGAATTAGTGTTTTCATTTTCTTTGGGTAAAAACCCGATAGTAGAATTATTGGATCATATAGTATTTCTGTTTTTAATTTTTCAAAGAACCTCCATACCGTTTTCCACAGTCACCGTACCAATTCACATTTCTACCAACAGTGTAGGAGGATTCCTTCTTCTTCACATCTTTGCCAACATTATTATTATTTCTGTTTATTTCAGCCATTCAAACAGGTCTAAGGTGATATCTAATTGTGGTTTTGATTTGCATTTCGCTGATGATTAGTAGTGTTGAACACCTTTTCAAGTGCCTGTTTGCCCTCTGTATGTCTTTGGAAAACGTCTAGTTAGGTCTTTTGCCCATTTTTTAATTTGATTTTTTTTGTATTGAGTTGTATATTAACCCCTTATCAAATGTATCATTTGCAAATATTTTCCCCTTTCAATCAGTTGCCTTTTCATTTTGTTGATGGTTTCCTTTGCTGTTAAAAAGCTTTTTATTTTAATGTAGTCCCAATAGTTTATTTTTGCTTTTGTTTCCCTTGCCTGAGGAGACCTATCTAAAAACTTATTGCTAAGGCTGAGGTCAGAGAAATTAATGCATGTGTTTTCTTCTAGGATTTTTATGGGTTCAGGTCTCACATTTAGACCTTTAATCCATTTTGACTTGATTTTTGTGTATGGTATTAAAAGATGGTCCAGGTTTATCAATGTTTTATGGTTTAGTAGATCTTTAGCCTCCTTCATTAAATTTAGTCCTAAGTATTTATTTGATGCTATTATAAAAGGGGTTGTCTTCCTAATTTCTTTTCCAGATAGTTGTTAGTGTATAGAAATGCAACAGATTTTGCATGTTGATTTTGTATCCTACAACTTTACTGAATTTATTTCAACAGTTTTTTTGGGTTTTGTTCTTTAGAGTTCTCTATGTAAGATCATGTCATCTTAAAACAGCTCACTTTACTTCTTCCTTTCCAACTTGGATGACTTTTGTAGCTTTTTCTTGCTTAAATGCTCTGGCCAGGACTTCCAGTACTATGTTGAATAGGAGTGGTGAAAGTGTGCACCCTTGTCTTGTTCTTGATATTAGAGGAAAAGCTTTCAACCTTTCACCATGATGTTACTGCTCATACATGGACATTATGGCATTGAAGCAAGTTCTTTCTGTATTTTGCTAGTATTTTTCTATATTAGTATTTTCTGTATTTCTATGTTGCTAGTATTATTCTATATTTTCTAGTATTTTTTTGAGGACATTTGTATCTGTGTTCTTCAAGGATATTGGTTTGTAATTTTCTTTTCTAGTAGTGTCCTTGCCTAGTTTTGTTATCGAGGTAATGACAGTTTTGTAAACTGAGTTTAGGAGTATTCCTCTCCTTTCAATATTTTGGAAGAGTTTAAAAAGACTGATGTAAAATTTTTTATGAATATTAGCTAGAAATTAACAATAAAACATTCTGGTTTTGGACTTCACTTTTGGGGAAGTTTCAAATACTTATTCAATCTCCGTACTCATTATTGGTCTGTTCAGGTTTTCTCTTTCTTCATGATTCAGTCTGGACAGGCTGTGTGTTTCTAGGAATTTATCCATTTGTTCTAGGTTATCAAATTTGTTGGCATATAATTGTTCATAGCAGTTTCTTATGATTCCTAGTAGTTCTGTGTTATCAGTTGTAACGTCTCCTCTTTCACTTCTGATTTTATTCATTTTGGTTGTTTTTCTGGTTTTTTGTTTTTGTTTTTTTAGTGTAGCTAAAGGTTTGTGTTATTTATCTTTTCAAAAAACCAACTCTTAGTCTTACTGATCTTCTTTTTGACTTTTTAGTCTCTATTTCATTTATTTCTGTCCTGATCTTTATTTTCTTCCTTCTGTTGACTTTGGACTTAATTTGTTCTTTTTGTTTCTATTTCTTGAGGTGTAAAGTTAGGTTGTTTATTTGAGATCTTTTTTTTTCTTAATATAGGCATTTATCACTATGAACTACTTAGAATAGTTTCTTCTGTATCCCGTAAGTTTTTATATATTGTGCTTCAATTTTCATTTGTTTCAAGATATTTCTTGATTTCCTTTTTGAAATCTTTGACATATTGGTTCTCCAGTAGGAAGTTGATTAATCTCCACAGATCTGTGAATTTTCCAGTTTTCCTCTTGTAATTGACTTCTAGTTTCATACCACTGTGGTTAGAAAAGATACTTGATAACAATATCAGTCTTCTTAAATTTGTTAAGTCTTGTTTTGTGGTATGACATATGATCTGTCATGGAGGATGTTCCATGTGCACCTGAAAATGTTTTCTGCTGCTAATGGAATGTTCTAAAAATGTCTGTTAGTTCCATCTAGTCTAAGTCCACTGTTTCCTATTGATTTTCTGTCTGGATAACTTATCCACTGTTGAAAGTAGGGTATTAAAACCTCCTGCTCTTATTGTATTGTTCTCTCCTGAGTTCTGTTAATATTTTTTTATATATTTTAAGTGTTCCAATATTCAATACATATATATTTATAATAGTTATGTCCTCTTAATGATTTGACTCTTTTATCATTATATAATGGCCTCTTTGTCCCTTGTTACAGTTTTGACTTTGTTTTCTGATATGAATATAGTGACCCCTGCTGTCTTTGGGTTACCATTTACATGGAATATCTTTTTCCATCCTCTCACTTTCAGCCTATATGTTTTTAAATCTAAGACAAGTCTTCGTATTTAGGAGTCTGTTTTGTTTGTCTTTTTTTTTCTTTGTTTCTTAAATTCCATATATAAGTGAAATCATATGGTATTTGTCTTTCTTTGTCGGACTTATTTCACTTAGCATTATACCCTCTAGGTCCATCTATATTGTTGCAAATGGCCAAATCTTATTTTTTATGGCCAAGTAACATTCCATTATATATATTACCACATCTTTATCCATTCATTTATTGGTAGACACTTGGATTGCTTCCATATCTTGGCTATTGTAAATAATGTTGCAATAAACATGGGGTGCATAAATCTTTTCAAATTAGTGTTTTCATTTTGTTTGGGTAAATAGTAGTCGAATTATTGAATCATGATATTTCTATTTCTAATTTTTTGAGGAAACTTCATACTGTTTTCCACAATGGCTACACCAATTAGCATTCCTACCAACAGTGCATGACTGTTTCTTTTTCTCCACATCCTCACAAAACATGTTACTTCTTATCTTTTTTATTCTAATCATTCTGGTGCTTGCCAGAGGGGAGGTGGGTGGGGGAATAGGTGAAATAAATAAAGGAGATTAAAAGGTACAAACTTCCAGTTACAAAATAAATAAACCACAGATATAAAAAGTATAGCCTAGAGAATATAATCAATAAGATTGTAATAATGTTGTTTGGTGACTGCACTTATCACGGTGACATGAAGTATAGAATTGTTGAATCATGTCGTATACCTGAACCTAATATAACACTATAGATTAATTATACTTCACTAAAAAAAAGAAAGAAAGAAAATGAGTCTTACAAACAGTATATGGTTACGTCTTGTTTTTTCTTATCCATTCGGCTTCTCTGTCTTTTGATTGGAAAATTTTATCCATTTCTATTTAAAATAGTTATTTATAGGTAAGTTTTATTATTGACATTTTCTTTATTGTTTTCAGACTGTTTTGTAGTTCCTTGTTCCTTTCTCCCTCTCTTGATGTCTTCCTTTGTGATGTGATGATTTTTTTTTTTTTCTGGTGGTATGCTTTGATTCATTTTATCTTTTTTGTGTATCCACTATAGGTTTTTCCTTTATGCTTACATGAGGCTTACACAGAACATCTCATAGTCATAAGGAGTAAATTTTACTGAAAACTAATGGAATACAAAACTCTATGCTTTTGCCCCATACATACACATTTTGTTATTGATGTCGCAATTTGTATCTTTTTATATTGTGTATACTTAAATTATTGTAGCTATAGTTATTTTTAATACTATTTTATTTAGCATTAAACTTGATTTATGTACCACCATTACAATATTCAGTGTATTTAAAATTTGATTATATACTTACCTTTAAAATGAGTTTTATACTTTCATATGTTTTTATGTTCCTAATTAGCATCATTTCATTTCAACTTCAACACCCCTTAGACTTTTGTAGGGCATGTCTAGTGGTGATGAACTCCCTCAGCTTTTGTTTGGGAATTTTTAAATCTCTCTTCATTTCTGAAGTACAGCTTTACTGGGTATAGTATTTTTGATTGGCAGGGGTTTTTTTTCTTTCAATATTTCTAATCTGTTTTCTCTCTCTCTCTCTCTCAGCTTGCAAAGTTTCTGCTGAGAAATCCACTGATAATCTCATGGGGTCCCATTGTATGTGACAAGCCACATTTCTCTTGCTGTTTTCAAAATTCTCTTTGTAGTTGGCTTTTGACAGTTTGATAAAAGCATGTCTCAGTGAAGACCTCTTTATGTTCAGTCTTTATGGGTTTTTGGAGGGCCTCATAGATCTAGAGGTTAATTTCCCTCCCCAGATTTAGGAAGTTTTCTGTCATTATTTCTTCAAATAATCTTTCTGCCCCTTTCTCCTTCTGGAACTTCTGGGATTTCAGTAATATATATTGATTCATTTGTTATTGCCCCGAAAGTCCTCTTGGATTTCTTCACTATTTCCTACTTTTTTTCTTTTTGTTCCTCTCACTGAATAATTTCAAATGATCTGGCTTTGGGAAAGAAAGACCTTGACCAGTCAGCCTGACTAGAGAACCTGGGAGTGTCTCAGATCTTTTCAATGGATATTCCCACTACTCTCTTGTTCCCTTATGGAGAAGAAGTCTTCGGATTGTGTGCCTTCTTTTGATCCCACAAATCCAAGCCAGGTCCTGAAAGCCCCGTTTATTTCTCATAAGGGACTACCTTGAAGTATTTAAGAGTGTGTGCCTTCTCCCAATCCAATACTGTTAAGCTAGCTGCTGGATATCCATATGCTGTCTGCAGGGCCTTTTATATGCCATCTGTGATGGCTCATAAGCACAATTTGCAGAGGCTTACAGACACCATCTGTGGGAGACTGCAAGGTGCCAGCAACAGGAGAGACAGTGTGGTGCGCTGGGTGTGTGTCTACTAGTCAGGGTAAATAGGTGTGAACAGGTGAGGCATCTTATGGGGTCATGAGTGGGGATCTCTGTGGAGTCCACAAGCTTGTTAGTGGGATCTTGGGCAAGTTGTTGAGATCCATATGCTGGTTTCTGTGAGTCCCCACCCCTTTTCCCTGTTCTAGCTGTTCTCAAATTACTGAGCTGTACCAATACCCTCTGTGTTCCTGGGGCAAGACAGAAGTGGGCTTCTTGGACGGCATCCCACAAGGCTGGAAAAGCCCAGTGCTCACTTCACAGGAGAAATCACAGGCAAAATGGGTGTCTCATGGCACTGAGCTATGCCACCATGAACGAGAGATGACATGGATACAGTGAAACTTTCTTCTCACCCTCTTCAATGCATTTATTCTCAGTTTTTACTCCACCAGGGTGCTGGAACCTCTCAGCTGAATGTCTTGTTTCCCATAAAGATAGTCTCATCCATGGGAGGTTGTTAAAATCGGTGTTTCTGTGTAGATATGAGAGTTGGAAGCTTCTATTTTGCCATCTTGCTGATGCCCAGAGCTTAGCTTCTTCTCCTATGCAGAAGATAACTATTTGTGCAAGAATGAGGAGTTAAGCTAATCATGTGCCTAAATAATTCCTTCTTATGCCTGACAGAGCAATGCTTAATAATTAAAGTTAATTACTTCTATATAGAGAACTGGAAAATATTTTGTTGACAAGTATTAAAAATATAATTTGCCATTGTACATAAACACCTTTGATTTTGTCTCCTGCATTGGTGTTTTTTTCCAGGCTTTGAAACAAAGTAACCACAGCTATCATTCTACTTGCCTAAATCAAGTAAGGATATGCTGGGGTTCAAAAACCTCCCTTTCTCCTCCAAATGACTGGACGATTTGAACTGATAACAAAATAGATTTAACCAAAATCACATTTGTTCCTTGAGACTTTCCAATTACTGAGTCATCTTTCCATGTCATCTCTCTCCCAAACCAAGTGATAATTTCCATGATGGCATGCTCAGAAGAATGGCAACACGCTCGCCTCCTTCATTGCCTGTTTTATACTCCCTCAACCCACCTTCACTTAATCTACAGACTTCATTTTCTCCGTTCAAATCCTCCTCTGTTGCACTGGAACAATTGACTAGGAAAAAAAATTCCTTGAAAGGCAACAAGGGACCTCCAGCAGTGCCAAAAGAAACAGGGTCACAGAGTTATGACTACTAGATTGGCCTTCATAACATAAGGCCTATCCATTATAATTCTGGGCTATAGCCGATCACAGAATAATTTTGCATGAGCTGGAGGAGGAAGAATTAAACCAACAACGATTTTAATGCAGTGAAGGCCCTGTGGGAGTTTGTGTTCATCATTATTGATCTGTTGGCTTATCTTCTGGGGTTGCGTAAGAGCCTGAGGCTTTTCCAGGTCCATGAGATTCCAAATCCTGGGCCAGGCTCATGTGTAACTGCAAAAAACAAAAACAAAAAACTACAGGTCACTCATTTCATTGTGGTTAAAAGTGGTGACAAAATGACGAGGTTACTTTCTCTTCACCATCTCCCACTTTGCATTTACTTTTTGGTTCCAATTCCCAGACCATCTGACGTAGAGTATCTTCTGGCTCAACACCAGCTGCAGAGACAACACATTAGTGTAGAATTCTCCAATTTACAATTTACAATTGTACAAATTCGAATCCTTACAATAATTAGCTTCTTCTGTATCACTTATAGCAACCCTGCTTCTCTGATCAAATCCTGACTGAGACAAGAGACCATTTAAAAACTAAGGCACAAGGGGATGCCCTGGGTGGGAAGATGCAGGCCCTTTTCCAGACTCCAAGATAGGCTCCTTCAATTCTTTAGTTGGCCGTACTTATCACATTGTGCTAGCCTGAGTTGGCTCATATAAAATACATGTGGAACAAACTTCCTGCCTCCCCCAGAAATCTATGAGAAGAAAGTCCTCATCTCATCAAGAGGCTCTTAGAGGACTTCTGGATGTGTCCTTTGTAGATGACAGAATTCAGGACCGACCTGTCTCCTCTGCCAGGGAATGAAGCCAAGAGCTTCCTATAGCCTATGTGAGTCAGGCAGCAGGATAGTTTTCTTCCAGCTTGATAAAAGCAACTCCTCACTCCAGCTCAGGTAAAGCTTTCTGAATTAATATCAAATTACAACAAACTATATGATTTTTACTAATTCCCAGGTGGTAAACACTCTGTGCCTTTATTTTAACTTCTCAAAAATCAGCACCTTCTCGATTGGTTAAATGAAAACATATGGGATGTAGTGAAGGCAACTTAAATTAAGCAAGTGGCCCAAGATCTGGGCTAGTAGCAGAACCACACCACTAGGCTTGAATATTTTCCAATAAGAATGTTTATATAAATACATTGAAAACTTTAAGACCTTTAAGGTTAAAAAAAATGACAAGGCAAAGATTACCTCTCCAAATGTTTGTAATATCAAATTTAGGAAAGAATGAGAGTACCTCCTGTGTGCAGTACCCCAGCCAAGCAAGGACCACAAGCAAAGCCTGGGGGATGATTTATTATTCCTGGAGCTCAACCACATCAGCAACCAAAAAGCTTCCTATTGACTAGTCAAAGGTAAGCTTATGTATGAGGCAACCTGCTCCAATCCCTAGCCCAGACCCATTATCCTGGAGGATTTTGACCTTTACCATAATTCACGAATGGGCTTTCACATAGATTTGAGCTGTTACTGCTAGGTGAGATAATGTAGTCAGAGATAACCAACAGCTATAAGACAAAGGTCATTAGAAAACAAACTTGACTACCATTTCTAGTTCTCACTCATTGGACGGCTACGGATTGATTTTTCTCAATCCTGCAACCACCCTATGAACAAAATAAATAGCATTTTAATTAAATGTTTACATTTAACAAATTAAAACCTGTTTAAACACATTTCACTTATTCATTTTGATAGACTGGAGCCTCTGTGTCATGCATGACATCCCTTATCCCCCAGCTTAAATCAAATCAGAATTAAAAGGTTCATCCATAGATTTAAAGACAACATTGCTTTTAAGAGGCCTTGGGGGAAAAATCCTCCTTAAGGATACTTAAGGCTTTTAATAGACTTGAGAAATTCCTTCATCACTTCAACATTCATAATGGCTCAGTCTTCTCAGGTATCTATCTTTGCTGATAAGCCTGATGCCCCTTGTCTGTTTTACTTGATTTTAGCTGTGGTGGATAGTCCATGGAAGTTCACATTTGTGTCTTGCTGAGAGCACATTACATCAGCATCTACTGTGCATTTCCTTGGACCTTGTAATGTCAGGTAACCCTGTTGGATACCCACGTAATTATAACAGATAAGTGCACAGTTACCACCCTTAGGAAAAACTATTAACGACATAGTGATGGGAGCCAGTGGATGGATGTCATAACCTTCAACAGTCAAACTATACATGAGGGTATCTTGCATCATTCTCAAAAGATCCTGGTTGAGTTATAGCCCTTTCTTTATTGCTTATACTGATCACCTTAAAAACATATTCTTACATTGGCTGTTTCTCAACACTTTCTGCTCCCTCAATCTTCCATTCTTGTGTCACCTCTCAAATAAAATAATTGCGCGGGAGTCCTTGTTTTGGGCCACAGTTTTGAGAGTTACCCATATTAAAACAACTGATATCAGAAGTTGTACTAGAAAGCAGACCTTCAGAAATGGATTCAGACACTGGATCACTTTATGGTCAGAGAGTAATAAGGATCTCACCGCCTATAGAACTGGGTTCATAATGACCCTTGTTAAGTTCTGGCATTTCAATACTTAGATTCTCATTTGTAGTGGAGAAGGGTGATATACAGATAACATAGGAAGCAACAAACCTATCACTATCACTTGAAAAACAGAGGTGATTGGAATAAGGATTGTGGAGTTTGCAGTTTATCGTTAAAGGTTTTTTAAAAAGGAAAATATGCTCTTGTCATCCAAGTATGAACTCAGGGTGTGTTGGGCTACGTGGACTACACAGTTCTTTATCTTCTGCTCCATAGGGCAACGAGGCCAAAAGCCGTTTCAGAATTTACTAGTAAGCACAGTGGAGCTACAAAAGGGACTGAATGCACAAGAGACAGCTCTTTTATGTTAAAGGCAGCCCCCAAAGATGGAAACAACAGAAACATGAGAAGTGGCATGTGGCATTTAAGCAGACAAACCTGAGAACCTTGAACCCCATTTCTTAATCTTCTTCATATCAGAATAAGCTGTAAATGTCCTGTCTGTGCACATGCTTTAACAGATGGACCCTCTGCACGATAACACTTGTCCTCAAAAACTGATTTACCCTCAATTCATCATCTCTAGCTTACTAATTAGGATCAGGTTTCAACACAATCTGAGTGGATTAAGAAGTCTCTCCTTTATGCCTCTAGCTCTCAGCACAATTTGAGAGCATTATTCCAGTCTCTACAGTCTTGCGGATAATTTTTTCTAAACTTGATCACCTGTAGGTATCTCAACATTATTTTTTGATTCAATTAGGTATGCTGAGTTATAATCCTTTCTATAAGTTTTCACCAGAATCTCTTCAGAGTATGCCTTCTATTTCCAGCCTAAATTTTGACTGATCTAGAGTTCAACACCAGAAATGGCCTCAGCAAAAAAAAAACCTTCAGTAGGGATTTTGGGACTGTGTTACACAGTTTAATGAGGCATGGATAACCTTCTTCTGGGGGGACAGTGGGACTCTGGTGATCTGCTGCACTCAGTAGCATCACAATTCCTGAAAGCATTACTCCTATGTGTATGTGATGGAATGTCTAGAAAATGAGTTAGGAATTACCATAGTCACTTGATTGCAATGGAACAGTGGTGAGTATGAAGATTCTAAATGTGTTGGAGAATTTAACAATAGGCAAGACGCTTGATTTTTACTGAAAGTACAGGTGGAAAATCTTAGAAAGTTTCTCTAGACCCCATAAATGAATTATCTTATGTAGCCACTGGGAAAACATGGTTGAGCATCATGCACAATACCCAATTATATTGGATATAGAGTTACATAACCTTGTCAAATCTCGTGCCAATAACAGGAACTGTTTGGGAATCTTGCTACTTGAGATGGGAACATTTGGTTAGAATAGACTGAGTGCTGGGGCGCCTGCGTGGCTCAGATGGTTAAGTGCCTGCCTTCGGCTCAGGTCATGATCCCAGGGTCCTGGGATGGAGCGCCGCATTGGGCTCCCTGCTCTGTGGGAGCCTGCTTCTCCCTCACCCTCTGCTGTTCCCCCTGCTTGTGCTCTCTCGCTCTGTCAAATAAATAAATGAATCTTAAAAAAAAAAAAAAGTAGGCTGAGTGCTATGGCTTTCCTAAATCCCCCTAAAACTTGTTTGCTAGGGAAACTGTCCCTCCCCTATTTAAGGAAACCAGCATTCTTCTAATTAAAGAAATTCAAAGAACCATATATGTCAGGCCACAAAACCAGTTCCAATAGATAGTAAGCCATATTATTGAGGTATGATTTACGTACCAAAAACTGTACATATTTAATGTATATAACTTGGTGACTTTGAGATAAGTATACACCTGTGAAACCATCATTATGATTAATGCCATAACATACCTATCACCTCAACAAGTTTCTTCCAGCCCTCTTTTTTTATTATTTTGTGATAAAATATAAAATCTAACTTCTTAGAAAAATTTTAAGTATACAATACAGTATCATTATATATGCTGTACAGTAGGTCTCTAGGACTTATGCATCTTGTACAACTGAAACTTAGTACCTTAAGACTAATATTTCCCTATTGTCCCATCCCTCAAGTCCCTGGCAACCACAGTTCTACTTTCTGCTCCTAAGGGTTTGATTACTTTAGAGTCCTCATATAAGTGGTGCCATGTCTTTCCATGTCTGTCTTACTACACTTAGCCTGTCTTACTACACTTAACCAGTCCTTCCGGTTTATTCAAGCTATCAAAAAAGGTAGAATTCCATCTTTTTAAGGCTGAATAATATTGCATTGTATGTATATAACACATTCTTTATCCATTCATTTGTCAATGAACATTTAGTTTTTTTCTGTCTTGGCTATTGTAAATAATGCTATAATAATCATGGGGGTGCAGATATGTCTTCAAAATCCTGATTTCAGTTCCTTTGGATATATCCCCAGGAGAGGAGTTACTAGATCAGATAATAGTTCTAGTTTAATATTTTGAGGAATATCCGTAGTGTTTTGCATAGTGGTTTCCCACAATGAGTGTACTAAGGTTCCTTTTCCTTCTCACTGTCACTAACACTTACCTTCTCTTGTTTTAATAACTATCCTAACAGAAGGGAAGTGATATCTCATTGTTTTGATTTGTATTTACCATTTCATATACCTGTTGGATATTTGTGTGTCTTCCTTGGAGAACTATCTATTGAGTTCTAATGCCCATTTTAAAATCAGATTTTCATGGGGTGCCTGGGTGGCACAGCGGTTAAGCATCCGCCTTCGGCTCAGGGCGTGATCCCAGCATTATGGGATCAAGCCCCACATCAGGCTCTTCTGCTATGAGCCTGCTTCTTCCTCTCCCACTCCCCCTGCTTGTGTTCCCTCTCTCGCTGGCTGTCTCTCTCTCTGTCGAATAAATAAATAAAATCTTAAAAAAATAATAAAATCAGATTTTCTTTCCTAATGAGTTGTAGGATTTTCCTTATATATTTTTGGTATTCACCCTTCTCAAATAATGGTCTGTGAATATTTTTCTCCCATTCTATAGGTTGCCTTTTCATCTGTTGGTTGTTTCCTTTGCTGTTTATGAGATTTTTAGTTTAATGCCACTTGTTTATTTTTGCTTTTGTTGCCTGGGTTTTTGGCGTCCTATCCAAGAAATCATTGCAAAGGTCAGTGCCAAGAAGCTGTTTCCCAGTTTTCTTCTAAGAGTTCTATGGTTTCAGGTCTTAAAGTTTTTAATCCAACTGATTTTGGATTTTTGTGTATTTTGTAAGGTAAGGGTCCACTTTCACTCTTATGCATTGGATATCCAGTTTTCTCAGCACCATTTATTGAAGAGATTATCCTTTCCCCAATTTGTATTCTTGGCACCTCCTTTGGGTTCCTGGACCCAATTCCAATGTGTGTGTGTAGGGGTGGGGGTGGGCGGGCTTCTTACAGGATACCAACCGATTTTTAGACAGTAGGGTGTCCAATAATTCAACTCAGTTTTGACACTATCTACCCAGAGATAGCATCGGGTCTCATAGATTAAGGGTTCAGTCCTACAAGACTGTCCGCCTCCCCACTTGAGACACAAGTTGCAAGTATATGTTGTCATCTGTACTTCTGAATAGCTGGCTATAAATCAGAAGTTCCCACTAACTCCTCCTCAGGTTTGATTAGTTTGCTGGGGTGGCTCACAGAACCACTTACTAGATCACTAGTTTATTTATTTTTTTCTACCTATTACACCACCAGTTTATTATAAAAGGATATAAGTCAGGAATAGTCAGACGGAAGAGATGCCTAAGCCAAGGTATGAGTAAAGGGGGTGGAGCTTCCATGACCTCTCCAGGTACACCACTCTCACAGCACCTCTGTTTTCACTAACCGGGAAGCTCTCTGAACCCCATCCTTTTGGATTTTTATAAAGGTTTCCTTATATAGTGAAAATTCATTAAATGACTGACCACTGGTCTTTGAACCCCATTTCCAGCCTCTCTATTCCCCAGAGGTTGAGGCTGGTGGGGCAAGGATGGAAGTTCCAAACCTCTAATCACATGTTTGGTGCCACCAGCCTCCACCCTTAGGTACTTTTCAAAAGTCACCTCATTAACACAACAAAGGCACCATTATCACTCAACACTTAAGAAATTCCAAGGGTTTGGGGAACTCTGTGTCAGAAACTGGGATGAAGACCAAATACGTATTTCTTATAAAGCCGATCGGTAGGAGAAGAAAGGGATAAAGAAAGGGGGGGTAATGAGAAGGGGGAATGAAGCATGAGAGACTATGGACTCTGAGAAACAAACTGTGGGCTACAGAGGGGAAGGGGCTGGGGGAATGGGATAGGCTGGTGATGGGTAGTAAGGAGGGCATGTATTGCATGGTGCACTGGGTGTTGTACGCCAACTAATGAATCATCGAACTTTACATCAAAAACCAGGGATGTACTGTATGGTGACTAACATAATACAATAAAAAATATTAAAAAAAATAAAGCAGTGTCAAGCACTCTTGTCTGAATCAACTGACAGTATGTGTGTGGATTTATTTCTGGGCTCCCTATTATGTTCCATTAGTATATATGTCTGTTTTTTTGCTAGTACCATACAGTTTTGATTATAGAAGCTTCATAATAAAATTTAAAAGCCAGAAATGTGATGCCTGCAGCTATGTTGTTCTTGATCAAAATTACTTAAGCCATTCAGGGTCTTTTGTGGTTCCATATGAACTTTAGGATTGTTTTTGCTATTTCTATAAAAAATGCAATTGGAATTTTGATGGGGATTGCAGTGATTCTGTAGATTGCTTTGCATAATTTGGACATCTTAATATTGTTCTAATACATGAACATGGAATTTATTTCCACTTATTTATGTCTGCTTTCATTTATCAGTATTTTATAGTTTTCAGTGTACAAATTTTTTACATCGTAGGTGGTTTATTCCTAAGTGTGTTTGGATAGATTGATTAATTGATGCCATCATGAATGGGTTTTCATTTTCAAATAGTTTATTGTTAATATATAGAAATGCAACTACTATCATATGTTGGTTTTTGCATTCTACAACTTTACTGAATTTATTTAGTCTTTAGGCTTTCTACATATAAGATTATGTTACCTGCAAAGAGATAATTTCTTCCTCTACAATTTATATTCTCTTAAATTCCTTTTTCTTGGGGCGCCCATCCGGCTCAGTCAGTTAAGTTTCTGACTCTTGATTTCAGTTCAAGTCATGATCTCAGGGTTGTGGGATGGAGCCCTATGTAGGGCTCCCCACTTAGTGGGGAGTCTGCTGGTGGTTCTCTCCCTCTACCCCTCCCCCTAGTCATGTGCATACTCATGCTCCCTCTCTCAAATGAATAAATAAATCTTAAAAATTTTTTAAACATTAAAAAAATTCCTTTTTCTTGCCTAATTTCTCCAAGTACAACTTCCAATACTATGTTAAAAAGAAGTGGTGAAAGTGTGCATCCTTGCTTTGTTTCATATCTTAAAAGTTTTGGGGGATGGGTTAAATAGGTGATGGGGACTAAGGAGTGCACTTGTTGTAATGAGCACCAGGTGTTGTACGTAAGTGTTGAATCACTATATTGTATACCTGAAACTAATATTACATATTAAATGGAATTTAAATTAAAAAAAAGGTTTCAGTTTTTTTTTTTCACCAGAGTATAATGTTAGCTACAGGCTAATTGTACATGGACTTTATTGTTGAGGTTAGTTCTTTATTTTTTATTACAATATTTTTTTTTATTTTGTTAGCCACCATACAGTACATTCCTGGTTTTTTGAGTAAAGTTCGATGATTCATTAGTTGTGTATAACACCCAGTGCACCATGCAATACATGCCCTCCTTACTACCCATCACCAGTCTATCCCATTCCCCCACCCCCCTCCCCTCTGAAGCCCTCAGTTTGTTTCTCAGAGTCCATAGTCTCTCATGCTTCATTCCCCCTTCTGATTACCCCCCCTTTCTTTATCCCTTTCTTCCCCTACCGATCTTCCTAGTTCTTATGTTCCATAGATGAGAGAAATCATATGATAATTGTCTTTCTCTGCTTGACTTATTTCACTTAGCATTATCTCCTCCAGTGCCGTCCATGTTGCAGCAAATGTTGAGAATTCGTTCTTTCTGATAGCTGAGTAATATTCCATTGTATATATGGACCACAGCTTCTTAATCCAGTCATCTGTTGAAGGGCATCTCGGCTCCTTCCATGATTTGGCTATTGTGGACAATGCAGCTATGAACATTGGGGTGCATATGGCCCTTCTCTTTACTACGTCTGTATCTTTGGGGTAAATACCCAGTAGTGCAATGGCTGGATCATAGGGTAGCTCCATTTTTAACTTTTTAAGGGACCTCCCCACTGTTTTCCAGAGTGGCTGCACCACCCTGCATTCCCACCAACAATGTATGAGGGATCCCCTTTCTCCAAATCTTCTCCAGCAATTGTTTCTTGCCTTGTCAATTTTTGCCATTCTAACTGGCGTAAGGTGGTATCTCAGTGTGGTTTTGATTTGAATTTCCCTGATGGCTAATGATTTTGAACATTTTCTCATGTGTCTGTTAGCCATTTGTATGTCTTCATTGAAAAAGTGTCTGTTCATATCTTCTGCCCATGTTATGATTTGTTTATTTGTTTCTTGCATATTGAGTTTGAGAAGTTCTTTGTAAATCTTGGATACCAGTCTTTTATCTGTAGTATCATTTGCAAATATATTCTCCCATTCCGTGGGCTGTCTCTTAGTTTTTTTGACTGTTTCCTTGGCTGTGCAGAAGCTCTTTATCCTGATAAAGTCCCATAAGTTCATTTTATCTTTTATTTCTCTTGCCTTTGGAGATGTGTCGTGAAAAAGGTTGCTCTGGCCGATGTCATAGAAGTTGTTGCCTATGTTCTCCTCTAGAATTTTGATGGATTCCTGTCTCACATCGAGGTCTTTCATCCATTTAGAGTTTATCTTTGTGTATGGTGTGAGAACGTGGTCAAGTTTCATTCTTTTGCATGTAGCTAACCAGTTTTCCCAGCACCATTTATTGAAGAGACTGTCTTTTTTCCACCGGATGTTTTTTCCTGCTTTATCAAAGATTAGTTGCCCAAAGAGCCGAGGGTCCATTTCTGGGTTCTCTATTCTGTTCCATTGGTCGATGTGTCTGTTTTTGTGCCAGTACCATGCTGTCTTTGTGATCACAGCTTTGTAGTACAGCTCGAAATCCGGCATTGTGATGCCCCCAGCTTTGTTTTTCCTTTTCAACAGTTCCTTGGAGATTCGGGGCCTTTTCTGGTTCCATACAAATTTAAGGACTATTTGTTCCAGTTCTTTGAAAAATGTCATTGGTATTTTGATCGGGATAGCATTGAAAGTGTAGATTGATCTGGGTAGCATGGACATTTTAACTATGTTTATTCTTCCGATCCGTTAGCATGGAATATTTTTCCATCTTTTTGTGTCTTCTTCAATGTATTTCAAGAGTGATTTGGAGTTTCTAGAATATAGATCGTTTACGTCTGTGGTTAAGTTAATTCCAAGGTAATGTATGATTTTTGGTGCTATTGTAAATGGGATGGATTCCTTAATTTCTCTTTCTTCAGCCTCAATATTCATGTATAGAAATGCAACTGATTTCTGAGCATTGATTTTTGTATGCCGCCACATTACTGAATTGTTCTATAACTTCTAGTAGTTTGGGAGTGGATTCTTTTGGGTTTTCCACAGGGTATCATGACATCTGCGAAGAGGGACATTTTGGGACTTCTTCTTTGCCGATTTGGATACCTTTGATCCCTTTTTGTCTTCTGATTGCTGTTGCAAGGACTTCTAGTACTATGTTGAATAATAGTGGCGAGAGTGGGCATCCTTGTCGTGTTCCTGATCTTAAGGGAAAGGCTTCCAGCTTTTCCCCATTGAGAATAATGCTTGCAGTAGGCTTTTCATAGATGGCTTTTATGAGATTGAGAAATGTACCCTCTATTCCTACACTCTGAAGGGTTTTAATCAGGAAAGGATGCTGTATTTTGTCAAATGCTTTTTCTGCATCTATTGAAAGGATCATATGATTTTTGGGTTTTTTCTTGTTGATAAAATCTATGACACTGATCGATTTGCGAATGTAAACCCCACTTGCATCCCAGGGGTGAATCCCATTTGGTTATGATGGATAATCATTTTAATGTGCTATTGGATTCTATTAGAAAGTATCTTGATCNTGATGGATAATCCTTTTAATGTACTGTTGGATTCTATTAGCAAGGATCTTGTTGAGGATTTTGGCATCCATATTCATTAGAGAAATCGGTCTGTAATTCTCCTTTTTGAGGGGGTCTTTGCCTGGTTTGGGGATCAAGGTAATATTAGCCTCATAGAATGAGTTTGGTAGCTTTCCTTCTGTTTCTATTTTTTGAAATAGCTTTAGGAGAATAGGTATTATTTCTTCTTTGAATGTTTGGTAGAATTCCTCAGGAAAACCGTCAGGCCCTGGCATTTTGTTTTTTGGAAGGTTGTTTATCACTGTTTCAATCTCTTCATTGTTAATTGGCCTGTTTAAAAAATCAATTTCTTCCTGTTTCAGTCTTGGTAGTTTATAGGTTTCCAGGAAGGCCTCCATCTCTTCCAGATTG
>NC_048222.1:59407913-59422955 GCF_002007445.2 Ailuropoda melanoleuca
CTATGAGCCTGCTTCTTCCTCTCCCACTCCCCCTGCTTGTGTACCCTCTCTCGCTGGCTGTCTCTATCTCTGTCGAATAAATAAATAAAATCTTTGAAAAAAAAATCAATTTCTTCCTGTTTCAGTGTTGGTAGTTTATAGGTTTCCANATCTATTTCTTCCTGTTTCAGTCTTGGTAGTTTATAGGTTTCCAGGAAGGCCTCCATCTCTTCCAGATTGCTTAATTTATTGGCATAAAGCTGTTGATAAAAGTTTCTAATAATCCTTCCAATTTTACTGGTGCTGGTTGTGACCTCTCCCTTTTCATTAATAATTTTATTAATTTGGGTCCTTTCTCTATTCTTTTGGATAAGTCGTGCCAGTGGTTTGTCAATTTTTTATTCTTTCAAAGAACCAGCTTCTAGTTCTGTTGATGTGCTCTACTGTGCTCCTGGTTTCTACCTCACTGATCTCTGCTCTAATCTTTTTTTTTTTAATTTTTTTAATATATTATGTTAGTCACCATACAGTACATCCCTGGTTTCCGATGTCAGCTCGATGCTTCATTAGTTGCGTAAAACACCCAGTGCACCATGCAACACGTGCCCTCCTTACTACCCATCACCAGTCTATCCCATTCCCCCACCCCCTCCCCTCTGAAGTCTTCAGTTTGTTTCTCATAGTCCATAGTCTCTCATGTTTCATTCCCCCTTCTGATTACCCCCCTTTTCTTTATCCCTTTCTTCCCCTACCAATCTTCCTAGTTCTTATGTTCCATAGATGAGAGAAATCATATGACAATTGTGATCTCTGTGCTAATCTTGATCAACTTCTTTCTCCTGCGTGGATTAGGCCTGTTCCTCTGTGCTGTTCCAGCNGTTTCTTGAGGTGAGAATATAGAAACTGCATTTTAGATTTTTCTATTCTTTTGAGTGAGGCTTGGATGGCTATGTATTTCCCCCTTAGGACTGCCTTTGCAGTATCCCATAGGTTTTGGACCGTTGTGTTTTCATTCTCGTTGGTCTCCATAAATTGTTTAAATTGATTTTTGATTTCCTGGTTTATCAAGTCATTCTTGAGCAGGATGGTTCTTAGTCTCCAAGTGTTTCAGTTTCTTCCAAATTTTTCTTGGGGGGGCGCCTGGGTGGCACAGCGGTTAAGCGTCTGCCTTCATCAGGGGATAATTTCAATCTTTTGGTATTGGCTGAGACCTGTTTTGTGTCCCAGAGCATGATCTATTCTTGAGAATGTTCCATGGGCATTTGAATAGAATGAGTATTCTTTGGTTCTGGGGTGTAGTGTTCTATATATATCTATGAGGTCCAACTCGTCGAGTATGGCATTCAAAGCCTTTGATTCTTTGCTTAGTTTTTGCCAGGGTGTTCTGTCTATTTCTGATAGTGGGGTGTTGAGGTCCCCTACTATTACTGTGTTCTTATCTATATGTCTCTTTATTTTGGNTGTGACCCACAACATGGTCTATTCTTGAGAATGTTCCATGGGCATTAGAATAGAATGAGTATCCTTTTGTTCTGGGGTGTAGTGTTCTATATATATCTATGAGGTCCAAATCATCTAGTATGGCATTCAAAGCTCTTGTTTCTTTGTTGTTTTTCTCCTTAGGTCATCTGTCTATTTCTGATAGTGGAGTGTTGAGGTCCCCTACTATTAACGTATTTTTATCCATATGTCTATTCTGGTTAAGAGTTGGCTTGTGTATCTAGCTGCTCCCCTGTTGGGGGCATAGATATTCATATTTGTCATATCCACTTGTTGGATACATCCTTTAAGAATAATATAGTGCCCTTCTATGTCTCTAACTATAGTCTGTAGTTTAAAATCCAATTTGTCTGATATTAGAATTGCTGCCCCAGCTTTCTTTTGAGGTCCATTGGCGTGAAAGGTGGTATTCCACCCTTTCAGTCTGGATGTATCTTTAGGTTCAAAATGAGTCTCTTGTAGACAGCAAATGGATGGGTCATGTCTTTTTATCCAATCTGCAACCCTGTGGCATTTTATGGAAGCATTTAGGCCATTTTCATTGAGACTGTTATTGAGAGAGATGATTTTAATGATGCCATGTTGCCTGTAAAGTCTTTGTTTCTATAGATTGTGACTTTCTGTTCTGTATCACGCTTGGGGCCTTTTTACTTTTATAGAACCCCCCTTAATATGTCCTGTAGGACTGGTTTCATGGTTACAAAATTGGTCAATGACTGGTGATTCTGGAAGGTCTTTATCTCTCCATCAATTCTGAATGACAGCCTTTCTGGATAAAAGATCCTTGGCTGCATGTTTTTCTCTGAAAGAGCTTTAAAAATGCCCCTCCAACCCTTTCTCTCATTCCAGGTCTGTGTAGACGGGTCTGACGTAATTCTGATGCCTTTGCCCTGGTATGTGAGAAATTTCTTTGCCCTGGCCACTTTCAATACTGTGTCCTTGGATCTAATATTTGTGAATTGCATTATGACATGACGTGGCGTAGGTTTGTCATGGTTGAGCTTGGGAGGGGCCCTTTCTGCCTCTTGGACATGAATGTTAGTTTCCTTTGCTAGATAAGGGAAGTTTTCAGCTACAATTTGTTCAAATATCTCTTCTAGACCTCTGTTTTTCTCCACCCCCTCGGGGATGCCGATGATTCTGACATTGGAACATTTCATTGAGTCAGTAATCTCCCATAACCTACATTCTTGAGATTGGATTTTTTTGCGCCAAGTTTCTATTTTAGCTTTCTCTTCTACTAACCCATCCTCCAATTCGCTGATACGTTCTTCTGCCTCAATTCATCCTGGCTGTCAGAGCATCTAATTTTGACTGCATTTGATTCATAGAATTTTTAATTTCTGCCAGATTCTTTTAACTTGCTGTTGAATTTGGCTTGCTTATATTTGGTTGAGGATTTTTGCATCCACGTTCGTGAAGGATATTGGCCTTTAGTTTTCTTGTGGTATCTTTTGTTTGGGTCTCTTGGTGGTACTGGCTACATAATATGAGCTTGGAAGTGTTTCTTCTTCTACATTTGGAAGAGTTTGAGGAATATTAGTTTTAATTCTTTTTACATATTTGGTAGAATTCGCCAATAAAGCCATCTGGTCATGGGCTTTCCTTTTTGGGCGTTTTTTGATTACTGATTCAATATCCTCATTATTGGTGTCTTCAGATGTTCTCTCATTTTTATTCATTCTTGGTAGGTTATATTTTTCTAGGATTGCCAATTTGTTAGTGTATAATTGTTCATAATAGATTCTCATGATTTTTTTAAATTTCCATGGCATCAGTTGTAATGTCTCCTTTTCCATTCCTCATTTTATTTGACACTTTCCTCTTTTTTCTTAATATAGCTAAGCATTTATCACCTTTGTTTTTTCAAAAAAAACCCACCTCCTAATTTCATCTATTTTTCTACTCTTTATTTCTGCTGTACTCTTTATTAGTTTCTTCTAACAGCCTACTTAGTTTGCTCTTACACTAATTTATTGAGGTGTAAATTTAGGTTGTTTGAGCTCTTTCATTTTAATGTTGGCATTTATTTCTATCAATTTCCCTTTTACTCATGCTTGTACTGCATCCTGTAAGTTTTGGTATGTTGTGCTTTCATTTTCTTTGGTCTCAAGATATTTTTTCTTTCTTCCTTGTGATTTCTTCTTGGACCTGATGATTCTACAAGAGTGTGTTTAATTCCCATGTATTTCTTACTTTTTCTGTTTCCCTTCTGTTAATGATTTATCGTTCTTTTTTTCTTTTAATAATAATATATTTTTATTATGTTAGTCACCATACAGTACATCCCTAGTTTTTGATGTAAAGTTCCATGATTCATTACTTGCATATAACACCAAGTGCACCATGCAATACATGCCCTCCTTAATACCCATCACCAGCCTATCCCATTCCACAGCCCCGCCCCCGCCTCTGAAGCCCTCAGTTTGTTTCCCAGAGTCCATAGTCTCTCATGGTTCATTCCTGCTTCTGTTTACTCCCCCTTCTTCTTCCCTTTCTTCTCCTACCAATCTTTTTATTTCTTATGTTCCATAAATGAGAGAAATCATATGATAATTGTCTTTCTCTGCTTGACTTATTTCACTTAGCATTATCTCCTCCAGTCCCGTCCATGTTGCAGCAAATGTTGAGAAATTGTTCTTTTTGATGACTGAGTAATATTCCATTGTATCTATGTACCACATCTTCTTAATCCTGTCATTTGTTGAAGGGCATCTCAGCTCCTTCCATGATTTATCATTCTATTCCATGTGGTTGGATGAGATACTCGGAATGATTTCAGTCTTCTTAAATTTATTAAGATTTGTCCTGTGTTCTAGCATGTGATCTGTCCTAGAGAATGTTCCATGTGCACTTGAGAAAAATATGTATTCTACAGCTGTTAGGTAGAATGTTCTTTATATGCCTATTAGGTCCATTTGGTCTGCAGTGTTGCTCAAGTCTGCTGTTTTCTTTTTGATTTTCTGTCTGTGTTATTCAAAATAGGGTATTGAAGTCTTCTGCTGTCATTTTATTTCTCCCTTCAGATATGTCAATGTTTGCTTTATATGGTAGGTGCTCCAAGGATAGGGGTATGTGTATGTGTGTGTATGTGTGTGTGTATTTATAATTGTTATATCTTCTTGGTGAATCAACACTTTTATCATTATGTGATGACCTCCTTTGTCTCTTATGACAGTTTTTTATTTAAAGTCTATCTTGTCTGATATAAATATACCTACTGCTGTTCTCTTTCAGTCACCATCTGCATAAAATATCCTTTTCCACCCCTTTGATTGTCCTGAAATCCAAAGTGTCTCTTTTGTAGACAGTATATAGTTGGTTCTTTTAAATTCATGTATCTAGTCTATATCATTTGGTGAGTTTAATCCATTTACATGTAAAGTAATTATTGATAAGCATTTACAATTGCCATTTTTTAATTGTTTTGTCTGTTTTGCAGTTCATTTGTTCCTCTCTTCCTCTCTTGCTATATTTCTGTATGATTTGATGGTTACTTTTATAGTGATATACTTTAATTCTTCTCTATTTATCTTTATGTACCTACCATGATTTTTCATTGTGGTTATCATGAGATTTGCATAAAAGTTCTTATAGTTATAACAATCTACTTTAAGCTAATAACCACAACATCAATCACAAAAACTTTACACTTTTATCCCCCCCACATTCTTTATGTTATTAATGTCAGAATTTACTTCTTTTTATATTATGTACCTACTAACACATTTTTTGGCTATAGTTATTCTTATAGTTAAAAAAATCTTTTAAGCTAGGGTTAAAAGTGATTTATGCACCATTATTACAACATTACTTTATCTTGTATTTGTACTTTTACCTTTACTGGTTGACATTTATACTTTCGTATGCTTTTGTGTTGGTTAGCATCCTTCTGATTCAACTTGAAAAACTTCCTCTAGCACTAGGCAAGTCTAGTGATTAGGAACACCCTCAGTCTTAGTTTTTGTCTTAGAAAGTATCTCTTTTATTTCTAAAAGGACAGCTTTTACAGGTAAAATATTCTTGGTTGGCAGGTTTTCCCCCCCCCTTTGACCACTTTGAATATATAATTCTAGTCTTTCTTGGCCTATAAGGTTTCTGCTGAGAAATATGCTAATAGTGTAATGGGTGAGGGCTTATATGTGATGAGTTATGTTTTTCTTGCTGCTTTAAAATTCTGTCTTTGCCTTTTGACAATTAAAATGAATCTTGATGAAGACCTCTTTAGTTTCTACCTATTTTGATTTTTTTTAAGGCTTTATGAATCTGTATGTCCATTTCCTTCCCCAGATTTGGGAATCTTTTGATTAAATTTGTTTTAAATAAAATTTCTGCCCTTTTTGCTCTCTCACCTCACTGGACTCCCATAATGTATTATATTATTATACTTAATGATAACCCCTAAGTTCTGCAGGCTTTCTTCACTCTTTTTCATTCTTTTATCTCTTTGTTTTTCTGACTGGGTAATTTCAAATGACCTGTCTTCAAGTTTGATGAGTCTTTTTTCTGCTTGATTAAGTCTGTTGTTGGAGCTTTCTTTTTTGTTTGTTGGCTTATTTTTAGCTCAGTAATCATATTCTTTAGCTTAAGAATTTGTTTGGTTCTCTTTATTGTTTCTGTCTCTTATCATTNTTTCTTTATCCCTTTCTTCCCCTACCGATCTTCCTAGTTCTTATGTTCCATAGATGAGTGAAATCATATGATAATTGTCTTTCTCTGCTTGACTTATTTCACTTAGCATTATCTCCTCCAGTCCCGTCCATGTTGCAGCAAATGTTGAGAAATTGTTCTTTTTGATGACTGAGTAATATTCCATTGTATCTATGTACCACATCTTCTTAATCCTGTCATTTGTTGAAGGGCATCTCAGCTCCTTCCATGATTTATCATTCTATTCCATGTGGTTGGATGAGATACTCGGAATGATTTCAGTCTTCTTAAATTTATTAAGATTTGTCCTGTGTTCTAGCATGTGATCTGTCCTAGAGAATGTTCCATGTGCACTTGAGAAAAATATGTATTCTGCAGCTGTTAGGTAGAATGTTCTTTATATGCCTATTAGGTCCATTTGGTCTGCAGTGTTGCTCAAGCCTGCTGTTTTCTTTTTGATTTTCTGTCTGTGTTATTCAAAATAGGGTATTGAAGTCTTCTGCTGTCATTTTATTTCTCCCTTCAGATATGTCAATGTTTGCTTTATATGGTAGGTGCTCCAAGGATAGGGGTATGTGTATGTGTGTGTATGTGTGTGTGTATTTATAATTGTTATATCTTCTTGGTGAATCAACACTTTTATCATTATGTGATGACCTCCTTTGTCTCTTATGACAGTTTTTTATTTAAAGTCTATCTTGTCTGATATAAATATACCTACTGCTGTTCTCTTTCAGTCACCATCTGCATAAAATATCCTTTTCCACCCCTTTGATTGTCCTGAAATCCAAAGTGTCTCTTTTGTAGACAGTATATAGTTGGTTCTTTTAAATTCATGTATCTAGTCTATATCATTTGGTGAGTTTAATCCATTTACATGTAAAGTAATTATTGATAAGCATTTACAATTGCCATTTTTTAATTGTTTTGTCTGTTTTGCAGTTCATTTGTTCCTCTCTTCCTCTCTTGCTATATTTCTGTATGATTTGATGGTTACTTTTATAGTGATATACTTTAATTCTTCTCTATTTATCTTTATGTACCTACCATGATTTTTCATTGTGGTTATCATGAGATTTGCATAAAAGTTCTTATAGTTATAACAATCTACTTTAAGCTAATAACCACAACATCAATCACAAAAACTTTACACTTTTATCCCCCCCACATTCTTTATGTTATTAATGTCAGAATTTACTTCTTTTTATATTATGTACCTACTAACACATTTTTTGGCTATAGTTATTCTTATAGTTAAAAAAAGTCTTTTAAGCTAGGGTTAAAAGTGATTTATGCACCATTATTACAACATTACTTTATCTTGTATTTGTACTTTTACCTTTACTGGTTGACATTTATACTTTCGTATGCTTTTGTGTTGGTTAGCATCCTTCTGATTCAACTTGAAAAACTTCCTCTAGCACTAGGCAAGTCTAGTGATTAGGAACACCCTCAGTCTTAGTTTTTGTCTTAGAAAGTATCTCTTTTATTTCTAAAAGGACAGCTTTTACAGGTAAAATATTCTTGGTTGGCAGGTTTTCCCCCCCCCTTTGACCACTTTGAATATATAATTCTAGTCTTTCTTGGCCTATAAGGTTTCTGCTGAGAAATATGCTAATAGTGTAATGGGTGAGGGCTTATATGTGATGAGTTCTGTTTTTCTTGCTGCTTTAAAATTCTGTCTTTGCCTTTTGACAATTAAAATGAATCTTGATGAAGACCTCTTTAGTTTCTACCTATTTTGATTTTTTTTAAGGCTTTATGAATCTGTATGTCCATTTCCTTCCCCAGATTTGGGAATCTTTTGATTAAATTTGTTTTAAATAAAATTTCTGCCCTTTTTGCTCTCTCACCTCACTGGACTCCCATAATGTATTATATTATTATACTTAATGATAACCCCTAAGTTCTGCAGGCTTTCTTCACTCTTTTTCATTCTTTTATCTCTTTGTTTTTCTGACTGGGTAATTTCAAATGACCTGTCTTCAAGTTTGATGAGTCTTTTTTCTGCTTGATTAAGTCTGTTGTTGGAGCTTTCTTTTTTGTTTGTTGGCTTATTTTTAGCAGTAATCATATTCTTTAGCTTAAGAATTTGTTTGGTTCTCTTTATTGTTTCTGTCTCTTATCATTTTGTTTGCTGATTCTTCTTGATTTAATTTAGTTGTCTACCTGTATTTTCTTGTAACTCACTGAACTTTTAAAAATGACTATTTTTAAATCTTTATCAGGCATTTCATACATTCACATTTCTTTAGGGTCACTTATTAGAGCTTTTTTTGTTGTTGTCCTTTTGGTGGAATCATATTTTCCTAATTTTTCCTGATCCCATAACCGTACACTGTTATCTGCATGTTTGAATAAGAATTCACATCTTCCAATCTCTATAGACTGACTTTGTCAAGGAAAGCTCTTCCTAGTTAGCCTATCCAGAAATTCTGTACCTAAAATTTTGTGGTTCTAGTTATTCTTATAGTTAAAAAAAAATCTTTTAAACTAGGGTTAAAAATGGTAGAGTCCATAGGCAGGCTGGTTTGCAAGGTCCACAAGGGGCCCATTGCCAGGGTCTGTGTGTGGGCAGGCCAAGTGCTAGTGTCCATAAGTGGACAGTCCTGGTGCCAGGATCTGGGCACGTGAGACCAGTGCCAGGGTCCATAGGCATGTGGATCTGCTGCCAGAGAATCAAAGGTCAACTGTTGAGATCCATGTGCTAATTGTTGAGGCCCTCTTGCTTCCCCCTTTCTTACCTGCCAGTTCCTGAGTGTTTTAAGTGAGGCATGACAGAAGCAGTTCTTTCAATTAGCACCTGAAAGGCTAACAAAGTCAAATATTCATTTTACTCCTCCCACCATGGGAGAACTTATGCTCTGAGAGGAGCTCTCTCAGTGGCATGCTGTTCTGCCTTGGGGAAAAGGTGATGTTAGGAAAGTGAGTGTTCTTTTTTAAAAAAAATTTAGAGTGGGGAAGGGCAAGGGGAGAGAAAGAGAGAGAATCTTAAGGAGGCTTCATGCTCAGTGTGGAGCCCAATCCAGGGCTCAATCTCAGAACCCTGATATCATGACTTGAGCCAAAATCAAGAATCAGACACTTAACTGACTGAGCCACTCAGGTGCCCTAAAGAAAGTGACCGTTCTTCTTAAACTTTTCAGTGAATCTTATCTCATTTCTGTGCTCTACTCAGATGCTGTAACCTCTCACTTGGATTCTAGAGCTCTCATGAAGGTATTTTCACCTACAAATGACTGTTACATTGATATTTTTGTGTGGGACAAGGGCTAGAACATCCTATTTCACATCTTGCTGACATCACTCTAATTTTAAAATACTTAAATAATATGAAGTATCTTCTTTGTCCTCAGTGAACTAAAACTAGAAATCTATAGCAGAAAGAAAACTGGACATTTTATAAATATGTGGAAATTAAGCAACACTCTTCTGAATAATTGATGGATTAGTGAAGATATCACACACAGAATTAGAAAATACTTTGAAACAAATGAAAAAGAAATACCACAATGTATGAAAATTTAAGAGATGCTACCGAAAAAGTGTTCAAAGAGAAATTTCTACTTGTCACTGGTGAATTCTACCAAATGTTTAAAGAATTATCCCAATCTTTTTCAAATTTTCCACAAATAATAAAAGAATTACTTACTCTGTGAGGCCAGCATAATGTGATACTAAATCCAGATAAAGACATCCTAAGGAAAGAAAGAAAAAAATATACATATATATATACATATATATATGTATAATCTTATGAATAGCTCATGAATATAAATGCAAAAATTCTCAACAAACCATTAGCAAACCAAATCTAGTTGCATATTAAAAGGATTATACATCAGGACCAAGTAGCATTAATCCTGGGAATACAAGAATGTCTCAATATATGAAAATCAATCACCGTAATATACCACATTAATAAAACAAAGCAGTGGGGGAAACTGTATGTGATTATTTCAACTGATGCAGAAAAACCCCTTTACCAAATCTAACACTCCTTTGTGATAAAATAACAAACTAGGAATATAGGGAACTTCCTCAACATTTATGAAGTTTATGAAAATTACATAAACTAAATAACATTATACTCAGTTGTGAAAGACTAAAAGCTTTCCCTATGAGATCAGGAATAAGACGAGGATGCCCAATTTTGTTACTTCTGTTCATCAGTGTGCTGGGGGTTCTGTCCAGAACAATTAGGCAAGAAACAGATATAAAAGGCATCCAAATTAGAAAGGAAGTAAAGTTATCTTTATTCACAGATAACATGACCCTATATATAGGTAATCCTAAAGAATCCCCCCAAACTAGTAGACTTAATAAACAAATTTAGCAAAATTACAGATACAAGTTCAACACACAAAAATCAGTTGTATTTTTACACACTACCAATGAATTATTCAAATTTGAAATAAAGAAAACAGTCTTATTTATAATACCATTAAAATACTAGCATCAAAAAGAATACAATATGTAGGAACATATTTAACCAAGGAGGTATTAGACCTGTACACACAAAAAAACAAAACATTGCTGAAATAAGTTTTAGAAGACCTAAATAGAAAAATATCCCATGTTTATAGATCCTAAAACTCAATATTGCTACAATAGCAGTACTACCCTAAGTGATCTATAGATTTAATACAATTCATTTCAAAGTCTCAATGAACAAATATTGTACATAAGGAAGAGCATATCCTTTCATATGGAATTGCAAAGGATCTTAAATAGACAAAACAATCTTGCAAAATTAAAAACAAGTTGGAGGACTCATACTTTCTGATTTCAAACCTGCACTAATTTAGAGTAATGAAAACTGTGGTATTGGCCTAAGAATAGACATAGATTGTGGTACCTGGGTGGCACAGTCTGTTTAGCGTCTGACTCTTGATTTTTGCTCAGGTCATGATCTCAGGGTCATGAGACCAATCCCTGCATCAGGTTCTGCACTCAGTGTGGAGTCTGCTTGAGATTCTCTCTCCCTCTGCCCCTCCCACTCATGCTCTCTCGCTCAAATCTTAAAAAAAAAAAAACAGACATATAGATAAATGGAATAAAACTTAGAGTCTAGAAATAAATTCATACATCTAAGGTTAGCTGATTTTTTTGACAAATGTGTCAAGCCTATTCAATGGAGAAAAAAAAATGTCTTCAACAAGGGGTGCTGAGACAACTCATGCAGAAAAATGAAGATGGATTCCTTACCTCACATTATCTTAAAAAACCAATTCAGAATGGTTCAAAGACCTAAATATAAGAAATAAAACTATAAAACTACTAGAAGAAACCTAGAAGTAAATCTCTATAGCCTTAAATTCTGCAATAGCTTCTTAGATATGGCACCAAAAGCCCAAGTAACAAAAGAAAAGATAGATAACTTGGACTTCACCAAAATTTAAAACTTTTGTGCATCAAAGTACACCATCAAGAAAGTGAAAATATAATCTACAGAATGGGAGAAAATATTTGAAAATCATACATCTGATTAGAGTCTAGTAAACAGGAATATATATGTGAATGTATAGATATGAAGAACTCTTCACTCATCAACATAAGACAAACAACCCAATTAAATGGACAAAGAACTTGAACAAGTATTTCTCTAAAGAAGATATTCAAATGGCTAACACGCATATGAAAAAATACTCCACACTATTGGTCATTTGGGAACTGTAAATGAAAACTGCAATGCGCTAGCCCTTCACACACACTAGGGTGGCTACTAAAAAACAGACAAGTGTTGGCGAGTAGGTGAAGAAACTGAAAACCTTTTACACAGATAGTAGGAATGTAAAATGGTGAAGTTATTGGAAATGTTTGGCACTTACTCAAAAAGTTAAACATAAAATTACCCTGGGAACCAGCAATTCCACTCCTAGGTATGTACCCCAAAGACTGAGAAACATGTATTCTAACAAATATTTGCACACAATGTATATAGAAGCATTATTCACAATAGCTAAAAAGTAGAAACTACCCAAATATCAACCAGTGAATGAATGAACAACGTGGTATATATTAATACAGTGTAATGTTACTCAGCTATAACAGGGAATGAAGTCTGATACATGCTACAACATACATGAACCTGGAAAACATTATGCTAAATGAAAAACTAGATGCAGAAAGTCATATTTCACATGATTCCACTTTATGAAATATCTAGAATGTCCCCCACTCTACTCAGCTCCTCAGCGGAGGCAAAGAGAGAGAGACAGGACAATTAGTTTACCTGAACACCATTCCAACGCACTTTAACCTCTTTGGGCTATATAAAAGTGTCCGAAGTACAAAAGTGGATTCCTTCAGGCAGCTGAAGTCTGGACAGACTGGATTATGTGAAAACCTTCCTCTCTGGTGCCCCGGTCTTATTTCCTTGATAGAAAAGCCTTCCTGTAATAAGCATTCCTAAAAGGGCTTGTTTCCAAAATGTATTGCTACAGTCAGAGGCTGGATTAGCTTCCACTTTTATTTAGAAAGTCATCATAATTTTCCCTTTAAGTTCCCTTATTTTTTTATTTTTATTTATTTATTTTTTTTAGTTAGCAGTTAGGCATCATTTGATATAGGAGCCATCGACACCAGTCTGTAGATCTGGAGCAGGGTTGACTCATGGCGAGGGAGAGATACAAAGCAAAATAGCATTGCAAATGGCTTCTTTATCCCATAGCTATGCTACCTTTCTTTCTGCCCCTAGCAGCATACAAGTGAGTACATGTGCGTGTTATGACTGGGAGAGGCAGTCTCAAGGTCCACGATATTATACCTTCAGGAGGGGCTATTCCGGGCAGTAATGCTGCGGAAGCACTGCAGTTAGTATATTGGTAAAGGGTACTGGATGGCTTAACAGAAGACCATCTGGGAGTGAGAGCATTCTTAATTTTCTCAATGTAGTCTGCTACAAATTTCTGGATTGCTTCAAGACTGTTTTAGTATAGCTAACAAGTATTTGGACCGGTCATGCCTTTGTCCCAATATGAAGGTTATCTGATCTTGGCTGATGTGTGAAAAGCAGCTTCTGTGGGATTAAGCTCACATGACACAATGTCAAAGAAATAGATAAGGAACTGGAACAAATTGGTGGATGGCCTCCAATTAGGATCCTTTATGGGGCCATTAAGTAAACAAAGCAAACAAGCCATTCTGCCTGCTGCAGCAAACTTCAGCAAGATCCCATTGTCTTGTTTTTGTGCCAGTACCATGCTGTCTTTGTGATCACAGCTTTGTAGTACAGCTCGAAATCCGGCATTGTGATGCCCCCAGCTTTGTTTTTCCTTTTCAACAGTTCCTTGGAGATTCTGGGCCTTTTCTGGTTCCATACAAATTTAAGGACTATTTGTTACAGTTCCTTGAAAAATGTCATCGGTATTTTGATCGGGATAGCATTGAAAGTGCAGATTGCTCTGCATAGCATGGATATTTTAACTATGTTAATTCTTCCGATCCATGAGCTTGGCATATTTTTCCATCTTTTTATGTCTTCCTCAATATCTTTCAAAAGTGATCTATAGTTTCTAGGATATAGGTCCTTTACGTCTCTGGTTAAGTTAATTCCAAGGTAACGTATGGTTTTTGGTGCTATTGTAAATGGGATGGATTCCCTAATTTCTCTTTCTTCAGTCTCGTGATTCGTGTATAGAAATGCAACTGATTTCTGAGCATTGATTTTGTATCCCGCCACATTAGTGAATTGNATGGTTTTTGGTGCTATTGTAAATGGGATGGATTCCCTAATTTCTCTTTCTTCAGTCTCGTGATTCGTGTACAGAAATGCAACTGATTTCTGAGCATTGATTTTGTATCCCGCCACATTAGTGAATTGACAGCATGGTAANACAAAGCTGTGATCACAAAGACAGCATGGTACTGGCACAAAAACAGACACATCGACCAATGGAACAGAATAGAGAACCCAGAAATGGACCCTCGGCTCTTTGGGCAACTAATCTTTGATAAAGCAGGAAAAAACATCCGGTGGAAAAAAGACAGTCTCTTCAATAAATGGTGCTGGGAAAATTGGACAGCTACATGCAAAAGAATGAAACTTGACCACTCTCTCACACCATACACAAAGATAAACTCCAAATGGATAAAAGACCTCGATGTGAGACAGGAATCCATCAAAATCCTGGAGGAGTACATAGGCAACAACCTCTACTACACCAGCCAAAGCAAACTTTTTCATGACACATCTCCAAAGGCAAGAGAAACAAAAGATAAAATGAACATGTGGGACTTTATCAGGATAAAGAGCTTCTGCACAGCCAAGGAAACAGTCAAAAAAACTAAGAGACAGCCCACGGAATGGGAGAATATATTTGCAAAGGACACCACAGATAAAGGACTGGTATCCAAGATCTACAAAGAACTTCTCAAACTCAATACACGAGAAACAAATAAACAAATCATAAAATGGGCAGAAGATATGAACAGACACTTTTCCAATGAAGACATACAAATGGCTAACAGACACATGAAAAAATGTTCAAAATCATTAGCCATCAGGGAAATTCAAATCAAAACCACACTGAGATACCACCTTACGCCAGTTAGAATGGCAAAGATAGACAAGGCAAGAAACAACAATTGTTGGAGAGGATGTGGAGAAAGGGGATCCCTCCTACATTGTTGGTGGGAATGCAAGTTGGTACAGCCACTCTGGAAAACAGTGTGGAGGTCCCTTAAAAAGTTAAAAATTGAACTACCCTATGACCCAGCCATTGCACTACTGGGTGTTTACCCCAAAGATACAGACGTAGTAAAGAGAAGGGCCATATGCACCCCAATGTTCATAGCTGCATTGTCCACAATAGCCAAATCATGGAAGGAGCCGAGATGCCCTTCAACAGATGACTGGATTAAGAAGCTGTGGTCCATATATACAATGGAATATTACTCAGCTATCAGAAA
>NC_048222.1:59423606-59444356 GCF_002007445.2 Ailuropoda melanoleuca
TTATACACAACTAATGAATCATCGAACCTTGCATCAGAAACCAGGGATGTGCTGTATGGTGACTAACATAATGTAATAAAAAAACATTAAAAAAAAAAGATCCCATTGTCTCCCTGTCGCAAATCCAGAATTGCCAGTTTTCATCAAGAGACCTTCATAGAGAAACACATTGTTGAATTCTATGGCTCTGTAAATGCTAGTCTTTGCATTTACGTAGGCCACTTCCTGACCATCTGACAAATGATGTTGACTACCTGGCACATATTAAAACTTGAGATCTTCTGTATAGAGATATTTGCTGAGGCTTCTGCCTTCTCATGTCTGTAACAAACCGGTCCATCTGTCTGAAGAATGTTCATGGTTGGATTTTACTTAGCCGGAATGCCTCTGGCTTTGGGTCTTAGCCTTTAGGATCTTTCCTGTGCCACTCACACTTAAATGAGTTGTTGTACAATCTGAATCTGTGTGGATACCATGATTAATTCTGCATCTCATAGTTTGAATCTCTGTCCTTATGGCCAAATTAATACTTCTCTTGATGTTTAATTCTGTGCTTGTTCTTTATGCTTGTAAAAACTGAGACCAACTTACTAGGTTCATACTTAGCGCTAATGGACAGGGTTGAAGATAATGCCGACTGATTCACTGTGACTTCACATTGCAACCTCCCCATATTCACAGTCAAGGAGGTGTTAACCAAAAATAGCTCAGGAATAGAGGTTAACTTTTGCCCCTTAGAGAGGAAATCTCCTGGGAAGCGTTTTGAAGGTGTTGAACAGGAAGGCATGAGCTCTGGAATATCCAAAAGGTACCTGAGAGATAAACACTCATCTGACACATTGTCAAAGGAAGTAGTGCCAATAAGCCTTTATTAACAATGACAGAAATTGGAAATGAGCTGTCTCTAGCCTATACATACAATATATATAGACCAGTCTAGAAACAAAGTGTAAAAACCAGAGAACACCTGTACTCTTCCTAAAGATCTCTTTTGCTTACTGGTTTAGGGTCCATGTGAAACAGATGGTGTGCTTGAAGGAAGTGTGCTCACAAAGTTTATAACCACAAACTTGACAGAGAAACCCAAATAGCAAGAAGCATCTGACAAGTGTGACAGAAGGAAAGCTACAGGAGTATTTTCTGAGCTAAGTTGTGTATTCCAAAAGAAACATGATCGAAAAAATCTACTTGAAGCTTCTCAACCAGTAGACATCATTCAATATTGTAGTCCAAAAACTTTTCTCACTTAAGTTTGTAGAAAAGTTGAAAATTATATAGCACTCTGGTTGTAGGCCCTTTGCTTTGAGAACTTCTTTTAGAAAATCATGCACACTGAGGTCATTCACCACAGTGACCACCGTTTTCTACTTACCTGTCAAGGAAACTCCGTCAGTGCTACCAACCATATCTGAATTGGAACTTCATTTTTTTTAAACCCTCCTTGCCATTTTTACCTTTTGTGTTAGGAATAATGTTATTAAAACTTTCCCTTGCATATTGTTAAAATAGCTTTAAGGTCAAGGAAGAATAATTTCAGGCTCTATTACCCTTTTCCATATTTTCTACAAGCCTAAATGGTTTATTCCAGGCAGAATGCTAACGTTTGAGTCACCTGGGGAAAGCAAAGCGTGCAGATTCAGCATGCTTCCTTTTCATTCCATCTGGTTCTCTTCCTGCTGTCAGGGCACAAGGAACTAAGGAGAATTGTCCTGTTTGCTCTAGTGGTGAACAATTCACCTTTGTGGCCTGCCACAGAAATGGTGGAAGACGTTGGAATGAGGGAAAAGAATGGAGAGGGTTATCCGTTCTATCACTGTGACTAATCAGCAATCTTCCCTCCAGCTGATATTGCTAGATCAACTGTAGAGACAGGAGGTAGGCCCTTCACCTGGAAGTTTTCCACCACAGTAAGTGCCATAGACCGAGGCCTTGTACTTGTCCTCAGGCTGCTGTGGAACATTTTATTTTCTTTGTAAAGAGCTCCTTTGTCACTTGTTTGGGGCCATGTGAGTAAGTAGCATGCTCTAATGAGGATAAGGGGGCAATACTAAATGTAAATTCTCTCCTGGGGAGGAAGAAGATATAAAAGCACAATGTCTGTCCCTCAAAGTTATTCAATGTAGAGTTTCTTCTGTCTATGGAGGTAGGTATCTGGTAGAAAACTGTACTAGAACCTGGGGATTTTGGCAGCCTTTTTAGTAATAAAATGATCGGGAGCTCTGGTTTGAGCTCACCTAACTGTCAGAAGGTTGAAGGGACATTCATCACCCTAGAAGGTCATGAGATGATTAGACAATGGGGATAGGATCAGGAAAGGCATTGGCCACACTGGAATAATCAATTCCAGAGCATAGGTTTATCTTGGCAGAACACAAAATAGGGGGAGGAGGGTCTTGGAATATGGCTGCAAAAAGGCTTGAACACTGAACATTTATTCCTGTGCTTTAAAATTATCAGTAGCGGGGTGCCTAGGTGGCACAGCGGTTAAGCATCTGTCTTCAACTCAGGGCGTGATCCCGGCATTATGGGATCGAGCCCCACATCAGGCTCCTCTGCTGGAAGCCTGCTTCTTCCTCTCCCACTCCCCCTGCTTGTGTTCCCTCTCTCGCTCGCTGTCTCTCTCTCTGTCAAATAAATAAAATATTTTTAAAAAATAAAATCATCAGTAGCATCTTTTAAAGCAGTTTTGAGTTTTAAATAATTACCCAGTAAACTTAACATGGCTTCCATCTACCACCTTTCCCCTGCTTTTCCTTTATACTCCGCTTCTAGGTGCTGCTGTTATTGTCCTGCTCTCATCACTAGAGCACCACTATACTTTAGCCATTCCACCAAGCTACCTCTATCCTCTCTCCTTGCACATACCATGTAGTCCCACAAACTTAGAAAGGTAAGGGGACTTGGGGTGGATGTATTCAAAAAGAGACTGAGTCCCCTGTGATAAGAATGCCTCCTCTAGAACTGCAACAGAAGTCACACTGGGACGTTGCCAGAAATTCCTGATCCCTAGCCCAGTCAACTGTCCCAATCAATAGATGATAATTTATCAGTTTCTGGTATAGTGGTTCAGTGGGTGCTGAGTCTTTAAGTAAGACCTTCAAGGAGGAGAATTAGGATTAGAAATTTTGGCTTAATTTCTTATGACTTTTCAAATTAGGACCTTTCAGTTCCAAGAAAAAATAGAAATTGCTAAAGTTAAGGCCTCTTCCTAGTAGAAGTTGGACCACACAGCACTCTGGGACTGGTTCACAACCTTTCCTGTTCTGTAATATTTTTATCATGTTCTAAAATCTATCACAGAGCAACACTTCAAGTAATAGACTCAATGTAGCTTGAGTAACATGGAAAACTATCTTCTGAAAGAAGTTAAAGATGACACAAAGAAATGGAAAAACATTCCATGCTCATGGAATTGGAAGAACAAATATTGTTAAAATGTCGATGCTACCCAAAGCAAACTCCACACTCAATGCAATCCCTATCGAAATACTAACAGCATTTTTCACAGAGATTACAATTCTAAAATTTGTATGGAACCACAAAAGACCCTGAATAGACAAAGCAGTCTTGAAAAAGAAAAGCAAAGGTGGAGGCATCACAATTCTGGATTTCAAGTTATATTACAAAGCTGCAGTGATCAAGACAGTATAGTACTGACACAAAAACCGATACATCGATCAATGGAACAGAATAGAAAACCCAGAAATGAACCCACAACTACATGTGCAATTAATCTTTGACAAAGCAGGAAAGAATATCCAATGGAAAAAAGACAGTCTCTTCAACAAATGATGCTGGGAAAACTGGACAACAATATGTAAAAGAACGAAACTGGACCACTTCTTTATACGATGCACAAAAAGGAATTCAGAATGGATGCAAGACCTAAATGTGAGACAGGAAACTATCAAAATCCTAGAGGAGAAAACAGGCAGCAACCTCTCTGACATCAGCTGTAGCCACTTCTTAGTAGATATATCTCCTGAGGCAAGGGAAACAAAAGCAAAAATAAATTGTTGGGACTTGATCAAAATAAAAGCCGCACAGCAAAGGAAACAACCAACGAAACTAAAACACAACCTATGAAATGGGAGAAGATGTTTGCAAATGACATCTGATAAAAGGTTAGTATCCAAAATCTATAAAGAACTTATAAAACGTAACACCCCCCAAAAAAATAATCCAGTTAAGAAGTGGGCAGAGGACATGAATAGACATTTCTCCAAAGAAGACATCTAGATGGCCAACTGACACATGAAAAGATGCTCAGCAGCACTTATTATCGGGGAAATGCAAATCAGGACCACAGTGACATATCACCTCACCCCAGTCAGAATGGCCAAAATTAACAACACCGGAAACAACAGGTGTTTCTGAGGATATGGAGAAAGGGGAACTCTGAACCCCGTTACAGTGTGCTAGGAATGCAAACTGGTACAGCCACCCTGGAAAACAGTATGGAGGTTCCTCAAAAATTTAAAAATAGAGCTACCCTATGACCCAGCAATTGCACTACTAGGTAGTTACCCAAAAGATACAAAATTATGGATTTGAAGGAATACATGCATCCTGATGTTTTTGTTTTTTAGATTTTATTTATTTGAGAGAGAGCACGCACATGAGTGGGGGTGGGGAGGTGGGGGAACAGCAAAGGGAGAGAGAAAATCTCAAGCAGATGCCACATTGAGCGTGAGTCTGAGATCATGACCTGAACTGAAATCAAGAATGAGACATGTAACCAACCAAGGCACTCAGGCATCCCTGCACGCTGATGTTTATAACAGCGTTCTCAACAATAGCCAAATTATGGAAGGTAGGACCATTACTTTAAATCCTCTACTAGGCATATTACCTCCATTTCACTTAGGTCTCTTGCTGTAATTTTGTCCTTTCATTTGGGACTTATTCCTCTGTCTCCTCATTTTGTCTGTCTGCGTTTGTCTGTGTCAGCTATTCCTATGGCTCTTGAAAGTAGCGGCCTTAGGAGGAAGAGGTCCTGTGCTGCCCTGCAGTGCAGTGTCCCTTGTTCACCAGAACCCGGCACTTCAGGGGTGTCTCCCATGTATGCTGTGCGTACCCTGCTGTTGTAGCTGAGCCGCTTTTTCCTTCAGGCTGGTCATATGCAGTGGCTCTCTCGGCTTGTTGTGAGCAGTGTTGGGTCCCTGTGCTGCTAGCAGGTCAGTCTGGGGCTGCCTTGGGCCTGCACTGAGTCAGACTAGGTGTTTGTGACAGGCACTAGCGCAAAGCTTTCCCGCGTTGTCTCCTGAGCAGCTTGCTTTGGCGGATAGGGGCCACAGTCAGACCAGTCGCCTGCCCCCATCCCACTGCCAGAGCTACAGTCGCACTGGTGTGAATGGTTATCTTTCCCTGTCCCTGGGGCAGGAGTCTATCGGGAGTGGTGTTGGCCCCCGTTGGGGCTGCTTGCACACTTTCAGGCCTGTGGTACTGCTTTGGATGGGCTCCGGCCAAGAGCATGTTGGGGGTGTATGGATCTGCAATGTGAATGGGGCAGGAGATGAAGAATTAGCAAGGCTTTCCCACTGGTCCTCTGGGGGAGGGGACCTGCTGGCCTGGAACCAAGGCTGCAGGGGACAGATCTGCAAAGTACAAGGGGGTGGGATCCTGCTTAGCAAGCTCCGACTGCTGCTGGTCCTTTGTGGGAGGCCCTGCAGGGTAGGGACCGAGGCAGGCCCGGCTGGAGGGGCTGGATGTGTTGCAGCAGGGAATGCAGGGCAGCGGTGCGAGCAAGTTAGGTAGTAGATGTCAGTTCCACGCTGGGTCTCACGGATGGCGAGGGAGGGAAATGGCACCTGCCCTCTCCTTTGTTCCTAGAGGAGTCCCCCAACAATCTCTATCCTTCCAGGACACACCCTGAGATGAATAATTCTACCTCCTGTGTGCCCCCAGCATTGCTCGAGCTGCTGCCTCTGTGCTGTCTCTCTAAGGTTGGGGTCTCCATTTCCTCTCACTCTCCCAGACCTGAGTCCTGTGATTTTTAAAATTCCAGATTTTAAAGTAGCACCGGTTTTAGGAACTAAGAAAATTCAGCCCCTGTGGTTTTCAGCGTCAAATGTTATGGGGATTCATCTTCCCTGTGTGGGCGCCCCAGTGTGATAATCTGTTTTTCTCCCCTCTCCACACCACTGTGTCCCGCCCACAGGTCTGTTAAGCTCCCCCACTGCATCTCTGCCCTTCCTCTGTCTTTGGTGTGGCCTTTTCTCTACACTTAGCTGTGGAGTTTGTTCTGCTAGTCCTTGGGTCCTTTTCTGGGTTATTTAGTTGTATCCACGAGATAAGGTGACCTTAGGATCCTCCTACGCGGCCATCTTCCCAGCAGACTCCGGTTTGTTTTTTCTTTAGTTGATTTCTAGTTCCATGCAATTGTGTTCAGAAGAGATGCTTGTAATGATTTCAATTTTCTTAAATTTATTTTTAATTTATTTTTATTATGTCCAGTTAGCCACTGTATAGTACGTCATGAGTTTTAGATGTAGTGTTCAATGATTCGTTAATTGTGTATAACACCCAGTGCTCATCACAACACGTGCCCTCCTTAATACCCATCACCCAGCTACCCCATCCCCCACCCCCTCCTCTCTGAAACCCTCAGTTCGTTTCCCGGAGTCCATAGTCTCTCATGGTTCCTTTCCCTCTCTGATTTCTCCCCCTTCAATTTATTGAGACTTGTTTTGTGGTCTAATACGTGATCTGTTCTGGAGAATGTTCCATGTGCACTTGAAAAGGACGTGCATTCTACTGTTTTTCGACTGGATTGCTCTGTATATTTGTTTGTTCCATCTGGTCTAATGTATCATTTAAGGCTATTCTTTCCTTGTTGAATTTCTGGCTGATTTATCCATTAATGTAAGTAGATATTAAATCCCCTCCTATTACTGTATTACTGCCCTTTTTTTTCCCTTTATGTCCATAAATATTTGCCTAATATGTTTAGGTGCTCCTAATGTTGGGTGAATAGAGACTTACAATTGTTGTTGGATTGATCTTATTGGGTTGATCCCTTTATTATTTTGTAATGCCCTTCTTTGTCTCGTTATAGTTTATTTTAAAGTCGATTGTGTATGATCTAAGTATTACCACCTTGCTTTTCTTCCTATTGCCATTTGCATGGAATATCTTTTCCATCTCTTTACCTTCAGTCTATATGTGATTTTAGGTCTGAAGTGAGCCTCTTGTAGACAAGATATAATTGAATCTTGCTTTGTTATCCATCATTAGCTTATGTCCTTGACTGGAGCATTTAATCCATTTACAATTAAAGTAATTATTGGTATCTATGTACTTACTGCCATTTTTTTTTTCTGGTTGTTTTTGTAGTTCTCTGTTCCTTTCTTGCTCTCTTCCCTTGCAATTTGATGACTTTCTTTGGTGTTATGTGTGGGTTCCTTTCTCTTAATTTTATTTTTCTTGTATGCATGTGTATCTATGTAGGTTTTTGTTTGGTGGTTCATATATAAAACCGTATGTGTATAGCAGTCTATTTCAAGCACATTCTAAAAGCACTGCATTTTTTTATATAATGATTTTTTATTATGTTATGTTAGTCACCATACAGTACATTCTTAGTTTTTGATGTAATGTTCTATGATTCATTATTTGCATATAACACCCAGTGCTCCGTGCAATATATGCCCTTCTTAATACCCATCACTGGCCTATCCCAATCCCCCACCTCCCTCCCCTCTGAAGCCCTCAGTTTGTTTCCCAGAGTCCACAGTCTCTCATGGTTCATTCCCCCTTCTGTTAACCCCCCTTCATTCTTCCCTTCCTTCTCCTACTGAACTTCCTGCTATTTCTTATGTTCCATAACTAAGTGAAACCATATGATAATTGTCTTTCTCTGCTTGATAAAAGCACTGCATTTTTACCACCTCCTCACCTCTTCAACTTTTGGAACAAGTTTGAGAAGGATTGGCACTAATTCTTTAAATATTTGGTAAAATTCACCTTTGAAGCCTCTGGTCCTGGGCTTTTCTTTTTGGAAGATATTACTACTTCAATCTCTTTACTAGTAAAAGTCTATTCTTCCTATTTCTTTCTGATTCAGTCTTGATGGGTTGTATATTTTAGGAATGTTTCCATTTCTCCTCAGTTGTCCAGACGTTTGGTATGTAATTTTTCATAGTAGCCTCTTATTACTTTTGTATTTCTTTTCTTTCATTTGTAATTGCTCCTTTTTAATGTAGAATTTTGTTAATTTGGATCCTCTCTTTTCCTTGGTTAGTCTAAAGACTTGTCAATTTTATCTTTTCAAAGAACTAACTCTAAGGTTTGTTAACTGTTCTATTGTCTTACTTTCTATTTCATTTATTTCTGCTTTAACCCACATGTATTTCCTTTTCTTCTAACTTTGGGTTTTTGTTTTTGTTTTTCTGGTTCCTTGATACATAGAGTTAGGTTGTTTATTTGAGATCTTTGTTTCTTGATAGTCATTTACTGCTATGAACTTTCCTCTTAAAATTGCTTTTGCTGCATCACATAAGTTTTTATACATTGTGTGTCCATTTTTGTTTTAAGATCCTTTTTAAATTTTTATTTGAGATGAAGTGGTAGTATAATTTGGGGGTAAACCTGTTTAATCTCTGATATGATAACATATAATAAAGTAAGTTTGAACTGATTCTGGTTTGAAGATCATTGAATCAAGGCATTTGTGGCCCTGACTCTGTGTGTAGTAGAGGTAAGTGCCTGGGGTCCCTGGCTTAAGGAATGGACACTGCCCCATCTACTGAGTTGAGTGACTTGCTACATGGCTAACAGCATCTCTTTGAGCCTGTATTATATTCCTGAAAGACACACGTTTTGGAGGAAGCTAAAACTGTGTTATTAAGTGATTTACTGTAAGTCATTAAGTGGTAATTTTAAGACTGGTGCACATACTGCCTAACTCTACCATTATTATGTTCAAGTATACAGTGAGCTTCCTGTTTGTGTCGTTGGAGGCTTTTCAGTAATTATAAGGCATAGTGGCAACACTGGAGTCCCAAAGGGCTTGACTAGTGCTCAAATTATCAAGTGTTGGTTGGCAACATGTTCAGAGGAAACAACTGAAAGCTAGAGAAAGGCTCCCTAAAGACCCTGGTAAAAGAAGAATTGGACTACTTATTGATGGACTAAGAAAAGGAGAAGTTAGATGTGGTCATTGTTGACAAGTCAAAGATACTTGGAGATCAGATGGCTGACCTGTTAGATGGTAGTGAACAAGCCCAAGATTATTCTTTAAAATACTGGATGTCACTCTCATATATAAGTAACAAATTTACAATCCCATCCCAAAACTAGAGTATTTCCAATGAATTACATATACATATGTTCTTGCGAAATCCTGTTTTCCTGCCTTTCTCCATCATAATTATTATAATCTTCATCTTCCCTCTTAGTTGCATAGCGTGTACCTAAGCAATACGTAGTCTTGAGTGTTTTAATGTGATACATAAGTACTAAGCTATATAATTGTTAGGGATTTGTTTTCACTCCCAAGCTGTATAGAGCTCAAGTTCAATTATTTTTAATTTTTCTACAATATCCCTTAGATTTTTATTCATTTAGTATGTTACCCAGTCAAATGTTTTCTGTTCCTACAAAGAATCCGAAAAGGAAAACTCCACATTTAGTCCTGTGGACAAAAAAGATTCTGCCAAATGATGTTCCCATCTAACTTGATTTCTAAACAGACACACCTGATGGGGCCACTGAAATTTTCTCAGAGTCTCTGACTCAGAAATAGGCAGTTTATATGAGCTGTGGACTATGTGAAGCTCCTAAAACAGTTGCTGCTCAGCAGCTACTTTATGCCAAGGAGAAAAGTCAGCAGATTGGTAACAATGTGTGTCAATTGCACAATGGCTGCTGCCTCCCTTCTGCCCTCCAAATATCCCAAGACTCTCCTTTGTGGCTCACCCTAACTAGACACACAGAGTGAATTGTGGGAAATGTACTTCAGCCTAGCCAAGTTGGCACATTACAAAGACATCAAAGAATTTGACACTTTTTTTTTTTCTAGACTGAGTGTCATTAATGTCTTTTAGTGATAGATTTATCTGAGCTGGGGTGTTTTTTCTTCTTAAAGCAGGGGTCAAACTATTCTCCTGATTTAAAAAATCTGTTGAAGGAGAAAGCTACTTCTTGAATTCAGAGCTAAGTTGCCCCCTCTGTTAGAAATCTCCTAAAGATAGTAGACTCAGCCTTCTCCTGAAGTCCCATGGATGCACTGAGGATGTTCTTTGCCTTTCTTATCACAAGGAAGCCTATTCCACAGCTTCTCTAAATGAACCCTTTAACACACTAGTAGAATGTAAGACATACTTCCCTATTCAGGACTGAAGTGGCCCAATACCAGAGTCAAGCGAAGGATCCAGGACTTCCCTATCCATTGGAGCTTGATCCTTGTGATTTAGTTTTTTAGTGACCCTCTTAAAATAGATGCTCCCTGCCCCATGAGTACATGCATAACACTGCCCACTGCCTAGGCCTCACTGAAAAGTGCTGTAATCAGAACAGAACCCAGCATCCGTGGTCTACTTCTGCTCTGACTTGTGGCTTTTGCAGTGCCATAGATATTGCAGTGGTAAGAGTTACTGGGGCCTTAAGGGCATCCTAATGCCATCTATTAGGATGGTGTCCCAGTTTTTCCTTATTCTACTAAATGTCATCACCTGACTCTTTCTTTTTTTTTTTTTTTTTTTTTTTTTTTTTAATGGTCTGCGATTCCAGTGCATTAGAATAGGGGATAAAAATGCTTCAGGTTTGGGGTGCCTGGGTGGCACAGCTGCATCAGCATGGGACTTGTGGTTTCATTTCAGGTCATGATCTCAGGGTCATGAGATCGAACCCCACATTTGGCTCTGCACTCAATGCAGAGTCTGCTTGAGACTCTCTCTCTCTCTTCCTCTGCCCTTCCTGCTCATGCTCTCTCTTTTCCTCTCTCTCTAAAATAAATAAATCTTTAAAAAAAATCCTCAGGTTTGTGGGATATTGAAAGCAGTTTTAGAGGCAAGGCAACGTTGAGTCCATTCAATATGGCGATGGTGTGGGATNTGGAGATGGTGTGGGATAGAAAGATAAACTGACTATTGCAGTGTTGCAGTGTTTGAGAAGACGAATGTGAGTTTAAAAATCTGGCTTTGGCAGAATTGTTATCTATCATTGGGAAGAAAGAGGCGTGGAGATTTTGGATATGTAGTATGGAATTCTAGGTCTCAGTTGCCACACAGTTCAATTATTAAAAAATGCATGACCCAAGTCTAATCTGGGCTCTTTCAAGGAACCCAATAGAGAACATCATGAGAGGGGTAGTCCCACCTATGGCAAATGGGGAGGAATATAAAAAAAAAAAAAAAACTAGGAAAATGTGTGCTGCTAGCAGAATACCAGAACATTCTGCTTAAAACAAGATCTCTGTTTAGACTTCAACACTAATTTCTGTGGTCTTTGCTCTCCACAGAAGTAGAGTTTGAATTTACTTGCATAACATTGGATAGAAAGCCTATTACCTAGCTTAACTGAAATTATCTGAATTATCTTCAGGGCTTTTTTTGTTTGTTTGTTTCATATCATTTTTATTTATCTTTGTTTTTACACTCCCAGTCAAAACACTGTTTTCCAGGGGCGCCTGGGTGGCACAGCGGTTAAGCGTCTGCCTTCGGCTCAGGGCGTGATCCCGGTGTTGTGGGATCGAGCCCCCCATCAGGCTCCTCTGCTATGAGCCTGCTTCTTCCTCCCACTCCCCCTGCTCGTGTACCCTCTCTCGCTGGCTGTCTCTATCTCTGTCAAATAAATAAATAAAATCTTTAAAAACAAAAACAAAAAAAACAAAAAAAAAACACTGTTTTCCAGAGCTACTTAAGTTAGTCATTTTCTTTTTTATTGAACCATCATTAATGTAGTGTTGTATTAGTTTCAGGTGTACAATATGATTTAACAATTCTATACATTACTCAGTGCTCATCATGACAAGTGTGACTTCATTACTGCCAACAAGTCTGTTCAAATTTTCTATTTCTTCCTGATTTGGTTCTGGAAGGTTGTATGTTTCTAGGAATTTATCCGTTTGTCCATATATTGGTATATAATATTCTCTTATAAGAACAAACTAGAACAAGTGTGATGTTCACACTACAACTGATTCTGCAGTTTCAAAAACTTTGTCTTAATTATGGCAGTAGGAAGCAATGAATCAGAATTCACGTTTACTCTTACCAGGAAGGAAATAAAACAAGTTCTAAGCATGCCATGATACAAATGAGTTTCTCTGTGATAACAAGGAAGAGGGATACCAAGAATGCCATGTTATAACTCATCACTGGACTTCTGAGGTTGAGTTTTCCAGCAGCTAAGAATTACTGCAGGAAATACAGTTGTCCAAGCACTGCAATTCTCTAGTGAGAACTCTAGACCCAACCAACCATAAGGCTACAATCTTTGTACAATCTTTCCCAGCGTATGCTAAATTTCTGATGTGTTGGGTTTTGCCTAGCAGCACCCTTTGTAGAACAGTAGATAGTCCTCAGTGTAAAATGCAAAGGTCCGAGACAGCAATGCAGAAATGCTGCTCACAGTATGAGCACCACGCAACAGGCAGGAAAACAAAATAGTTTTTAGTCCCATACTCAAACCCAGTAAACCAAAAAATCAAATTGAAAAAGGCTAGACTCATTTAAAGACCCGTACCTGAATCACATCAAGGTGGCAGAAAAAGCAATAATTTAGGAACAGGTGACCAATGGCTGATTCTGGTTTCTTTAGTCAGTCATTGTGCCAGGGAAAGCCTGATGTTGAGTTTTGTCATTATGTCTAGCACAATCATCGTGTAAATAGGAAGAAAATGAACTAGAGGATTGTGTTCCTCTGAGATTTGTAGCAGATACTGCTTTCTCAAAGCTTAAGACTGTTTTACCTCTGGCTCCTCACTGTTGCAATCAGTGGGGCCTCAAATACTGTACAAGGAAGAAATGATGACAACAACAGACACTTCCATTATTTTTTTTATTTACATGAACCTTCATATAACCAAGATATTCACATATGGAAATGGATATCAATCCAAAACCAGGCAAGTTCTTTCTGTATTTTTTTCTATTACCCATACATTAATGCATGGCAATACCCAAGTGGAGGAAACAGGTTCCGGTTGCCTGCTGTCTTAGTTTAACCTTCCTCAACAGCAGCACATAGTGCAAAAAGGACATAAATACACATAGTTTATTTGGGAAGTGATCTTCAGGAAATGCTAGTAATGGTGAGATGAGATAGGGAAGGAAAGGAAGCTCATGGTGCATTGCCAAGCCAGTTACCACCAGTGAGCTCTGGAAGTTAAAGGAATCTCAGCTCAGGTCATGCAGAGATTGCCCAGCTTAAGTATCTCCATTGGGTGCACTCATTGGCTGAGAGCAGCCCTTGGCATAATGGCCACACTACATACAAAACTGCGCAATGGCTAGTCGGCCCACTATGTTCCCCCATCTCCAGCAAGTATTGAAAAGCACCTCCACAGCAGCTATATTCCTTATTTAATCATTGAAAGGGCAGTTTATTATATGGCAAAGGATATGTTCAAAATCTGGGGTGCATTCAAATACCAGCATTCCTTTAATTACCCTTGGATTCTGGAGTGCTAACTAAAATCTTTGCTTTTAGAAAATGTTTATCTGATGGTGGGTTGGTACTGTTGGTATATTTATACTGTGAAAGAGGCTGAAGGACGTAGTTTTCCAGTCACAAGATCTTGCTCCCACCAATTCTTCTCCACCCTCCTTATTTAAACCTCAAATTGACCTACCAGGTCGATTGAAGGCCCAGTCTTGCATCTGTCTTACGATGAACTGAAGTTCAATTTCCTCATGCCTTCTGAGAATCTAAACAGTGAAAAAATTCTGAGAACAAATCTGAATGTAATACTGCCTAAATCTATTCCATAAAAACCTTAAGATACCTGTTCCCTGAGGAGTAGTAACCTTCAGCTGTTGTTACCTTTAGTAAGGACTTGAGCAAACAGTCTTGGGTGGGTTTTTCTCCTCCCATAATTCTCCAGCACTCTTTATAGTTCTCTCAGATAAATAAGATTGCATTTATTTTCAAAGACTACTAATTTTACCAAGATTTGAAGAGTCTTCTCCGGTAAATTTCAGAAAGCACTGAGAAATTTGGAAGTTACTCTGCAGTATATAAACCTCCATTCCCTCTCTCCCGCCCTAGGCACATATCTCAGAGGTTTCATGGACCTAAGGAACTTTCTCACTTGACTGGTAAGAAACCAGGGTTCCATGGAATGTTCTTCCCAAGATTGTTCTTCTTGCCATAGGAATTACAAAAGCAGACTGAGTCTTGAATTAAAAATCTAACTTAGCACTCTTAAAGATTGAGCCCCATTTTTTATACACTTAGGGCAACAAAATTTATTTATTTATGGCCTTAGGTACTCTGCAGACTATTACTAGGCTCATCCTAGACCAAATTATCAATTGCCAACATCATGAAAAGTTACTGGGTGGAGATCAACTACGTGTTCAATAATTGAAATCTAGGGTGGTGCAAATTGTTCAAAGGAGGTATAAAAATAACCATCTGAAGTAAATTTTCATTGGGCTTGGCTAGCATATTTTGGTAATTCCCTCTGCACAGTTCTTATCCTGAGAGCTTAGGTAATAGAAAGTTAGGAAGGTGAAATCTGAATGTGCGGGAAGAAAAAATTATGACTGGTATGGAAAGATGTTTTTACCCTTTTTAATTTGTTCTAACAGTTGCATATCAGGTCTCCAATGTGAAGTTGAACATTTTCCATCATTCATTTAGTCAACACTGAGAGACTTTTATTCAACTATTATCAATTGCTATCTTATAACTGGGTTGTCCTGACTCAGGAGGAAATATGTGAGTAGATATCCAACTCTGATTAGTTCTGACACTTAGAGAGGGCTTCTATTCTTATATTCTCTCTGTCAAACTATACCTACATTCTAACACCTGCCTGAACAAATCAAGACCCAGACTAAATGGCAGATAGGAACATCTAGAAAGTATCTCTTCCTCTTGCTTTACGAATATTTATTCTAATTTAAACTGTGTTTAATTCAACACAGACTTATTGAAGACTTGATCACAGGCAGAGTTCTATAAACATTCTATAAATTTACTTTCAAGCACCATGGCAATCAAGACAAATTACATAATGTCTGAAACAAGGTCATCCATGGAGATTACAAGGATAGTTTCTATCTGGGTGGTAGGAAATCAAATATCATAACCTTAGGGGCGCCTGGGTGGCACAGAGGTTAAGCGTCTGCCTTTGGCTCAGGGCGTGATCCTGGTGTTGTGGGGTCGAGCCCCACATCAGGCTCCTCCGCTATGAGGCTGCTTCTTCCTCTCCCATTCCCCCTGCTTGTGTTCCCTCTCTCGCTGGCTGTCCTCTCTCTCTGTCAAATAAATAAATAAAATCTTTAAAAAAAAAATCATAACCTTATATAGTGCAATATGGGACCATCCCATGTGTATAAAAGGAATGAATAAAGCAGATGGAATGATCATGGAAGTAGGAAATTAAGGCAGTCTCCCTAGTATGGTAGATAGAAACACTGGGCATCTAAAAATTATTTCTCTTCTCAGGAGAAAAACCTCATTCCAAGAGGTGACAGGGACTTCTGCTGGGGTGAAGAGGCTTTCCTAATACCTCAAAGAAATTTAATTGAAAGTGTGTTTCCTCTGTAAATACAGCTCCATGAAAAGCCACCTAGCCTCTCTCACTGCAAACCGAGTTGCTGTCTCAGATCCCCAATACCTTTGATATAATTTAGAACTTCTAAACTTCTCAAAATAATGGCAGAATAGCTATGGCCTAAAGAAGCCTCTAACTCCAGAGTATGACATTTTTCAATATTACTGTTACTTGAAGATTCTTCTAGCTTGCCAACCTTCAGAATATTTCCCTTATTGAACCTCTTACTAGTCGATAACTGTGGTGAGCCTTGAAAGGGGAAGTTATCAATGATCTGGTTGATCATGTTAATCTTGTCAATCTGGTTGCAATGGAAAATTATATTTTTAGTAATTATTTTGGTCTTAAACTAGAATGTTATCCTTCATGTAGAGGAACTTGAATATAAACAGATTCCAGTGTTTTAAGACTGTACTCTGATTTCTAGGGGGAATATGTAATAGAATGATATCCTAATGCATGGACTATAATGGAGGTCTGTAAAGCTGCTTTGTTGTTCAAGGCACCCTAAGCTGTTGATACGAATCTGCGTATTAAGTCCTCTAGATATTCGGGGGTAATAAGATCATTTCCCAAGACATTTACCAAATTAGGTAGCAGAACCTAGGAAAGATAATCAGGAACCAAAGAGGGCAAAATTAAAGATTCAACTTCTATTTCAGAACTAGGAAATACCGGAGCAGAACTGGTCAATGCATAAAGAGGAGTTCATGTGTGACGGTGCTGGGACATTAACCAGACATTAAGGTAAGTCCTAGGAAATTACCATATTTTTTAAATTGAGACATTCTTGACATATACCCTTGTATCAGTGGTAGGTACACAACATAATGATTTGATATATGTATTGTGAAATGAGTACTACAATAAGTTTAGTTAACATCCATCACCACATAAAGTTACAATTTTTTTCTTATGAGAACTTTTAATATCTATACCCTTAGCTAGTTTCAAATATACAATAGAGTATTGTTAAATATAATAACCGCACTGTACGCTATAGCCCAGGACTTATTTATCTTAAAACTGGAAGTGTGTACCNTCTTATGAGAACTTTTAATATCTATACCCTTAGCTAGTTTCAAATATACAATAGAGTATTGTTAAATATAATAACCGCACTGTACGCTATAGCCCAGGGCTTATTTATCTTAAAACTGGAAGTGTGTACCTTTGACCCCCTTCACCCACCACTGGCAACCATCAATCTATTCTGGGTTATCTATGAAGTTTGTTTTTTAGATTCTACCTGTAAGTGTGGTCATGCAGTATTTGTCTTTTCTAACTTACTTAACCTGGTATAATGCCCTCAAGTTCTATCAATGGTGTTGCAAATGGCAGAATTCTCTTCTTTCTCATGGATGATTAATACTCCATTCTAAATATATACCACGTTCTCTTTATCCATTCATTCAAATGTCGGTTGTTGGCCATCTAGTGTTCTTTAAAAAACACACAGAGGAAGTAAATATACTTTTCCAATCTATTTGTGGTGTTTTTTGCTATTGAGATGTAGGAGGTTTTTTTTTTAACATATACTTTGGAATATTAACCCCTTATTTGAGACATGGTTACAAATATTTTCTCCCATGTGGGAGGCTGCTTTTTCATTTTGCTGATGGCTTCTTTGCTGTGCAGAGGCTTTTTAGTTTGATGTAGTACCACTTGTTTATCTTTGCTTTAGTGCCTTTGCTTTTGGACTCAAGACCAACGTTATGGTCTGTTTATGTTTTCTTCTAGGGGTTTATGGTTTCAGGTATCATCAAGTCTAATCCACTGTGAGTTGGTTTTTGTGTATGTTTAAAGATAGTGGTCCAGCTTTGTTCTATTGCCTGTGTCTACCTAGTTTTCCAAACACCATTTTTTTTTTTTGCTTGAAAAGGGGAAGGAAAAGAACACTTCATTCTTTCCAGTATAGTTAACACAGTGTTATGTTAGTTTGAGGTGTACAATATAATGAGACAACAGTTCTATACATTTCTCAGTGCTCATCAAGATAAGTGCACTTTTATCTATTTCACCCATTCCACACACCCCCCCCCCGGTAACAACCAGTTTGTTCCCNTTTTTCCCCCCTTCCCCCCCCCCCCCCCCAGTAACAACCAGTTTGTTCCCTGCATTTGAGTCTGGTTTTTGGCTGGTCTGGTTTTTTCTTGGTTTGGTCATTGATTTTGTTTCTTAAATTCCACCTATGGGTGAAATCGTATGGTATTTGTCTTTCTCTGACTTCACTTAGCATTATACCCTCTAGACCCATCCATGTCTTGCAGATGACAAGATTTCATTCTTTTTTATGGCTGAATAATATTCCAATATATATATCTATATATAGACACATAGATATCACATCTTCTTTATCCATTCATCTATCTATGGACACTTGAATTGCTTCTATGTCTTGGCTGATGTAATGTAAATGATGCTGGAATATACATAGGTATGCATGTATCTTGTCAAATTAGTCTTTTTGTTTACTTTGGGTGGATATCCACTAATGGAATTATTGGATCATATGGTAATTCCATTTTTAATTTTTCGAAGATACTCTACCCTGTTTTCCACAGTGGGTGCATAATTTGCATTCCCACCAACAGTATACAAGTATTCATTTTTCTCCACATCCTCACCAACACTTGTGATTTCTTGGATTTTTTAATTTACCCATTCTGATAGGTATAATATGATACCCCCCCTGCAGTTTTAATTTGCACTTCCCCAATGATTGGTGATGTTGAACATCCTTTCATGTGTCTATTGGCCATCTGTATGTCTTCTTTGGAAAAAAGAAGGTCCTCTGCCCATTTTTAATTGGATTATTTGGATTTTTTTTTTTTTGGTGTTCAGTTGTATAAGCTCTTATATATTTTGGATATTAACATCTTATATCATTTGCATATATCTTCTGTCATTCAGTAGGTTGCCTTTTTGTTTTGTTGGTGGTTTCCTTTGTTGTATGAAAGCTTTCTATTTTGGTGTAGTCCCAACAGTTTAATTTTGCTTTTGATTCTCTTGACAGAGGTTGATATACATTATTTTTTTCTTTGGAGAATGAAATTACCAGGACTTTTATTTGTAGGTGTATTATTGTTGGATATCCTTTCATAAGTTTATTTGCATTCCTATAGTTTTTTTTTAAATATTTTTTTTCTTATGTTAGTCACCGTACAGTACATCCCTAGTTTTTGATGTAATGCTCCATGATTCATTACTTGCATATACCACCCAGTGCACCATGCGATACGTGCCCTACTGGCCTATCCCAATCCACCACTCCCCCCTCTGAAGCCCTCAGTTTGTTTCCCAGAGTCGATAGTCTCTCATGGTTCATTTCCCCTTCTGTTTACCCACCTTCATTCTTCCCTTTCTTCTCCTACCAATCTTCCTATTTCTTATGTTCCATAAATGAGTGAAACCATATGGTAATTGTCTTTCTCTGCTTGACTTATTTCACTTAGCATTATCTCCTCCAGTGCCGTCCATGTTGCAGCAAATGTTGAGAATTCGTTCTTTCTGATAGCTGAGTAATATTCCATTGTATATATGGACCACAGCTTCTTAATCCAGTCATCTGTTGAAGGGCATCTCAGCTCCTTCCACAATTTAGCTATTGTGGACAATGCTGCTATGAACATTGGGGTGCATATGACCCTTCTCTTTACTACGTCTGTATCTTTGGGGTAAACACCCAGTAGTGCAATGGCTGGGTCATAGGGTAGTTCAATTTTTAACTTTTTAAGGGACCTCCACACTGTTTTCCAGAGTGGCTGTACCAACTTGCATTCCCACCAACAATGTAGGAGGGATCCCCTTTCTCCACATCCTCTCCAACAATTGTTGTTTCTTGCCTTGTCAATTTTTGCCATTCTAACTGGTGTAAAGTGGTATTTCAATGTGGATTTGATTTGAATTTCCCTGATGGCTACCGATGNCCTTGTCAATTTTTGCCATTCTAACTGGTGTAAAGTGGTATTTCAATGTGGATTTGATTTGAATTTCCCTGAAGGCTACNCTGGATCATAGGGTAGCTCAATTTTTAACTTATTAAGGGACCTCCACACTGTTTTCCAAAGTGGCTGTACCAACTTGCCTTCCCACCAACAGTATAAGAGGGATCCCCTTTCTCCACATCCTCTCCAACAATTGTTGTTTCTTGCCTTGTCTATCTTTGCCATTCTAACTGGCGTAAGGTGGTATCTCAGTGTGGTTTTGATTTGAATTTCCCTGATGGCTAATGATTTTGAACATTTTTTCATGTGTCTGTTAGCCATTTGTATGTCTTCATTGGAAAAGTGTCTGTTCATATCTTCTTCCCATTTTTTGATTTATTTGTTCCCTGTGTATTGAGTTTGAGAAGTTCTCTGTAGATCTTGGAAACTAATCTTTTACCTGTAGTGTCATNGTGTATTGAGTTTGAGAAGTTCTTTGTAGATCTTGGATACCAGTCCTTTATCTGTGGTGTCCTTTGCAAATATATTCTCCCATTCCGTGGGCTGTCTCTTAGTTTTTTTGACTGTTTCCTTGGCTGTGCAGAAGCTTTTTATCTTGATGAAACCCCACAAGTTCATTTTATCTTTTTTTTCTCTTGCTTTTGGAGATGTGTCATGAAAAAAGTTGGTATGCCTGATGGCTAAGACGTTGCAGCCTATGTTTTCCTCTATGACTTTGATGGATTCCTGTCTCACATTGAGGTCTTTCATCCATTTGGAGTTTATTTTTGTGTATGGTGTGAGAGAGTGGTCAAGTTTCATTCTTTTGCATGTAGCTGTCCAATTTTCCCAGCACCACTTATTGAAGAGACTGTCTTTTTTCCACTGGATGTTTTTTCCTACTTTGTCAAAGATTTCTTGCCCAAAGAGCCGAGGGTCCATTTCTGGAGCCTCTATTCTGTTCCATTGGTCGATGTGTCTGTTTTTGTGCCAGTACCATGCTGTCTTTGTGATCACAGCTTTGTAGTATAGCTTGAAATCCAGCAACGTGATGCCCCCAACTTTGTTTTTCCTTTTCAACAGTTCCTTGGAGATTC
>NC_048222.1:59444440-59455312 GCF_002007445.2 Ailuropoda melanoleuca
TTGAAAAATGTCATTGGTATTTTGATTGGGATGGCACTGAAAGTGTAGATTGCTCTGGGTCGCATAGACATTTTAACTATGTTTATTCTTCTGATCCATGAGCATGGAATATTATTCCATCTTTTTGTGTCTTCTTCAATGTTTTTCAAGAGCGATTTGTAGTTTCTAGAATATAGATCCTTTACGTTTCTGGTTTATTTCCAAGATAACGTATGATTTTTGGTGCTACTGCAAGTGGAATGGATTCCCTAATTTCTCCTTCTTCAGTCTCATTGTTCATGTATAGAAATGCAACTGATTTCCGAGCATTGATTTTGTATCCCGCCACATTACTGAATTGCTCTATAACTTCTAATAGTTTGGGAGTGGATTCTTTTGGGTTTTCCATATAGAGTATCATGTCATCTGTGAAGAGAGACATTTTGACTTCTTCTTTGCCAATTTGGATACCTTTATCCCTTTTTGTTTTCTGATTGTTGTTGCAAGGACTTCTAGTACTATGTTGAATAACAACGGCAAGAGTGGGTATACTTGTCATGTTCCTGATCTTAAGGGAAAGGCTTCCAGCTTTTCCTCATTGAGAATGATATTCGCTGCAGGCTTTTCTTAGATGGTTTATATGAAATTGAGGAATATGCCCTCTATCCCTACACCCTGAAGGGTTTGAATCAGGAAAGGATGCTGTATTTTGTCAAATGCTTTTCCTGCATCAGTTGAGAGGATCATATCGTTCTTGATTCTTTTCTTGTTGATATGATATATCACGCTGATCGATTTGCTAATGTTGAACAACCCTTGCATCCCAGGGATGAATTCCACTTGGTCTTGGTGGATTACAGTTGGATCCTATTAGCTAGATTCATCAGGGCTATCGTCCTGTAATTCTACTTTTTGCTGGGGTCTTTGCCTGGTTTGTGGATCAAGGTAATACTGGCCTCATAGAATGAGTTTGGTAGTTTTCCTTCGGTTTCTATTTTTTGAAACAGCTTCAGGAGAATAGGTATTATTTCTTCTTTGAATGTTTGGTAGAATTCCCCATGGAATCCATCAGGCCCTGGACTCTTGTTTTTGGGGAGGGTTTTGATCACTGCTTCAATCTCTTCATAATTAATTGGTGTGTTTAAATAATCATTTTCTTCCTGTTTCAGTCTTGGTAGTTTATAGCTTTCCAGGAAGGCATCCATTTCTTCCAGGTTGTTTAATTTATTGGCATAAACCCATTGATAAGTTTCTAATGATCCTTCCTATTTCATCGGTGTTGGTTGTGATCCCTCCCCTTTCATTCACAATTTTATTAATTTGGGTCCTTTCTCTATTATTTTGAATAAGTCTGGCCAGTGGCTTGTCGATCTTATTTATTCTTTCAAAGAACCAGCTTCTAGTTCTGTTGATCTGCTCTACTGTGCTCCTGGTTTCTAATTCATTGGTCTCTGCTCTAATCTTGATCAACTGCCTTCTCGTGTGTGGGTTAGTCCAGTTCTTCTGTTCCAGGTCCAGCTTGAGGTGAGAATATAAAAACTGCATTTTAGATTTTCTATTGAGTGAGGCTTGGATGGCTATGTATTTTCCACTTAGGACCACCTTTGCAGTATCCCATAGGTTTTGGACCGATGTGTTTTCATTCTCATTGGTCTCCACAAATTCTTCAAACTGATTTTTAATTTCCTGGTTTACCCAATCATTCCTTTTTTTTTTAATATTTTATTTATTATTCAACAGAGATAGAGATAGCCAGCGAGAGAGGGAACAAAGCAGGGGGAGTGGGAGAAGAAGCAGGCTCACAGCGGAAGAGCCTGATGTGGGGCTCGATCCCACAACGCCGGGACCACGCCCTGAGCCGAAGGCAGACGCTTAACCGCTGTGCCACCCAGGCACCCCATTACCCAATCATTCTTGAGCAGGATGGTTCACAGTTTCCAAGTGTTTGAATTTCATCCAAATTTTTCCTTGTGTTTGAGTTCCAATTTCAGAGCATTGTGGACTGAGAATATGCAGGGAATAATCTCAGTCTCTTGGTATCAGTTGAGACCTGTTTTGTGACCCAGTATATGGTCTATTCTGGAGAAAGTTCCATGTGCATTTGAAGAGAATGAGTGTTCTGTTGTTCTGGGGTGTTGTGTTCTGTATATATCTATGAGGTCCATCTGGTCCAGTATGTCATTCAAAGCTCTTGTTTCTTTGTTGATTTTCTGCTTAGGTGATCTGTCTATTGCTGAGAGCAGAGTGTTGAGGTCCCCTACTATTAACATATTATTATCTATATGTCTCTTTATTCTGGTTAAGAGTTGGCTTGTATCTCTAGCTGCTCCCCTGTTGGGGCATAGATATTTATAATTATCATATCCACTTGCTGGATACAGCCTTTAAAAATAATAGTGTTGTCCTGTATCTCTAACTACAGTCTGTAGTTTAAAATCTAATCTGTCTGATATGAGAATTGCTACCCCAGCTTTCTTTTTGGGTCCATTGGCATGAAAAATGGTTTTCCATCCCTTCACTTTCAGTGTGGATGTATCTTTAGGTTCAAGATGAGTCTCTTGTAGACAGCAAATAGATGGGTCATGTCTTTTTATCCAATCTGCAACTTTGTGGCATTTTATGGGAGCATTTAGGCCATTCACATTGAGAGTGATTATTGAGAGAGATGATTTTAATGATGTCATGTTGCCTGTGAAGTCCTTGTTTCTATAGATTGTAAATTTTTGTTCTGTATCACTCTTGGGGCCTTTTTACTTTTATAGAACCCCCCCTTAATATAACCTGTAGGGCTGGTTTGGTGGTTACAAATTCGGTCAGTTTCTGCTAATCCTGGAAGGTCCTTATCTCTCCATCAATTCTGAATGATAGCCTTTCTGGATGAAGGAACCTGGCTGCATGTTCTTCTCAGATAGAGCTTTGAAAATACACTGCCAACCCTTCCTAGCCTGCCAGGTCTCTGAAGACAGGTCTGATGTTACTCTGATATTTTTACCTGTGTACGTAAGGATTTTCTTCCCCCTGGCCACTTTCACTACTGTATCCTTGGATCTGATATTTGGGAATTGCACTATGACGTGATGTGGTGTAGGTCTGTGGTCACTGACCTTGGGATGGGCCCTCTCTGCGTCTTGGACATGAATGCTTGCTTCCTTTGCCAGATTAGGGAAGTTCTCAGCTACAATTTGTTCAAATATCTCTCTAGACCTCTGTCTTTCCCCACCCCCTCAGGATGCTGACGATTCTGACCTTGGAACATTTCACTGAGTCAGTAATCTCCGTAATCTACATTCTTGAGATTGGATTTTTTTTGAGCCAAGTTTCTCTTTTAACTTTGTATGAACCCATCCTCCAATTCACTAATTCGTTCTTCTGCCTCTTTACCCTGGCCATCAGAGTGTATAGTTTAGCCTGCAATTGATTCATAGCATTTTTAATTTCTGCCAGATTTGCTCTCATTTCTGCCCTATTCTATATTCTCGTTAATATTATTTTCAAGCCTACACTTTATCTTGACCATTGTGACTCTGAACTCCATTTCTGACAATTTGGTTATATCCATAGCCACCATTTCTGTGGCAGGGGACACAGTTTGTGTCTTCTTTCTTAGCCGAGGGTTTCTCCTCCTCCTCATTCTGATGAGGAGAGGTTGCAGGGATGCTCAGAGCCCAAATTATTCATCAGGACCCAGGCAGTGTGCACTTGTTTTATAGGGACCTTAGGGATGTGGGCTTCTTGATTTTTCAGCCTGCCTTCTTGGGGAGGGGCCTACCGTGCTAATAGGCAACCCTGTTTGGGTAGAGTGGCCCTGTCCCCTACGAGGGGGGACGGGGATTGGCAGAATGTGAACCGGTATTTCCGGGCTTTTTTCTCTGGCAGCTTTCCCTGGAGGTTTTCTGTGACTCTTCTGAGAGTCAGAGCAGCAGTGGCTGTATCCCAGCCTCTGTCTCAGAACAGAGAGATTACAGTCCACTCTCCACTGAGCCCTCTTGGCCACTTTAACTCTGTTTCTGTTGTTGTTGCCAAAAACCCTTCAGCATCCCGGGATGTGTGCCCCATAGCCGGTGTACCAGCCCTCACTTCCAGGGCCAGCACGTCTCTGTCCTTTGTGCTTCTAACACCGCCAGCCGTCCCCGGTTTCCGCATGCTCTCCTGAGCTCCCAGTATCAGTCTGGTTCTAGTGAGCGCTCTGGAGCTCTGGTGTTCAGTTAGTCACACGAGCACTCCCGAGCTCCTGGTTTCAGTCTGGTTCCAGTGAGTGCTCCGGAGACCCAGTTGTCAGTCTGGTCACACATGTGTGTTCCCAGGCTCACGGTCTCAGTCTGCTTTCTCGTGGTTACCAGTCTGCAAGTCCGGCTTGCTCTCCAGAGCAAGCGGCTACCGCTTCGCAGCTCCTGAGCACAGCGGCTCCCTCCCCCTTCCATTTATCTTCCAATATCTGTGCGTGAATTCACGGCTCCCCCACTTTGTACCTTAATACTTAGCATTGGAGATGTTCGTTTGTAGAGATCCAGATGTATCTTCCTGCATCTCAGGCTGATTCCTTGGGTTTTCAGGATGGTCTGGTAGATATCCAGCTTGACTCAGGGGACCAGCTGAAAAACCTGTCCCCTACTCCTTGCCATCTTTTCTCTCCCTCCGATATACATTTCTTTATTATGTTACGTTAGTCATACAGTACATCATTAGTTTTCGAGGTAGTGTTCCCTGAGTCATTGCATATAAAACCCAGTGCTTCATGCAACACGTGCTCTCTTAATACCCATCACCAGGCTAACCCATTCTCCCAACCCCATCCCCTCTGAAACCTTCAGTTTGTTTCCCAGCGTCCATAGTCTCTCATGGTTCGTCTCCCCCTCTGACTCCCCCCCTTTCATTTTTCCCTTCCTTCTCCTAATGTCCTCCCAGCTCTTCCTTATGTTCCACATATAAGTGAAACGATATGAAAATTGTCTTTCTCTGCTTGACTTTTTCACTTAGCATAATCCCCTCCAGTTCCATCCATGTTCATGCAAATGGTGGGTATTCATCCTTTCTGGTGGTTAATATTCCATTGTATACATGGACCATATATTCTTTATCCATTCATCTGTTGAAGGGCATCTCGGCTCCTTCCACAGTTTGGCTATTGTGGACACTGATGCTATGAACATTGGGGTGCACATGCCCCTTCTTTTCACTACATCTGTATCTTTGCGGTAAATACCTAGTAGTGCAATTGCTGGGTCATAGGGCAGCTCTATTTTTAACATATTGAGGAACCTCCATACTATTTTTCAGAGTGGCTGTACATTCCCACCAACAGTGTAAGAGGGTTCCCCTTTCTCCACATCCTCGCTAGCTTTTTTTGTTTCCTGTTTTGTTAATTTTTGCTATTCTAATTGGTGTAAGGTGGTATCTCATTGTGGTTTTGATTTGTATTTCCCTGATGGATACTGATGTTGAGCATTTTTTCATGTGTCTGTTAGTCATTTGTATGTTTTCTTTGGAGAAGTGTCTGTTCATATCTTCTGCCCATTTTTGGACTGGGTTGTTAGTTTTTTGAGTGTTGAGTTTAAGAAGTTCTTTACAGATCTTGGATATCAGCTCTTTATCTGTAATGTCATTTGCAAGTATCTTCTCCCATTCCGTGGTCTGCCTCTTAGTTTTGTTTCCTTTGCTGTGCAGAAGCTTTCTATCTTGATGAAGTACTGCAAGTTCATTTTTGCTTTTGTTTCACTTGTCTTTCTTTGGAGATGTGTCTTGAAAGAAGTTACTGTGGCTGATGTTGAAGAGATTGCTGTCTATGTTCTCTAGGATTTTGATGGATTCCTGTCTCACGTTGAAGTCTTTCATCCATTTTGGGTTTATCTTTGTGTATAGTGTAAGGGAATGGTCCAGTTGTACTCTTCTATATGCAGTTGTCCAATTTTCTCAGCACCAGTTATTGAAGCAACTGTCTTTTTTCCATTGAATATTTTTTCCTTATTTGTCAAAGATTAGTTGAGAGTTGAGGGTCCATTTCTGGAGTATAGTCTGTTCCACTGGTCTGTGTGTCTTGTTTTTTGCCAGTATCATGCAACTTTGGTGGTCACAGCTTCGAAATATAGCTTGAAGGCAGGTAACATGATGCTCCTAGCTTTGTTTTTCTTTTTCATCATTTCCTTGGTGATTTGGGGTCTTTCCTGGTTCCATACAAATTTTAGGTCTTTTTGTTCCAGCCCTTTGAAAAATGCCAATGGTATTTTAATAGGGATCTCACTGAAAGTGTAAATTGCTCTGGGCAGGACAGACTTTTTAACAATGTTTATTCTTCCAATCCATGAGCATGGAATATTTTTCCATCTTTTTGTGTCTTCCTCATTTTCTTTCATAAGTGTTCTATAGTTTCTAGAGTATAGATCTTTGCCTCTTTAGTTAGGTTTATTCCTAGGTATCTAACGGCTTTTGTTGCTATTGTGAATGGAACTGATTCCTTGATTTCTCTTTCTACAGTTACATTGTTACTGTATAGAAAAGCAACTGATTTTTGTGCACTGATTTTTGTATCCTGCCACACTGCTGAACTGTTGGATGAGTTCTAGTAATACGGGGGTGAAACCTTCTGGGTTTTCCACAGAAAGTATCATGTCATCTGCGAAGAAGAGAGAGTTTGACTTCTTCTTTGCCAATCTGGATGCCTTTTATTTCTTTTTGTTGTCAGATAGCTGAGGCTAGGACTTCTAGTACTGTGTTGAACAACAGTGGTGAGAGTGGGGATCCCTGCTGTGTTCCTGAGAGCTTTTCCCCACTGAGAATGATATTCACTGTGGGCTTTTCATAGATGACTTTTATGATATTGAGGAATGTTCCCTCTATCCCTATACCCTTAAGAGTTTTTTTTTTTGTTTTTTGGTTTTTTTAAAGATTTTATTTATTAGAGATAGAGACAGCTAGCGAGAGAGGGAACACAAGCAGGGGGAGTGGGAGAGGAAGAAGCAGGCTCATAGCAGAGGAGCCTGATGTGGGGCTCGAACCCATAACGCCGGGATCACGCCCTGANGTTTGTTTTTTTGTTTTTTTTTAAAGATTTTATTTATTAGAGATAGAGACAGCTAGCGAGAGAGGGAACACAAGCAGGGGGAGTGGGAGAGGAAGAAGCAGGCTCATAGCAGAGGAGCCTGATGTGGGGCTCGAACCCATAACGCCGGGATCACGCCCTGAGCTGAAGGCAGACGCTTAACCGCTGTGCCACCCAGGCGCCCCTACCCTTAAGAGTTTTAACCAGGAATGGATGTTGTATTTTGTTAAATGCTTTTTCTGCATCAATTGAGAGGATCATACAGTTCTTGTCTTTTCTTTTGTTGATGTGCTCTACCACATTGCTTGATTTGCAAATGCTGAACCACCCTTGTATCCCAGGCATAAAACCCACTTGGTCATGGTGAATAATCCTTTTAATGTACTATTGGATACTATTAGCTAGGATCTTGTTGAGTATTTTGGCATCCATGATCATCAGGAATACTGGTCTGTAATTCTCCTTTTTGAGGGGGTCTTTGCCTGGTTTTGGGATCAGGGTAAGGCTGTCCTCATAGGAGTTTGGAAGTTTTCCTTCTGTTTCTATTATTTCTTCTTTAAATGTTTGGTAGAATTCCCCTGGGAGGCCATCTGGCCCTGGACTTTTGTTTTTTGGGAGGTTTTTGATTACTGCTTCAATTTCATTGCTGGTAATTGGTCTATTCAGATTGCTTATTTCTTCCTGTTTGCCTTGGTAGTTTGTAAGTTTCCAGGAAGGCATCCATTTCTTCCAGGTTGCTTAATTTGTTGGCATATAGTTGCTGGTAATAATTTCTAATAATTGTTTCTATTTCTGTGGTATTGTGATCTCTCCCCTTTCATTCATGATTTTATTAATTTGGGTCCTCTCTTTTGGATAAGTTTGGCCAGTAGTTTATTGATCTTATTCTTTCAAAGAACCAGCTTCCAGTTTCGTTGATCTGTTCTACTGTTTTTCTGGTTTCTATTTCATTGATCTCTGCTCTAATCTTTATTATTTCTCTTCTGCTTGGCTTAGGTTTGATTTGCTGTTCTTTCTCCAGCTCCTTTAGGTGTGGGGTTAGCTTGCGCATTTGGGATTTTTCTAATTTTTTGAGAGAGGCTTGGACGACAATGTATTTCCCCCTTAGGAGTGCCTTTGCAGTATCCCATAGGTTTTGGACCAATGTGTATTCATTCTCATTGGTGTCCATGAATTGGTTAATTTCCTGGTTGACCTATTCATTCCTTAGCAGGATACTCTTTAACTTCCAAGTGTTTGAATTTCTTCCAAATTTTTTCTTGTGACTGAGTTTCAGTTTCAAGGCATTGTGGTCTGGTATCATGCAAGGAATAATCTCAATCTTTTGGTATTGGCTGAGACCTGATTTGTGACCCTGTATGTGGTCTATTTTGGAGAAAGTTCCATGTGCATTCAAGAAGAATGAGTGGTTTGTTGTTTTAGGATGGAATGTTCTCTATATATCTACGAAGTCCATCTGGTCCAATGTGTCATTCAAAGCTCTTGTTTCTTTATTGATCTTCTGTTTAGATGATCTGTCCAGTGCTGAGTGGAGCCCAACACCACTTCTTAAAGAGACAGTCTTTCCTCCATTGTATATTCTTGGCTCATTTGTCATAAATTAATTTAGCATATTTGTGTTTATTTCTGGGCTCTGTATTCTGTTCCATTGATCTTTGTGTCTGTTTTTGACACCTATACCACACTGTTCTGACTACTATAGCTTTCTAACCTAATCTGAAATCAGGAAGTGTGATGCCTCCAGCGTTATTCTGCTTTTCCAAGGTTTCTTTGAATATTTGGGGCCTTTTGTGGTTCTACAAATTTTAGGATTGTTTATTTCTGTGAAAAATACCACTGGAATTTTGATAGGGATTGCACTGTATCTGTATACTGCTTTGGGTAGAATAGACATTTTAACAATATCAATTATTTTAACTCATGAGCATGGATTTTTTTTTTCAATGTTCATGTCTTCAAACTCCTTGGTAAAATTTATTTCATTTGATGCAATTTTGAATGGAATTATTTTCTCAACTGTTCTGATAGTTGACAGTTTGTATATTGATTTTGTATATTAAAACTTGATGGGATTCATTTATCAGTCCTACCAGTTTTTAGTGAATCATTATGGTTTTATAATATGTCAGCAAATACAGACAGTTGTGCTCCCTTTTCAATTCAGATGCCTTTCTTCTTTCTCCCAGTTGATATCGCTGGGATATTTAGTACTATGTTGCATAAAAGTGGCAAGAATGAGTAGCTTTGTCTTTTTCCTAATCTTAGGAAAAAAAGCTTTCAGCTTTTCATCATTGAGTATAACATTAGCTGTGGGCATGCCATATACAGCCTTTATTATGTTGAGAGTTTTTATCATGAACGAATGTTGAATTTTATAAAATGCTTTTTATTTTTTTATCATGTTAGTCACCATACAGTACATCCCTAGTTTTTGATGTAAAGTTCCATAATTCATTACTTGCGTATAACACCCAGTGCACCATGCAATACATGCCCTCCTTAGTACCCACCACCAGCCTATCCCATTCCCCCACCCCCCTCCCCTCTGAGGCCCTCAGTTTGTTTCCCAGAGTCCATAGTCTCTCATGGTTCAGTCTCTCTTCTGTTTACCCCCCCTTTCTTCTCCTACCAATCTTCCTACTTCTTACGTTCCATAAATGAGTGAAACCATATGATAATTGTCCTTCTCTGCTTGACTTATTTCGCTTAGCATTATCACCTCCAGTCCCATCCATGCTTTTTATGCATCTCTTGAGATGTTCAATCCTTCATTTTGTTAATGTACTGTATTACATTGATTTGTGGAAGTTGATGCTTTCTGGAATAAATCCCACTATGATATCTTTTAATATGCTATTGAAATCAGCTTGCTAATATTTTGTTGAGAATTTCTGCACCCATGTTCATCAGGGATATTGGCTTGCAGGTGCTTTTGGGTTTTGTTTTTTTTTCTGGTAGAGTCTTTGGCTGGGGTATCAAGGTGATGCTAGCCATATGAAAGATGAAGGGAAGCTTCCAAACTCATCTTATTTTTTGGAGAGTCTTAAGGATTGGTAGTAAATCATCTTTTAATGTTAGCCAGAATTCACCAGTGAAGCTGTCTGGTACTGGACTTTGGAAGATTTTTGACCACTGATTCAATCTCTTTAACAGTAGTCTGTTCAGATTTTTTTTTTACTGATTCATGACTCAGTCTTGGTAGGTTGTATGTTTCTAGGAATTTATACATTTCTCTGGGGTGGTCAATTTGTTGCTGTATAAAAGACTGTTCATAGTATTCTCTCATGATCCTTTGTTTTTGTGTTGTTATATCTTTTGTCTTCTCTCCGAGTATAACTAAAGTTCTGTCCATTTTATCTTTTTCAAAAATATTTTTAAAAGAAACAAGAGCAGGGTTTTTAAATTGTCTTTTTAGTCCCTTTCACTTATCTCCACTCTAATCTTTGTTGTTTCCTTCCTTTTATTAACTTTGAGCTTAGTTTCTTCTTTTATAGTTCTTTGAGGTGTAAAAGTTAGGTTGCTTGAGATCTTTTATGTTTGATACAGGCATTTACTGTTATTAACTTCTCTCTTAGAACTGCTTTTGCTCATCACAAGTGCCTTAATACCTATCACCTATTTAGTCCATCCCCCCACTCACCTCCCTTCCGGTAACCTTCAGTTGCTCTGTGTAGTTCAGGGTCTGTTTCTTGGTTTGCCTCTTTGTTTTCCCTATGTTCACCTGTTTTGTTTCCTAAATTAGCACATGAGTGAAACCATATGCTTTCTCTATCTACATAATTTCAAATAGCTATACAAAAGAATGAAATCTTGCTAATATTCCATTGTGTGTGTGTGTATACATACACACACACACA